>NC_086447.1:324098950-324425314 GCF_028390025.1 Pseudophryne corroboree | reverse complement strand
TTGGACAGTCAATTGCTTACTGGAAGTAGTACAAGTGGTCTTCCGACTTCCCCTCTGGGAGGACGATTGACTCCCAGCAGCAACAACAGCAGCGCCAGCAGCAATAGGCGTTACACTCAAGGATGCATCGGAGGAATCCCAGGCAGGAGAGGACTCGTAAGACTTGACAGTGACATGGCCTGCAGGACTATTGGCTTTCCTGTCTAAGGAGGAAATTGACACTGAGGGAGTTGGTGGTGTGGTTTGCAGGAGCTTGGTTACAAGAGGAAGGGATTTAGTTGTCAGTGGACTGCTTCCGCTGTCACCCAAAGTTTTTGATCTTGTCAATGACTTATGATGAATGCGCTCCAGGTGACGTAAAGGGAGGATGTTCCTTCCTAGGTGGTTAACGTCCTTACCCCTACTTATTACAGCTCGACAAAGGCAACATACGGCTTGACACCTGTTGTCCGCATTTCTGTTAAAATAATTCCACACCGAAGAGGTGATTTTTTTTGTAATTTGACCAGGCATGTCAATGGCCATATTCGTCCCACGGAAAACAGGTGTCTCCCCGGGTGCCTGACTTAAACAAACCACCTCACCATCAGAATCCTCCTTGTCAGTTTCCTCCTCAGCACCAGCAACACCCATATCCTCATCCTGGTGTACTTCAACAGTGACATCTTCAATTTGACTATCAGGAACTGGACTGCGGGTGCTCCTTCCAGCACTTGCAGGGGGCGTGCAAATGGTGGAAGGCGCCACCTCTTCCCGTCCAGTGTTGGGAAGGTCAAGCATCGCAACCGACACAATTGGACTCTCCTTGGGGATTTGTGATTTAGAAGAAAGCACAGTTCTTTGCTGTGCTTTTGCCAGCTTAAATCTTTTCATTTTTCTAGCGAGAGGATGAGTGCTTCCATCCTCATGTGAATCTGAACCACTAGCCATGAACATAGGAAAGGGCCTCAGCCGTTCCTTGCCACTCCGTGTCGTAAATGGCATATTGGCAAGTTTACGCTTCTCATCAGACGCTTTTAATTTTGATTTTTGGGTCATTTTACTGAACTTTTGTTTTTTGGATTTTACATGCTCTCTACTATGACATTGGGCATCGGCCCTGGCAGACGGCGTTGATGGCATTTCATCGTCTCGGCCATGAATAGTGGCAGCAACTTCAGCCTAAGGTGGAAGTGGATCTTGATCTTTCCCTATTTTACCCTCCACATTTTTGTTCTACATTTTTTAATGTGTGGAATTATATGCAGGTAATATATCAATAGCAATGGCCTACTGTACCGTACTGCTATATATTATATACTGGTGGTCAGCAAAATTATGCACTGTACTCCTACTATATATACTGCGCACAACTAAAATGCACCACAGGTATGGATGGATAGTATACTTGACGACACAGAGGTAGGTAGAGCAGTGGACTACTGTACCGTACTGCTATATATTATATACTGATGGTCAGCAAAATGATGCACTGTACTCCTACTATATATACTGCGCACAACTAAAATGCACCACAGGTATGGATGGATACAGTAGTATACTTGACGACACAGAGGTAAGTAGAGCAGTGGACTACTGTACCATACTGCTATATATTATATACTGGTGGTCAGCAAAATTATGCACTGTACTCCTACTATATATACTGCGCACAAAAAAAATGCACCACAGGTATGGATGGATAGTATACTTGATGACACAGAGGTAGGTAGAGCAGTGGCCTACTGTACCATACTGCTATATAATATATACTGGTGGTCAGCAAAATTATGCACTGTCATCCTACTATATATACTGCGCACAACAACTAAAATGCACCACAGGTATGGATGGATATTATACTTGACGACACAGAGGTAGGTAGAGCAGTGGCCTACTGTACCATACTGCTATATATTATATACTGGTGGTCAGCAAAATTATGCACTTTTCTCCTACTATATATACTGCGCACAACTAAAATGCACCACAGGTATGGATGGATACAGTAGCATACTTGACGACACAGAGGTAGGTAGAGCAGTGGACTACTGTACCATACTGCAATATATTATATACTGGTGGTCAGCAAAAGTATGCACTGTACTCCTACTATATATACTGCACACAACTAAAATGCACCACAGGTATGGATGGATATTATACTTGACGACACAGAGGTCGGTATAGCAGTGGACTACTGAACCGTACTGCTATATATTATATACTGGTGGTCAGCAAAATTATGCACTGTTCTCCTACTATATATACTGCGCACAACTAAAATGCACCACAGGTATGGATGGATAGTATACTTGATGACACAGAGGTAGGTAGAGCAGTGGACTACTGTACCGTACTGCTATATATTATATACTGGTGGTCAGCAAAATTATGCACTGTCATCCTACTATATATACTGCGCACAACAACTAAAATGCACCAAGGGTATGGATGGATATTATACTTGACGACACAGAGGTAGGTAGAGCAGTGGACTACTGTACCGTACTGCTATATATTATATACTGGTGGTCAGCAAAATTATGCACTGTTCTCCTACTATATATACTGCGCACAACTAAAATGCACCACAGGTATGGATGGATAGTATACTTGATGACACAGAGGTAGGTAGAGCAGTGGACTACTGTACCGTACTGCTATATATTATATACTGGTGGTCAGCAAAATTATGCACTGTCATCCTACTATATATACTGCGCACAACAACTAAAATGCACCAAGGGTATGGATGGATATTATACTTGACGACACAGAGGTAGGTAGAGCAGTGGACTACTGTACCGTACTGCTATATATTATATACTGGTGGTCAGCAAAATTATGCACTGTTCTCCTACTATATATACTGCGCACAACTAAAATGCACCACAGGTATGGATGGATAGTATACTTGATGACACAGAGGTAGGTAGAGCAGTGGACTACTGTACCGTACTGCTATATATTATATACTGGTAGTCAGGAAAATTATGCACTGTACTCCTACTATATATACTGCGCACAACAACTAAAATGCACCACAGGTATGGATGGATAGTATACTTGACGACACAGAGGTAGGTAGAGCAGTTAGTACATAATGTCTCTCTGCATTACAGTCATCCTGGTTAGCCAATCTTCTGGAATTTCCAATGATCCAGTACGCCAGCCACGGTCTTCAGCACTTCTATATCTTGCATGTAATGAATTCTCTCAGGGATCTTCTCCTGAATTTACGATGAATACCTTAAATATGAGACTCCCAGTGGGAGGGAATAATACTCATAGTGTAGTATTTATAAAAAGGTTTAATGGCATAAACAATACATAAAATAAAATAAAACAAAGTAAAAATAGGTGGAGTCGTACAATATGTAAGAGTATAAAAAGCTTATATTCTTATACTTGAGGATGAGTGGAATATAGACCCTATAGGGTCTATATTCCACTCCTCCTCAAGGATAAGCAGATAAGCATCTTTATTTAGGAAGTGATTTGTTAATGCATTTATTTGTTTTATTGATTTATTGTACATATTTACAAAACGTTAGACTTGGATAATAGGTAGCAGCGCCAATTACACCACTATATTTATATATATATATATATACACAATAGTACCCTTATCTTGCGCCAAACTCAAAGCAGCACAACGGGAGAGATCTCTGTTGAAAGATCTCTAAAGAATACAAGATAAAAACAAAATTCCCAAGTGCGCTATATAGGAACGTCTTTACCGTAATTCTTCCAATGTTGTTTCCATAGGTGTAAGTTGGATATTGGAGAAAGTTTGTGACCGGGAACCTGTAACGGACACCCCTCACCAAATGGTCACCCAAACAAGAGGCCCAAGGCCAATTAATAAAAGATTATTTTAATAACATTCATTTGAACAAATGCAATTTTTACATAGTTCATCATGTAATGAGTATACAGATAGTAAAAATAAATGGTTATCTGCGAATGCTATTAATCCTTTAAACCATCTACCATAAGTTTTATTTCAACTCTGGCCGAGCCACATATTAGAAGATATAAATAGAAATTAAATATATCGATAGAAATGAAATATAAACTTTTATTTTTAAGTTAGTTAAGTTCTAAGCTGCCCCTAATTAAAGAAAGTGATGCAAGTGTGAAAGCAGCTTAAATAGCAGCTGCAGCAATCACTGTCTCATTCTGCCACTTCCATGCACAGCCAAAACTCTCCAGGGTGAGTCCACACACTGGGGGTAATTCCAAGTTGATCGCAGCAGGAAATTTTTTAGCAGTTGAGCAAAACCATGTGCACTGCAGGGGAGGCAGATATAACATGTGCAGAGAGAGTTATGGGCCCTACACACTGGCCGATATTTTGAAAGATATGAACGATCTCGTTCATAAATGAACGAGATCTCGTTCATATCTTTCAGTGTGGAGACTTAAGCGATGAACGATGCGCGTCCCCGCGCTCGTTCATCGCTGGTCTCCTGTCGGCTGTGCATGCAGGCCAATATGGACGATCTCGTCCATATTTGCCTGCACGTCTATGGAGCCGGGTGACGGGGGGAGTGAAGAAGCTTCACTCCCCCCATCACTGCCCCCCCCGCCGCCGGGTCGCTCGTCGGCCGTATCGGCCGTCGGGCACCTCGGCCAGTGAGTAGGGCCCATTAGATTTGGGTGGGGTGTGTTCAATCTGCAATCTAATTTGCAGTGTAAAAATAAAGCAGCCAGTATTTACCCTGCACAGAAATAAAATAACCCACCCAAATCTAATTCTTTCTGCATATGTTATATCGGTCTCCCCTGCAGTTCACATGGTTTTGCCCAATTGCTATCAAAAATCCTGCTGCGATCAACTTGGAATTACCCCCACAATTTTTTATTGTCTGTATCTGTTGTATTTCTGAAGGCTTCAATTAATCACTATGGATGTATTCTTATTGTCAATGTGATGTTTAAAATATAAGCGATATTGATCTTTGATGAACTATGTAAAAATTGCATTTGTTCAAATGAATGTTATTAAAATAATCTTTTATTAATTGGCCTTGGGCCTCTTGTTTGGGTGACCATTTAGTGAGGGGTGTCCGTTACAGGTTCCCGGTCACAAACTTTCTCCAATATCCAACTTACACCTATGGAAACAACATTGGAAGAATTACCGTAAAGACGTTCCTGTATAGCGTCATACATTATGACGACTCCAATGAGGTATGTGATGAGCGGATTCGGTTTTACTCGGTTTTACTCGGTTCTCAAAACCGAATCTTATTGGCTATCCAAAACACGTGACATCAGTGAGCCAATAAGATTCGGTTTTGAGAACCGAGTAAAACCGAGTAAAACCGAATCCGCTCATGAGTTAATGTCTCTGATGTGGGTTTAAACAATGGAGGTTGGAGTATTAATTTGTTTATTGTTTTTATTATCTCTCGGGCAGAATGGAGTACGCATTTTAGTGTATCTTTTCAAGCACTTTATATGTCCTTATGTTCTGATATGGGAGATGTCCGGTGTGGACACCTACAGGTATCCCAGGTAATTGGTATTTTTCCTTTTGATGGAAATACTTTTATGGCACTGTTTTAATAGGTGTGTATCTGTGGTGGTGGGTCCATTAATGTAGCCGTCAGGTACCCTTGGGGGCCGGTGAGGCATATTGCTTGTGACTGTATATTACTGTTCATTTGCAGACTTTATACATGCTGTTTCTAATGGTGAATTGATGACAGGATATATCACCCGTCTTGATAAAGGCCTGTGACCAGACCGAAACGTCGACAATAAAAGCATTGGTGATTTTATGAAGAAATATTTATGAGTGTTTATTTGTGCGAGTGCACCTTCCAAACTATTTGGAACTTTCTACGATATATATATATATATATATATATATATATATATATTAGTGATGAGCGGGTTCGGTTCCTCGGAATCCGAACCCCCCCTGAACTTCACCCATTTTACACGGTTCCGAGGCGGACTCGAATCTTCCCGCCTTGCTCGGTTAACCCGAGCGCGCCCGAACGTCATCATCCCGCTGTCGGATTCTCGCGAGATTCGTCTTCTATATAAGGAGCCGCTCGTCACCGCCATTTTCACTCATGCATTGGAGATGATAGGGAGAGGACGTGTGCAGCGTTCTCTCAGTTGTGTTTAGTGTGCTGCAAATATCTGTGCTCAGTGTGCTGCAAATATCTGTGCTCAGTGTGCTTGCAAATATCTGTGCTCAGTGTGCTGAAAATATCTACGTTCTCTGCCTGAAAAACGCTCCATATCTGTGCTGCATTGTAGTATAAAGTAGGAGGACAGTGCAGAATTTTGCTGACCAGTGACCACCAGTATTATATCAGTACGGTACAGTAGTCCACTGCTCTACCTACCTCTGTGTCGTCAAGAATTCTATCCATCCATCCATACCTGTGGTGCACTTTAGTTGTTGTGAGCAGTATAAATAGTAGGAGGACAGTGCATAATTTTGCTGACCACCAGTATATAATATATAGCAGTACGGTACAGTAGTCCACTGCTCTACCTACCTCTGTGTCGTCAAGAATTCTATCCATCCATACCTGTGGTGCACTTTAGTTGTTGTGCGCAGTATAAATAGTAGGAGGACAGTGCATAATTTTGCTGACCACCAGTATATAATATATAGCAGTACGGTACAGTAGTCCACTGCTCTACCTACCTCTGTGTCGTCAAGTATACTATCCATCCATACCTGTGGTGCATTTAAGTTTTGGGCAGTATATATAGTAGGAGGACAGTGCAGAATTTTGCTGACCACCAGTATATAATATATAGCAGTACGGTACAGTAGGCCATTGCTATTGATATATTACTGGCATATAATTCCACACATTAAAAAATGGAGAACAAAAATGTGTAGGGTAAAATAGGGAAAGATCAAGATCCACTTCCACCGCATGCTGAAGCTGCTGCCACTAGTCATGGCCGAGACCTTGAAATGCCATCAACGTCGTCTGCCAAGGCCGATGCCCAATGTCATAGTAGAGAGCATGTAAAATCCAAAAAACAAAAGTTCAGTAAAATGACCAAAAAATCAAAATTAAAAGCATCTGAGGAGAAGCGTAAACTTGCCAATATGCCATTTACGACACGGAGTGGCAAGGAACGGCTGAGGCCCTTGCCTATGTTCATGGCTAGTGGTTCAGATTCACATGAGGATGGAAGCACTCATCCTCTCGTTAGAAAACTGCAGTGCCACTCCTAGATGGGCCAGGTGTTTGTGTCAGCCACTTGGGTCGCTTAGCTTAGTCATCCAGCGACCTTGGTGCAAATTTTAGGACTAAAAATAATATTGTGAGGTGTGAGGTGTTCAGAATAGACTGGAAATGAGTGGAAATTATGGTTATTGAGGATAATAATACTATGGGATCAAAATGACCCCCAAATTCTATGATTTAAGCTGTTTTTGAGGGGGTTTTTGTAAAAAAACACCCGAATCCGACAAAAAAAATTTCAGGGAGGTTTTGCCAAAATGCGTCCGAATCCAAAACACGGCCGCGGAACCGAATCCAAAACCAAAACACAAAACCCGAAAAATGTCCGGTGCACATCTCTATTATATATATATATATATATATATATATATATATATATATTTCTCTTTCTTTTTTTTGAGGGAGGGGGGTTGCTGAAGATTTGCCTATGGTGCTGGGAAACCTTGCACCGGCCCTGGAGCCAGGGTGGGCCCCATCTTGGTAAGGACCCGGGACACCATTCCCCACAGTCCCCCCCTGATGGCTGCCCTGACCCATGGGATTGGCAATGAATTCCAGATCCCATATGTTGTTCGCTGCTCCGGCGGCTGCTTATTAGGGATTTTGTCCAATAAGTGCCAGAATCAGGGAGATAAAGATGCCGGCATCAGAGTTAATAAGATAGCCCCAGGTGATCCTATTAGCAGTGGTAAGGTACAGCTGCTAATAGGATAACCCCCTGTGTCTGCAGTTACTTCTGTCTGATTAAGATAATCTGAGTAACGCCACCATTTCCATAAGCTATTTGATTCATTGGACGGGCACCAGAGCTTGTTGGTCAAAAATTGAGGAGTGCCGGCCTGCATTTGTCTATATACTGTATATATAACCTCAATAACAGTTTTTTTTATTAATAACCCATAGTTTGTGTTTTTTGTTTTGTTTTTTCAAACTATTTTTATTATAATCTCACACCGTACAGAGTAGATATGCAGCATTTCGAGACATAGAATATATAGTTAGCATTGTATAACATAATATGCAATATACAGAGTCATCCTGACAAGAGACAGGAAGTCACAGATTATTCAGTCTCATATAATACCAGGTAGAGATCAAAACATATTTTCAAACTTTTTCTCACATAAAACCTTTATACCCTTCCAAGAAAGGGAATGTGTGTATAACTAGTGGTATCAGGGAATTTATAATGTGTTTTAATTATCAAAGCGGTGAAAACTAAAGATGAAAAGGGATGGATCAAATATCGGTTCTCCACCAGCAAAGACATATTATCTTAAAAATCCCTAAACATAAACATAATACCTAAAACATAAGAAAATAAACTAACATGTAATGCCTGCCATGGGACACGCGCCATCGATCCATCCACAGAACAATCTCCCAAATCGGGGGTCCATATTTCCAATCAACCCGGTAGACAACAGGATATAGAAGGGAGTGGAGGAGGGGTCCAGAGAAAAGGGGAGAGGGTAAGTCAAATGTTCAAGGGGTTAGGGTGGTCTATAGTGTGGAGGAGATACCATGAGGTAGATTGAAAGCATTTGTCAATGGCTTGTTTAGTATGTAAGGGAAGTGTCAAAATGTAGGTGTCCCAACATTGGAACAAGGCAGGGGTGAGCTTTTCCTTATGGATAGAGGCCTCTAGCCAGTCCATGGTGAATAAAAAGAATAGTCTAGAGGTCACCATCGAGAGATTAGGAGGTATGTTGTGGATCCACTGTTGTAAGATTGCTTTCCTGCCAGCCGCTGATAATATCATAAGCAGTTTTTTGTTAGACCTAGGGATGTCTGGCTGGTCAGTCAAACATCCGAACAGTGCCCAGGAAACAGTGCAACTAAAGGATATGCCTAAGGACGTAGTTCCATAATGATGTACCTCATGCCAAAACTGTGATACCAAAGCGCAGTCCCAGAAGCAATGGAAGAGGTCGGCCCCTTCCATTAGGCATTTAGTGCATTTAGTGTCTTCTGAGATGCCCATTAAAAATCGGCGTTTAGGTGAGATGTATGCCCTATAGAGCATTTTATAGGTCATTTCTTGGTAGGAGCTTGCAGGAATAAGCTTTAGGGTCAGTTGAAAGTGACTTAAGAGGGAGTCAGGGGTGACCGTTGAAATGTGGGAGGACCATTGGGACAGCTCTGGAAGGTCCGTGTCTGGGATAAGTTCAAGACGAATACGTGTATAGATGGTTGATATAGAGTAGCAGGCTGATTGGAGTAGTGTGTCTAGAGAGTTAAGAAAGTCGACCCCTGTCAATTTAGATAGTACAGTTTTAAGATAGTGTATTGCCTGGAAGTAGGCAAACTCGTGGTGAGGAGGCAGGCCGTATTTCTCTCGTGCCTCCGCGAAAGACAGCGGGACGCGAGAGGAGTTAAGCAAGCTGCGCAGGTTGCGGATACCAAGAGAATGCCAGGCAGTGAAGGGCTGTAGAGCCCCCCCCTCCTGAAACTCCAGGTTACCGATAAGGGGCAGTGAAAGTGAGTATAGATATTGACGTTTGAGAGATTTCCTCGCCATTTTCCACGCCTGTATTATGGGAAGTAGTAACAAATTAGTGGTAACATGTAAGGCCAATTTGGAGGGCCTGGCATGGAGAAGATAACTGAGGGACAAGGGGGCGCAAAGTTGAGAATCTAGACTGGAATCCGTGTAATAATTATTGTCTCCAAGCCAATCCATAGCAATGCGGAGGAGGCACGCAAGATTGTACTGTTTAATATCAGGTAGGTTGATTCCCCCTCTAGGTACCATCTGGGATAATTTTTTCATGCTAATCCTTGGGCGTTTACCAGCCCAGATGTATCTGGAGATAGAGGTATTCAGAGAAGATAAATCCGACTTAGATAGTAATAAAGGGGTCATCTGTAAAACATAAAGGAGCTTTGGGAAGCTGGCCATCTTAAACAGGTTGCATCTCCCTAGCAGATTAAGGGGGGGGGACTGCCAAAGGCCAAGTTCGGTTCTAATCCTATGTAGGACCGGAGTGATATTAAGCCTATATAGGTGGCAGGGATGAGCAGGGAGTGCAACACCTAGATACATAATATGTGTATTCGCCCATTTAAAGGGAAAGGTGGTTACCCAACCCAGTCTCGCCTGTCCATATATGGCCAGCGCCTCCGACTTACCATAATTAATGGAAAACCCTGCGAAAGAGGAAAAACGATCAATCATGGCAATTAGCTGCGGGATCGTGCGGTGATGGTCTGACATAAAAAGGAGGAGGTCATCCGCGAATGCCACCACTTTTAATTCCTGTGTACCCACAGCAATGCCCCTATAGTTCTTATGGAGATAAAGGGCATCCTTGCCTAGTGCCTCTTTCCAATGCGAAGGATGGAGATGTCACATTGTTGACCAAAACCTGCGCCACTGGGTTAGTATATAAGGTCTGTACCAAGTTGCAAAACGCTGCGCCAAAGCCTTGGTGGGCGAGTACTCGAGACAGGTGAGGCCAGGCAATTTTATCAAATGCCTTCTCCGCGTCTAAATTTATAATGATGTTATTTTTGGCCTGACTGAAGCGGGTGTAAGATATCGCAGTTAGGGCCGCCCGCACTCCCCGTGTGGATTGTCTACCCTTGACAAATCCCATCTGCGCGGGTGAGATAAGATGGGGTAGGTAAGCTTGCAACCTATTAGCTATGATTTTAGTCAAGATTTTAAAGTCCTGATTGAGCAGTGAAATGGGGCGGTATGACCCTACCTGGGTAGGATCTTTACCAGGTTTCGCGAGCACTATAAGCTTGGCTTCGTTAAAACGAAGGGGAGTCTCCCCTGTTGTTAGGATATGATTATATAATCGTGTTAATATAGGGAGTATATCGGCGTCTAGCATCTTATAGAATTCGGCACTAAAGCCATCAGGGCCAGGGCTCTTTCCATTGGGGAGGGACTTAATGGTGGCCCACACCTCATCATCAGTTATGGGAGCATCCAACGAGTCCCTCTCCTCCAACTCCAGCCTCGGTAACTGCGCCTCATCTAGGAATAATTGACCATCAGTTGCGTTATCAATGTCGGCAGTATATAGGGACTTATAGAAACGCATAAAAGCCGAGCAGATGTCAGTGGGATCAGAAAGAACATCTCCAGAGCTGTGCAACGAGTCAACCCATGTTTTGTTTCGGGGCCCCCTAACCAAGTTGGCCAAGAGTTTACCGGACTTATTCCCCCACCTATGAAACCTGTTCCTGCCGTAGTTGTAGCTGATCTGGGCCTGTTCAGTGAGAAAGGTATCATAAATTTGTTTTGCCATGAGGTACGTTTCTCTGTGAGTAGGGCTATCGCTTTGTTTGTAGGTGCGATAGGCAAGTGTAAGAGCCGCACTAAGTTCCTGCAATTTTGTGTTGAATTTCTTACGCTTAGAATTAACGTAGGAAATAATATGGCCTCAAAGGACTGCCTTAGAGGCCCCCCAAAAAAGTGGAGTGTTAGATTCTTGATCCAGGTTATCAGTAGTATAATTATGCCAGGTGTGTTTAAGATGTAATAAGAAATCCTCTGAGTGCATGAGATATGCTGGGAATCTCCAACATTTAGATATGTTCTGGGGCAGGGACAAATGTAGGGACAAGGTTATGGGGGCGTGGTCCGAGATAATGATGTCCTTAATTGAGGTGTGGGTGACTTTAAAAAAAAGGTGCTTAGATAAAAATAGATAGTCAATGCGAGAGTGAGTAGAGTGTGGGTGTGAATAAAAAGAGTAATCTCGTTGAAGGGGATGATGTATACGCCAAGGGTCTAGTAGGGTAAGTTGAGAACAAAAAGAGGAAAGCAGAGTAGAAGAGGGCCCGGGTCTTTTGGTACTGTCAAAGTCAGAAAAATATCTCTATGCACACTACCATATTTGCACCTCACACAGGTCCGTGCTGCGCATGCGTGCGCTCTCCCGTACGTGCGCATACTCACAGTCGCGGGCACCCGCAGGCGCACGGTATGCGTATTTACGGTAGAGTTTATGTGATCGTAGCGTGCGACTCAATCATTACATATTTTCACTATATAATGTATTTTGTAGATCATGGTCCCTTTGATAGATTCTGAAAGTTTAGTTAACATAGCATGTTCCTGAACAGAGAGATCCCTCTTTGTATTGTACGAAGGGTCTAACAGGGGTCATACAGTGGTGTTTGGTACCCATCGGAAGAGTATTTAAATAGCAATATTCCGGTGTTGGTTTGGAGCGGATTAATCGCTCGTGCGAATAGTTATGGACATAAGAAGTTTATGTCCATTTACTATTATTTGTTCTTATTTAGTCATGCGGCGGGAAACTCAGTGTCCCACCCACCTGAACAGTTGGAAGCAGTCACAGCCCACCTGTATGAATCAACCTATGACCTTTTGTTATAATGCGAAGCCGAATTCCTGTGTCCAATGAACAATGAGATTGTAGGGACCATTGAATTGCATTGTGTGTGGGGCATAAATAGGCAGGCCGACCATACCCAGTTCACTCTCTTCAACGGTTCTCATTGCTGATAATCGGGAGCTGGATATCGAGGCGCATGCGATCGTTTCCCCTTGTGCGTAAGTGTTTCTCCGCAACTATATTGATCTTCTTGTTATTGTGGGCCAATTTCTCTCTCTCTCTCTCTCTCTCTCTCTCCTCCTCTTTTTCTCTTATTTTCCCTTAAATAGTAATTGTATTATATTTCCTGTGTAGTTATCTGGTTAGGTAGTCTATGTTATATTGTAGTGTATGATTTGTATTTGTATTAATTCTTTTGCAAAGTATATCATTCAAAATATATACATATTAGGCGTTGGACCCTAAGCCCAGGTATCTGTGTATTTCTTATAGTGTCTAGTATTCTCAGAGCGTCGGTGACGCTCAAACAGCTTTTAAGTTAATAAGGTTACACTAGGTTGCATCTACACCCTATCTCTACACTAAGGTTTTACAGCATATTTCATTGTTTATGGTTTAGATATAAAGGTTTAACATTGTGAGCGTCAGCGCCGCTCGTGATCTCCTCGTGGTCTCGAGCGTCCGCTACGCTGATAGCGTAGCATTACGGTAGTCGCTCACCTATAAGTGTGCCCGATACCAACAGCGTATTCTCGTGAGCGTCTGTATCGCTCGAGCAGCCCGCTCCCGATACAGCGTCCGTTACGCTATAGTGAACCATTACGTTAGTCAGCAGCCAATAGCGTGCCTGCCTGTGATCTCTTGGCCGTGAGCGAACGTGACGCTTGAGCGTCTCGACTACGGCTAAGCGATTGTTACGCAGCGAGCGTACCCTTACGGTACTTCATACGTAAATAGCGTACAGTGTTCTTAGACCTCATAAAGGGTTTTATATACGATAAATATCTAGCTTTATCAATTGGCGGCTCGCCCGTCCTTCACATATCTGCACTAGGTAGATACAGCAGACATTATCCATCAGCAAAGGGCGGGAGGTTATATTCCTCGTAGTGCTGTCGGGATAAGCGTCTGCTTCTCTTAGTAAAGGGTGCTGAAGGAATCCGGGAACCGGAGGTAAGAACAAAACGATAGTGTCTTTTTAAAACTGTTTATTTCTGTCTTGCGTACACACGCACGCATATCTGCATTTCTTTTCATTCGTGTATTTTCGTATATCACTCTCCTGTTTGCCAGTTTTATAGTTGATAAACGTGCTAAGAGAGATTTGCCGCTATTTCATAGTTTAAGAGTAAAGGTAATATAGTTAAAGTATAGACAAACACACAGCTGTGCCTGAGAGACAAGGCGAAGTCAGTGTGGTGCGTGGTAGATGATAAAGGATCATCTACATTGATAAACGTATAAATTGTGTTACGGTGGATCTTTGCTTTGCGTACACGTGTCTCTAACAAAAGACTGAGACTTGTGTACGCAACCCAAGGGCCGACGCACGCAGCGTATATTACGCAACGGAGCGTGCGGGTACGCCCACGTAACTCAAATCACAAGTGTTAATTTTCCCAACGCGATAAATAGCGCAACGCGGTAAATAACGCAAGGCGATAAATCGCGCAAATCTATTTTAACATTCAAATTTTAAATTAATAGATCCTTCTCCTAATTTGTAACACATCTGGTCTAAAGAAAATTTCTGCGCAGAAATAGAAATAGAAACAAAAGTGTATATGTGGTGAGTGAGTGTTTGTTTTTACAATTTTTGAGGTTGAACCACAAGAAAAGTCGAGTTCTCGTGAGGTACATGCGTGTAAGTGACGTACATGGTGGCTAGGGAGGCATCCCTGGTTAAAACATACAAATTGAGCATTAGAGTGTAACAGACCAGGAGGTCATAGCAGACCAGCAGGTTCAGGTACAGCAGACAAGGAAGTCCGCTATACAGTCCACAGGCACAACACCAAGAAAGGGTTGGTGCAACACCCATATAGGCCATACAAGCTCTGGCTGAAGGAATTCGCAGCCGCAATTTTCGATTCCACTGGTCGCTCCGTACATAAGATTAGTTGCTTATGTGCTGAACGATTGTACCGCACGTAATTGTGTGCATTAGTAAACCTGACCGGTACTATTTGTGTACGAAGGTCATAAACGCTATTTGTACATTCTAACGTGATTTGTGTATTTTTTTTTATTTTAAGGGAGGTTCGCTGCTCACTCAGGAACTATCCAACAACCAATAGTTACTGGAAAGAGTAAGTGTTCTTCGGATCACCCTCACAGGTTCCAGTAAATAGAGGTTCAGGTCGCAGGGGCCCTAGGTCGAGTACGCCAGCACCATATCGGTGTGATCAGGTCGTATTGGTCGGCGTGGGCGAGTGAGTGGGGTACTCGGTAAACCGCCACCGTCAGCCTATTTTGAACATTTTGGTTTGCGTAAGGGTTGGCTGAATAAAGCAACACCTTCGAACTATGGGGGCCACTTGTTCAGGTAGGGGGCGATCAATCTCGGTTCGGGTTGATTCAGTGAACCGACCAGTCGGGTCGGCAAGATACGTAATGTGTGAGAAATACGGAAGTCACACAGAAGCTTTATGTGATGAATGGGAGAGAATGACGGTACATGACGGGGAGAAATTCCCAAGAGTAGGTAGCTTCAGCACAGAAGTGTTAACGAATTTAAGGAGAAGGATATGTCTCATTAAATCAGCCAAGAGACGAATCAAACATTATGATTATTTACAGTTGTGGCAACAGGAGGGTGACATACAGAGAGGATTGGCTCAGGCGGCGGGATCTGGCTCGATCAGAAAACTGATAGCCACGGCCCCACCGCCACCATATATATCGGGAGAAAAATTGGTTGCGGAGAATGACGCACTAAGGTGTAACACACAAACACTTAGCAACTGTGTAAATGTTAAAGATAATGTTAACCAATTAACCAATGCAAGTATTAACCCGTGCAAGTTGTACCCTGTTTTGAACTTTCCTCAGGAGTGTGATCAAGAGGACGAATCGGCAACAATTTCAGCGCTCTCTCTAGCAGCCACCATAGCAGAGACCACTGTAGGCACAGCTCAACCCCCGAGATTAGTAACAAAGGCCCCTAGCGGAGGGATAGGTGAGGTCGTATCAACGGGTAAGTACGGCACCATACACTATGCTGAAACTATTTCACCACAGCCTGTAGAATCTACACAGGATGAGGTTGTTAGAGTTAATCCTGTTAAGGTAATAGTAGTTCCAAATGGGAAAACAGACACTTCAGGAGTCACTCCTGTTAGGAACATTGCCATGTACAGCCCATTTTCCCGAATGGAATTAAGGACCATAGTGTCGGAATTCCCTGACCCTAGAAAAGACTTAGTTGCCTGCCAAAAATACATCAGAGACCTAGGTAACACGTTAGAGCCCAACAACAAAGACTGGCAGATATTGCTGAGAGCATGTTTACCCTCCAATGTCGACGCAGCTCAATTTTTAGCTGACTGTGGATTAGATCAGGATGTACCTCTTACAGATATGTACAACAAAGACAATGTAAAAAGAATAAGCTTACAGTTAAAAGAGTATTTCCCAGCCGTAGTTAAATGGAACAAAATATTCTCCATTAAACAGAAGGAGTCAGAAACAGCTGCAGAGTATTTTCACAGAGCATTATCAGAAATGGCAAAATACACAGGCATAGAGGACATTAAAACAAACATAAACCATCGAGAAGTAGCAGTATCGGTACTGATGGATGGTTTAAAAGAGTCATTGAAGACTAGGGTACAGACCACACAACCATGTTGGCGAGGTCTGTCTGTGGCTACTTTGAGAGAGGCTGCTATTGATCACGATAGGAACATCACCAGACACAGGGAACAACAAGGTGATAAATTAATGTCAGTAAGTATACAGGCCCTGACCACAAGGCAGCCTTTGTTTATATCACCAAACCCTGTGGGTAAGTCAAGTGTGGTTACTTGTTATTCTTGTCATAAACAGGGACACATGGCACGAGATTGTAGAATGAAGAATTCACGAAACTCATACCAACCCCCTAGACAACGACACGACACACGACATTGGGAGCAAGGTCCGCAGAAACGGAGTTATGAGCCACATACAGGGGAAACAAAAAGATACCCCCCGAACAGAGACTGGCAAGCCTCTGGTAGCTCCCAATTAACTCCATCACAAGTAGTTGCTGCCAGCGGGATTCAGGGAGGTCACCATACCCAATAGGGGTGTGGCCATACCTGTAATCTGCAGCCAGTAAAATTGATTGCAAGTCTTGGAAGTGAACCAGAAATTGCAATCAATGTAGCTGGTAAATCATTAAACTTTCTTGTAGACACAGGGGCGGCCAAATCAGTGATAAATTCGACAGTGGGCATGAGAACCACTGGTAAGACAATTCCAGCCATAGGGGTAACGGGAGTAGTCCAGCACTACCCTGTTAGCAAACCAGCCGAGATTACAGTAGGGCCTTTACATACCAAGCATTCCTTTTTGCTGGCTGCATCGGCACCGACTAATCTCCTGGGAAGAGACTTACTGTGTAAAATGGGGTGCGTCATTTATTGTACTCCTGAAGGTGTATTCTTGGACATACCTGAGAATCACGCTCAGGAAGTGCGAGACATGTTAGACTCCCCGTCAAAATTAATGTCACATACCATTATGACAAATAGGACTCCCTCCCAAGTAGAAGAAATGACATCTCAGATACCAGAGTCACTTTGGACTAAAGATGGACAGGACACTGGATTAATGGCAAACGTAGCTCCGGTAGTTGTACAAGTAAAAGATGGTAGGATAGCTCCAAAAATCCCACAGTACCCTCTGAAGCAAGAGGTGGAGTTAGGAGTGTATCCCGTAATAGAGCGCTTGCTACAACAGGGCATTCTGGTAAGAACGTCCAGCACTGCCAATAGTCCCATCTTCCCTGTTAAAAAAAGTGGGGGGAGGGGTTACCGGCTAGTGCAGGATCTAAGGGGGATTAACAAAATAGTTGAGAGTCAGTTCCCCGTAGTGCCAAATCCAGCTGTCATCCTAATGCAAATCCCTCCCACTGCGAAATTTTTCACTGTTATTGACCTCTGCTCCGCTTTCTTTTCGGTACCTCTGCACCCTGACAGTCAATATTTGTTTGCATTTACATACAGAGGAGTCCAATACACATGGACTCGATTACCACAAGGATTCATAGATAGCCCAAGTATATTTTCTCAGGCTTTGCATGATTGTTTACAGTCTTTCCAACCAGTGAGTGGATCAGTATTAATACAGTACGTGGATGATCTACTACTGTGTTCTGATTCATTGGAAGCATCCCTGAAGGATACGAAACAGCTCCTGTTTCATCTTTCAGACACAGGACACAAGGTTTCCAAAGACAAGTTGCAATTATGCCAAACTAAGGTAAAATATTTGGGACACTGTTTAACACAAGGACTGAGACACCTGACCGCTGATAGAATTCAAGCAATTAGAGACATGACTCTGCCACAAACCCAGCAACAGATCAGAACATTTTTAGGAATGTGTGGGTATTGCCGTAACTGGATCCCAGGGTTTTCCATCCTAGCGTTACCCGTGCAGGAGATGGTCTCCTCAAACAAACCTGATCGGATTTCGCATACAGACGAGTCTGAGACAGCATTTGAGAGACTTAAACAGTGCCTAACGCAGGCACCAGCATTGGGTATGCCGGACTATGGGAAACCCTTTGAACTATACGGAACAGAAAGTGCTGGTTGCGCGGCAGGCGTACTAACCCAAAAGCACGGTGATGCCAGCAGGCCGGTAGCATATTACAGTGCTCAGCTAGATACGGTAGCGCGATCCCTCCCCACATGCTTGCGAAGCGTTGCTGCGATAGCATTGCTAGTAACGAAAAGCGAAGACGTCGTGCTAGGTCACAACCTCACAATTCATACACCACATGCAGTGTCAGCCTTGTTGAATTCTGCCCAAACCAGACACGTCTCATCAGCGCGGTTTACAAGATGGGAATTGGCACTAATGGCCTCCGTAAACATCACCATAAGGAGATGCAGTGCATTAAATCCTGCAACATATCTCCCAGGTGTGCCTGGACAGGCACAAAGGGTGGAGGATGAGAGTGGTGGGGAAGGAGAATTTAACACAAAGGAAGACACTCATGATTGTATGGAATATTTGACCCAAAATTTTACCGCAAGGCCTGACATCAGTGACAACCCACTGGAAGATGTAGAACTTACGTTCTACACGGACGGTAGTTGTCATAGACAGTCAGACTCGGGAGACTTGTGTACTGGATACGCAGTCGTAGATGACCAAGGCACCATAGAAGCGGAACCGCTAGGCCCACCTCACTCAGCCCAGGTTGCTGAACTGGTCGCCCTAACCAGAGCATGTGAATTGGCTAAGGGCAAATCAGCCAATATCTACACCGACTCTAGATACGCATTCGGGGTAGTCCATGATTTCGGAGCCCTATGGCGCCTCAGAAATTTCATGACGGCAGCTGGTACACCGGTAGCGCATGCAGCTCATATAAAAAGGCTTCTAACAGCGATACAGGAACCCGACAGAGTGGCTGTTATCAAATGTAAAGCACACACATATAGCCAAGACCCAGTATCACTTGGTAACAGCCGAGCAGACGAAGCTGCTAAATTAGCAGCTGCTACCCCCAGACAGACAGACACCACACATCTGATGGTATTTAATACCATCAACACACAGAAGTTGTGTGAGATGCAAAATTTGTGTTCCACACAGGAAAAGGCAGTCTGGAAGGCAAAGGGATATGGTCAGGAGTCCTCAGGACTCTGGACGGATGGACACGGTAAACCAGTGGCCCCCAAAGCATACCTTCCATGCTTAGCTGAGGCAGCTCACGGGCTGACTCATCTGGGCAAGGAAGGGATGTGCAAGTTGGTAAGAGCATATTGGTGTGCCCCAGGATTTTCTTCTCATGCGAGTAAAAGGGCAATGTCATGCCTTACCTGTCTGAGAAAGAACATCGGAAAGGCAATACCTACAGAACCATCTCATATCCCACCTGCCGGCGGCCCTTTCCAGGTAATACAGATTGACTTTATTCAATTACCCCCTTGTCGAAATTTGAAATATGTACTTGTTTGTATAGATGTTTTTTCAAATTGGGTCGAAGCATTTCCGGCGGCCACAAATACCGCTATGTTTACTGCTAAGAAAATTGTGCAGGAATTTGTATGTAGATATGGTATCCCTAGAATTATCGAAAGTGATAGGGGTACCCATTTTACAGGTGATGTCTTTCAAGGAATGTGTAAATTGATGGGAATTGATAGCAAGCTGCACACTCCATACCGTCCACAGGCGAGTGCGAAAGTGGAAAGAGTGAACAGCACTATTAAAAATAAACTGAGTAAAGTGATGGCAGAGACAGGATAGACATGGCCAGAAGCTTTACCCATTGTACTGTACAGCATCAGAACCACTCCCAGGTCCCCTCTTAATCTGTCTCCCTTTGAGATCTTGTTTGGTCGACAACCGCATGTTATGATTAACCCTCAGGATGATTTGAAGTGTAACAATGAAGTGACTGTAAAATACTTGATTAACATGAGTAAACAGTTGAGGAATCAAAATGATAATCTGAAGTTAGTGATTCCTGATTTACCAGATAGTAATTGTCATGACATTGAACCTGGGGATTATGTAATGATACGGAATTTTCTACGCTCAGGTTGCCTTATTGACAGATGGGACGGACCATACCAGGTCTTATTGACTAGCACTACAGCATTGAAGGTTGCTGAGAGAGAGACTTGGGTTCATTCGTCCCACTGTAAAAAGGTTGCTGATCCAGAGAGGTCCCGTGATAAGGAACAGACGGTAGAGGTTGTATCACTGGAGTGTCTGTTCCAGGAGGATTAAGGCGGCACCTGAGCATTGAAAATCACAAGACCAAAAGCAGTTGTCGATCCCCTGTTCCCTTTTATTGTTTTTCTCCAACTTCCCATCCCCTCTCCTTCAAATTATTTTTTCCCCCTTCTCATTCTTCTCCGTTTCCTCCTACAAGATGGACTTGCCCCAAGAGACTGTGATCTGGATTTTCCTGTTGACCATGATGTTGACCAGAGCAGTCTGTTCCGGCGAGAGTACCATGGAGGTCGAGAGAGGTTCTGGAATGGGTTCTGATGACAGAGATGGAGGCGTAGTTTTCCAAGAACAACATAATCAACAAGCAAAGGCGAGTATCAGAAAACGATCCGATAGCATTGACCATAGAAGGAATTGTGAAGGATTGTTAGCTGAAGAAAACTGTATCTGTCGGCACTGTAACAATGTCATTGAGGATGGGTGCATAAAGAAATGCCAATCCAGTTTTAATATCCATATGGACCGGCATCCATTGAGTGACTATCACTCCTTAGTGGGTAGTGTGTTAAATAAAACAGATTGTTGGGTATGCTCTCAAGTACCTCAAGGTCATAGCAAATCAGGACTAGTACCATTTCCTTTAACGTTAGGGGAGGTACTTGAGTTAAGTGGTGGGAGACCGGTGGACAGGAGGTTTAATATCTCCAGCCCTCCTAGTTTGAAGCTCCACCAATACCATGTGGATAGGTCCCTATTATGTTTTAACATCTCCAATCCCCGAAAGCCGGGAAATTGGGAAGTGTCATGGAGTAATCAAACCATGACCTTTTCGCATAGAGCAGATAGAATGCCTACAGATACAGAGCTTATACGCCACATAGCCAGTAGAGGAAAATCTTTCCGGTATAGGTATACCTTAGGAAATAGGATTACGAGAGTTGGAGAGGTATCACCAGGATACTGTGCACATATCGTACAACCTGATACGTGTACTAAGCAGATGGAAGAATTAGGGTTAGGAGATTTCACATGGAAGGTGTGTAATATGGTTATGTCCTACTCCGTCCCATATGTTCTCCCCGATGATGCATATTTCATATGCGGGAGAAAGGCGTATAAGTGGCTTGCCCCAAATTCTGAAGGATTGTGTTATATTGGAAAAGTACTGCCTGAAGTAATGACTGTATCACATGACAAAATGAAAGACATACACCGTGTTGCCCAAACTCCTTATACTCACACCCATTACGAGCACGTAGTTAAACGGCACCTGATAGAAAGAACAGAGCATCCGGCCTCTGACATGATCCATGAATCCACCGGGATTCAGTTTCTAATCGCGTTAGACATCACTCGCACCGCTAGAGGAGTGTTGAATTATAAATACATATCTGCGCTCGCCAATTTGTTAGATAATATCACTGAAATGTATGATGACACGTTTAGGTATACTGGAAGGGAACTTCAAGCTTATAAAACAGAACTGGTACAGCATAGAATGGTTCTTAATTACCTCACAGCAGTGACAGGCGGATATTGTGTCACACTGGCAACACAATACGGCGTGAAATGTTGCACATATATTACGAATAGCACCGAGGACCCAGTCGAGGTCATAGACCAAAAGATGGACGATATTCTCCAACTGAAGTGGGAATTTCGCAGGAGACACAATCTCACTCTTGCTACTGTAGGTAATGAGCTGACTGGTTGGGTGTCATGGTTGAACCCGCGAAATTGGTTCTCTGGTTTAGGAGACTGGGCTCAAGGAGTCATAATGGATGTTGGGAAGTTTCTCCTATGTATCTTAGGTGTTATCATAACGATCGGTTTGATATTTAGATGCGGTCAGGCTTTAATGAGGTGCAATCGTCATACTAGGGTAATGAGTTTAAGGAGTGAGGAAACTGTAATTCCAATGGATTTGATTTATGACCCAAATGTAGAAACAATGATGTGATGAAAATGCGATTTCTACGGTCCGTTTCTTTCACCTGTTTTTCCGTTTCCTCCAAGGTAAAAAGACCCACTTGGACGAGGAATTTGATGAGCCGATATACAGACAACAGAGGGATTAAAGAAGAAGTTTTGACAACCTGATACACAGATTTTTGATGAACTATGCCATGGATCCCCAGTTTCCCTAGAAATTTTAAAATTACGCTAGCCCAACACTTTTGTAAATCTATGGACATTGACAGCTTTTGCTCGCACCTTATGGGCAAAAGCGCAAAGAAGACTGCATTCAACAGACACCAAACAAGACCTCAATCGACGAATGTACATTTACCTGACATAGAATACCACCGCATTTACCGTAATTATGTCTTTTCTTCATTTCTACAACCCTCAGGTAATGACACACATAGTCGATAGGGAATACAGGCACAGATATCAGCAATCACATATCTCCCCCATTCATGTATCATCAACTAAAATGTGCTCCCCCATTTTGTTACAACCAAAGCCGAAAGAGCTCGGTAAAGTTTGACAGCCCATCCACAGACCCGTACCACGGGATAAGAAGGAATTCAAATGTATACTTCGCAATACCTCGAAGCTTGATTTAAAACACGTACGGCACGATGATACATGACCCCCAAGCACGGATTCATACACACATGCTTCTGCTATCTCACTAGGTCATACCCTTTTCCTACCTTCTCCTCTCCTCCCCTACCCAACCATGTAAATGTATTAACCCCTGACATATATTTTTCTCTTTTGAAATGTTTTAGAAGGTGGCAGTTATTATTGACTGCCAAAGGGTGGACTGTCAAAGTCAGAAAAATATCTCTATGCACACTACCATATTTGCACCTCACACAGGTCCGTGCTGCGCATGCGTGCGCTCTCCCGTACGTGCGCATACTCACAGTCGCGGGCACCCGCAGGCGCACGGTATGCGTATTTACGGTAGAGTTTATGTGATCGTAGCGTGCGACTCAATCGTTACATATTTTCACTATATAATGTATTTTGTAGATCATGGTCCCTTTGATAGATTCTGAAAGTTTAGTTAACATAGCATGTTCCTGAACAGAGAGATCCCTCTTTGTATTGTACGAAGGGTCTAACAGGGGTCATACAGTGGTGTTTGGTACCCATCGGAAGAGTATTTAAATAGCAATATTCCGGTGTTGGTTTGGAGCGGATTAATCGCTCGTGCGAATAGTTATGGACATAAGAAGTTTATGTCCATTTACTATTATTTGTTCTTATTTAGTCATGCGGCGGGAAACTCAGTGTCCCACCCACCTGAACAGTTGGAAGCAGTCACAGCCCACCTGTATGAATCAACCTATGACCTTTTGTTATAATGCGAAGCCGAATTCCTGTGTCCAATGAACAATAAGATTGTAGGGACCATTGAATTGCATTGTGTGTGGGGCATAAATAGGCAGGCCGACCATACCCAGTTCACTCTCTTCAACGGTTCTCATTGCTGATAATCGGGAGCTGGATATCGAGGCACATGCGATCGTTTCCACTTGTGCGTAAGTGTTTCTCCGCAACTATATTGATCTTCTTGTTATTGTGGGCCAATTTCTCTCTCTCTCTCTCTCTCTCCTCCTCTTTTTCTCTTATTTTCCCTTAAATAGTAATTGTATTATATTTCCTGTGTAGTTATCTGGTTAGGTAGTCTATGTTATATTGTAGTGTATGATTTGTATTTGTATTAATTCTTTTGCAAAGTATATCATTCAAAATATATACATATTAGGCGTTGGACCCTAAGCCCAGGTATCTGTGTATTTCTTATAGTGTCTAGTATTCTCAGAGCGTCGGTGACGCTCAAACAGCTTTTAAGTTAATAAGGTTACACTAGGTTGCATCTACACCCTATCTCTACACTAAGGTTTTACAGCATATTTCATTGTTTATGGTTTAGATATAAAGGTTTAACATTGTGAGCGTCAGCGCCGCTCGTGATCTCCTCGTGGTCTCGAGCGTCCGCTACGCTGATAGCGTAGCATTACGGTAGTCGCTCACCTATAAGTGTGCCCGATACCAACAGCGTATTCTCGTGAGCGTCTGTATCGCTCGAGCAGCCCGCTCCCGATACAGCGTCCGTTACGCTATAGTGAACCATTACGTTAGTCAGCAGCCAATAGCGTGCCTGTCTGTGATCTCTTGGCCGTGAGCGAACGTGACGCTTGAGCGTCTCGACTACGGCTAAGCGATTGTTACGCAGCGAGCGTACCCTTACGGTACTTCATACGTAAATAGCGTACAGTGTTCTTAGACCTCATAAAGGGTTTTATATACGATAAATATCTAGCTTTATCAGTACTCACCCCCAACCTATCCATGGATGGATCAACGACCGTGTTGAAATCTCCCCCTAGGATTAAGTTTTGGCCGCCCCAGGACAAAACTCTCTGAAGGATATCTGCAAAAAAGAGATTGTTAGATCCAGTAGGTGCATATAAATTCAAAAAGGTATATATCACATTGTCAATAGAGACATCTAGGAGGATAAATCTGCCCTCGGGGTCGATATATTTTTTAAGGATGGAGAATTGAAGATTCCTATGAAAGAGAATGGCAACACCTCTGGTTTTATTGGTGTAAGGAGCAGATACGCATTCCCCAATCCAAGGGGCTCTCAATGACATAGGGGAATTATGCACCCAGTGTGTTTCTTGTAGGAACACGTCTTGAGGGGATAAGCGAGAGAGATGGGCAGCCACCTTCTTGCGTTTAATGGGGCTATTGAGACCCTCCACATTCCAAGAAACTATATTAAAATCCAAAAGTGGGGTTGTCACCGGGGTTGAGGTCTGAGAAACAGCATGGTCAGCCATGCTATCCCACCCCCGTAGATGGAGAATAGAATATCAAAATCGAATAGGTGAAACGGTGCCCCCCCCCCCCGTCCCAGTGAGCAAGGAGGGGCCAACCTATGGAGGATCGAGACACATTATCCCAGCAGACAGAACAAACAGACAAACAAACATACAAAAACATCAAACTAACAAACATGAAACAATGGGAGGCGGAGCCTGCAGCATGCGCAAATAGCATGCCTATATCATATCCCGAACACTGTGTGACCTACTAATCAAAGCAATTGTAAAGATAAGCAAACTTTAAGTAAGGGTGGACAGTCAAGTGTCAGGGTGAGCAAAATGGGTCTTTGCTGCCATCGGATCGTCAAAGAAGCATGGTTTTCCATTGACAAAGACCCGAAGACGGGCAGGGTATAACAGTGAGAACTTGACGTTGTCTTCAAACAGCCGCTTGCATATCGGAGCGAACTCTCTGCGCTTGTTGGCGACATGAGTGGAGAAGTCCTGGAAAATAAGCAACCTTTCTCCCTTGTAGAGGAGATTCTCTGACTTTCGGTAGTGGTCCAAGAGCTTGGCTTTATCCGCGTAGTTTAGAATCCGTAGGATAACAGGTCTAGGACGTCCAGCGGAGTCTCTGCGTTCAGGGCCAATCCTATGAGCCCTTTCAATGGCCAATGGTGAGCCCTGAAGGTCCATACCCAGCTTTTCAGGCAGCCAGGTGGATAGAAGGTCCAGAAGCGTGGCCCCTCACCGATTCCGGGATGCCCACCACCCTCAGGTTGTTTCGACGGCTCAGATTCTCTAAATCGTCGAGTTTTTCAGTGAGGCCTTTAATTTCTGTGGTCTGGGTCTTTATAGTAGACTGTGCGGCTTGTAGATCATCCTCCAACGTTGAAACCCTCTGCTCAACTTCATCTAAACGGCCACTGTGTTGAGTCAGCTGGGCTAAGGTGGAATCAATGGCTTCTTTAATGCCCGCCAGTTTTTCGTCTAGGGGAGGTCCGAGAACCGCAGCAATGTCAGTGGGTTTCATTTTAGGTTGTTTAGTAGCCGTAGCGTTAGTACGTTTTCTTTGGGATCGAGATCGGGTGGTGGAGCAATAGGAATCAGAAGAATTTCTGTGGGATGTGTCCCCGCGTGCTCCTGAAGCAAGGCCAGTCGAGGACATTGGGGTGGACACCAGGAACTTTTCCATATGAGGTCGCTAGAAATAGATATGTAGAGTAGAAACAATGTAGGGTGCAGAGAGTAGTTTAATGAGGGTCACATCAGCGTAGGGGAGACACTGGAAAGTTACATCGCTATGAAGATAGCAGGCATGTTAGGGCGTCGCGGAGCAAATTTGCAAGAAACAACGTGTCAGAGGTGTCACAGTGTGATACTCCAGAACACCACAGCAACGTGATGTATATATCAAAGGGCTCGAGGTGAGGTAGCAGGAGCTAGGCATCCACATCGGTGAGTCCGCAACTTCAGGGCACAGCAGATGGCGGCAGGGTTGTTGAGGTATCACACCTGCTGTCTCAAGGCGCAATATAATGACTCCCCTCCGGCTGCCAAACAGGAGACATGAGGATAGGCAGGACTATAGGAATAAATGTGTAGCAGCTGCAAGTCGTCCAATCAAGGAGTCGCCACAAGAGGGAGCTCCAGTCCCATCAATGGTGCAGAATATAGAAAGATGAAGCTGTCTGTGTGTCCCTCAGCAGGTGGGGCTGCCGGAGAATGGAGATATGTCAAAGTTACAGAGGCTAGTAAATGGGGGGACCGCAGGGGCATCCGTCCAATCCCCTGTCGTCTGCAAGTTAGTGATGCCCAGCAAAGGTGGTAGTATGTGCAAGGAGCTGAGAGGGCATGTAGCCCTTAACCAAGATGGCGGCTCCGGCTTCTGAAGCAGGGCTTGTTTACTGTGCCCTCGGAGCAGTCTATATCATTGGTGGTAGTGGAGAGGGGATCCCCCAGCCATCGAGGCGGTCCGGAGGCCGAGCAGGGCGGCGGGGTCAGGCGGGGTCCGACGCGTCCCTGCGTGCGGCAGCGCCAGCTCCGGCGCTCCGCCGTCAATCAGCGGGTCCTCACCTCGGGCCGCACAGAGCAGACGGAGCTCCCCGGCCGGGTCCACCAGACAGGGGGGGAGCACTATAGAGGCGAGAGAGGGATGGGGGAATCTTCGCATCACTCCGGCGCGGCTCCGGAGAGGTCACTTCCGGTCCGGATCTGTGGGGAATTGAGGTCCCGGCTTCTGGTGTGCAGGTAGGCCGCAACCTGCACGGGAGCAGGAGGCCCCCGCCGGCTCCGCAGACCACTGCGCTTAGGGGAAGAGAGGGATAGGGGGACAAAAATAAAGAAGAGGGACCCCGGAGCCTCCAGTCAGCAGGGCTAAATAGGCATCCCAGGCAGGAGCTCCAACACCACACGTCTGCCCAGGCTCAACATCAAGCCACGCCCCCCCAGTTTGTGTTTTTTTGTATTCATTAGTTAATAATATAATAAGTGGTGCATGCATCATATAATCAAAGGTGGGAGGGAGATTGAGGTGGGTGAAAGAAGGTGGGTAGCTATACCCTCCATGGTGCTAGCCACACCCCATGGCACAGACCACACACCCATATCATTCAGTAGTCACACCCCCACCATGCTGTTCACACCCCCGGCAATGGCGCACAATAGGCCCTTTATACATTTCAGCTCCAAGCCCATCAGAACCTTAATCTGGCACTGGTGGAGCGCACCCTATTTCTTCTTTTTGAGCTATAGGTACCACCTGTGTGCTGGATGCAGGATACTGAGGGGCAATGCCGACCTGAGAGAACAAGGTCTTGGTGCAAGGAATCCGATATACAGGTTCACAATAGACCATGGAGATTATATATATATATATATATATATATATATATATATACACAGGTTGAGTCTCCCTTATCCAAAATGCTCGGGACCAGGGGTATTTTGGATATGGGATTTTTCCGTATTTTGGCATACAGTAATTGCATAGCATAATGAGATATCATGGTGATGGGACCTAAATCTAAGCACAGAATGCATTTACGTTTCATATACACCTTATACACACAGCCTGAAGGTAATTTTAGCCAATATTTTTTATAACTTTGTGCATTAAACAAAGTGTGTGTACATTCACACAATTCATTTATGTTTCATATACACCTTATACACACAGCCTGAAGGTCATTTAATACAATATTTTTAATAACTGTGTGTATTAAACAAAGTTTGTGTACATTGAGCCATCAGAAAACAAAGGTTTCACTATCTCACTCTCATTTAAAAAAGTCTGTATTTCGGAATATTCCGTATTTCGGAATATTTGGATATGGGATACTCAACGTGTGTGTGTGTGTGTGTGTGTGTGTGTGTGTGTGTGTGTGTGTGTGTGTGTATAATATATATATATATATATATATATAAGCTGCGCCGGCAGGAAGCATCACTAATTTATATGATGAAGCAGAAATTGCGATGCAATCACAAATTCTGCTCCATCAAGGGGGGAGGCGGCGGTCAGCATGCTGGGCGGCCTTGCCCTGCGATGGGCGGCCCCCAGCATGCTAGCAAAAGGATTGCAAATTCTGCTAATCAGCAGAATTTTCAATCCTTACTGAATTAGGCCCAGTTAGGCCCTAGCAAGCGATTTTTGCACTGATGCGATCAGTCAGTCGCCGCCTACAGGGGGAGTATATTTTAGCTTTGCAAGTGTGTGAACGCATGTGTAGCAGAGCTGCACAAACTGATTTTGTGTGGTCTCTGCGCAGCCCAGGACTTACTCAGCCGCTGCGATCACTTCAGCCTGACCAGGACCAGAATTGACATTAGGATCGCTCCCTGCAAACGCATGGACACGCCTGCGTTTTTCCAACCCCTCTCTGAAAAAGGTCAGTTGTCACGCAGAAACGCCTTCTTCCTGTCAATCTTGCGATCGCCTGTGTGAACGAATCGTCGCACAAATCTATCGCTGAGCGGCGATCCGCTTTGTGCCCATGTGACGCGCCTGTGCATTGCGGTGCATACGCATGCGCAGTTTGGACCTGATCGCAGGCTATGAGGAAATGCAGCCTAGCGATCAGGTCTGAATTACCCCCATTGTTTGGTAGTTTGGTCCTTAACCAGTGCTTAAAGTGGTCCTAGAGAAGTGGTGGAACTCACCCCCTCCCCCGGCACCCATGAATTAAAGGTATTGCACGTGCCAAAAGGGTGTGGTCTCAAAAAGAAAGGGTCGTGGTCACACACTAGTAATAATTCCCACAGTAGTAGCACCCCTAGTACACGTAATGCCCACAGTAGTAGCACCCCGTAATACAAAATGCCCACAGCAGTAGCGCCCCTTTTACTATGCCCACAGTAGTAGTGCTCCTTATGCAATGTCCACTGTACTAGTAGTGCCCACAGTGGTAGTGACCCTTATATAGAGCCCATAGTAGTGGTGCCCCTTATGCATTGCCCCCACTAGTAGTGCCCCTTATGTCCCCAGGAGTGATGACCCTTATGAAGTGCCCCCTTTGAAATGCCCTCATTAGTAGAGCATCCATTAGTAATGCCCTTAATGGTAATGGCCCTGTGTAGTATTGCCCCCAGTAGTAATGTCGCCTGTAGTAATGCCCCGTCGTTTAGCCCCTGCAGTTATGACCCTAGTAGTTTAACCCCACTTTAGTTTAGCCTCCCAGTGGTAATGCCCACAGTAGTTTAGCCCCTGTAGTTTAGTCCTTATGTAGTTTAGCCACCCCCCTGTAGTTTAGCCCCCAGTGGTAATGCCCACTGTAGTTTAGCCCCCGCAGTTATGTCCCCAGTAGTTTAGCCCCCCAGTAGTAATGCCCCCTGTAGTTTAGCCCCATGTAGTTTGCCCCCAGTAGTTTGCCCCAAGTAGTAATGCCCCAGTAGTTTAGCCCACAGTAGTTTAGCCCCTAGTAGAAATGCCCCCTGTACTTTTCCCCCTTGTAGTTTAGCCCCCTGTATTTTAGCTCCCCAGTAGTAATGCCCCTGTAGTTATGCCCCCAGTAGTAATGCGCCCCTGTAGTTATGCTTCCAGTAGCTTGCCCCCTTGTAGTTAGTACCAAGTTGTAATGCCCCCAGTAGCCTAGCCTCCAGTAGTTTATCCTCCTTGTAGTTTGCCCCCTTGTAGTTTAGCCCCCCTGTAGTTTGCCCCCTTGTAGTTTAGCCCCCAAGTAGTAATGCCCCAAGTAGTTTAGCCCCTGTAGTTATTCCCCCAGTCGTTTGCCCCCCAAGTAGTAATGCCCCCCATGTAATTATGCCCCCCAGTAGAAATGCACCCCTGTAGTTATGCCCAGGGACATGCGGTGAGCTAAATGGCTCAGGAGGCACTGGCTAGCACCAGAACCAGATTTAAATGCAATATAAGAGCCAAAATGTACATCTGGGCATTATACACAGGTGCAGCAGTAGAAACTCCTGGAAATTTGGTGAGTTTTGATCAGAGATGTGAGGAAAAGTTAGCCAGGTGAGGCACTGCCTCACCTGCCATAGACTTTTTACTCCAGATTTTTGGCTATAAAAATTATTAGAATAATGCAAAGAAGATATTTCTAACACATTCTTTGTATTTTTCATATACTTTATACAGTCAAACCTCTGGAACAAACGTTAGTATGACAGGAAAGGCTCTGCTTCACCTGCCACACCCCACCGCACGTCACTGGTTATGCCCCCAGTAGTAATGCGCCCCTGTAGTTTGCCCCCAGTAGTTTGCCCCAGTAGCTTGTCCCCTTGTAGTTAGCCCCCTTGTAGTTTGCCCCCAGTAGCTTGCGCCTAGTAGCTTGCCCCCTTATAGTTTGCCCCCAGTAGTTAGCCCCCTTGTAGTTTGCCCCCAGTAGCTTGCGCCTAGTAGCTTGCCCCCTTATAGTTTGCCCCCAGTAGTTAGCCTCCTTGTAGTTTGCCCCCAGTAGATTGCCCCCAGTGGTTAGCCCCCTGTAGCTTGCCCCCCTCCAGCTTGCCCCAGTAGACGCGCCGCTAATACACACACAGACCTATGTTTAAAAAAAACAAAACACCATACTTACCATGCCCCGCTCCCACATCCGACCGCTGTGATCCTCCTGGCGTCCGTTCCTCAGCACTATGAGAGAGACGTCATGACGTCTCTCCCATTGCGCGCACTGACAAAGTCGGAAGCCCGAGCTCAGTAGTGAGGTCCTGCTGCCAGCTTCCGCTGTGGAGAGGGAGCCATGCGCTGGCTGGTAACACAATCTCAGCAGGCGCCCAGCATCTCCCTGCGGAGCCAGGCACGCATCGGGTTAGGTGAGCCGGAGGAGGCGGAACTGACGGAACGCAGTTCCGCCCCGTTCTGGCTCACTTTAACCCCTGTCCTTAACAATTATCAGGTACATATGTAGGTAGTCCGTACACACTAAACATTGTTAAGGATATCCTCAGATTTGAGCAGCATGTAGGGCTGACCAAAAGAAGCAATGAACAATTTATGGGAGCGCGCAATAGTGCGTACACACTGGATGATGTGAATGATTTTTCATTACTATTCATTGCTGAATGACAAATTGTCTAAAAGATCATCTAGTGTGCAGTGCCGTAACTAGACATTTTGGTGCCCTGTACCTGCTAGGTCCCCTATATGCCCCCCATTATGCTTCTTTATTACAGCACTGTCACTTTAAGTGCTGATTAGTACTGTCACTTTAAGCGCTGATTAGTACTGTCACTTTAAGTGCTGATTAGTACTGTCACTTTAAGTGCTGATTAGTACTGTCACTTTAAGCGCTGATTAGTACTGCTCCATTGAGCTCCAGCTTGGAACGCACATGTGACCTTGTTGTATCCCATTTGTTGTGCTGGACACCCTTCCGGAAGTGACGCATCGCGATTGCCGTGTATTATTTGATCACACCAGGTGTAAAACCGCCTCCTGGAAGTGACAATGGCGTCCGGAAGTGCTGGCACAGACCAGGAGATATACATACTGTGCATACCTGATGCCCTTACAGCTGAGAACACCCTGGATTAGGTTTGGCTATGTTTGTTTGTTTGTTTGTTTATACACTATAATATTATCTTTTTTGGTAAAAATGGAGTTACAAGATGTGATGTCACATGCTTTCCAGGCTGGAACGCGTTGGGAACTCTATTTTGAATATATGGTGGTATATATAGGGGCCTGTAAGCCTGGTATTGTTCAATCTGATGCTGGATCTCTGACAGGCACTTGGTCCGGATGTTCTTGATGTATTGTTGTGCCTACTGATGATGGTCCGATATAGGACTGAAACGACTGTTGAGAAACAATAATGCTCTATGACATATGATGAGTATTTAATAAATTACTTCTTTTTTAACTGCATTTGGAAGCTGGTGACTGCCCCTCATTTTGTTCTCCTACTATTAGAGAGAGTGTGTGTGTGTGTGTGTGTGTGTGTGTGTGTGTGTGTGTGTGTGTGTGTGTGTGTGTGTGTGTGTGTGTGTGTGTGTGTGTGTGTGAATCCGTACAGCATATAGAAAGAAAACACATTGAGCCTAATTGACGCCTACTGACTGTCAATTATCGAACGTCTGCGCATGCATATGGATTGCAATGTGCAGACTCAAGGCCAACCTGCAAAAGAATAGTGCCAAAATTTCGATCGCTAGGTGTACGGACTTTTGGGGGTGCTAACTGGCCATTTTCTGGGAGTGTCAGGAAAAACCCAGGCATTCCCAAGTCTTTTCGGGGAGAGTATGTGACGTCAGATCTGGCCCCGATCAGCCTGTTTCTATCGCACTGTAGGAGTAAGTCCTGGGTTATGCACCGACTGCACAGGCTGCACAGACTGGAAAAAACATTAGATGGTATGTGTGATTCGAATGGATTTGCAGATGTCCGTTGTCTGGCGAAGTTTTCGCATGGCGTACGCATGCAATCGCACACTTGCACGGGGCGGGTTTTCCCTCTCTATGGGCAGCGGCTATCTGATCGCAGCCCTTTGCAAGATTGCAGAGGAGCGTTCAGGTCTGAATTAGGCCCATTGTACAAAAAGTTAAGAGAAATATTATACAAAAAAGGTAGCATGCATTGGGTATGGTATGCTGGTGGCCGTGGTCCCGGCCGTTAAAATGCCAGCAGGAGGGCGAGCGCAATGAAGCCCCTTGCGGGCTTGCTGCGCTTGCCACTCTGCTGGCTAGGTGGCTTACTGCACTCACCATAGGTTGTATTTCCAGTCTATGGGTGTCGTGGTTACCCACAAGTGGGAATAGCCCCTGTTAGCCGGGATTACGGCTTGCGGCATTGTCAGTGGTCGGGACTCCGGCGTCGGTATCCTGACCGCTGGGATCCCGACACCCGGCAATGTAACTACAGTCCGGTAGCATAACAGAATTTAAAATCTATCAGTAATGCTTTTTTCTCTTACGTCCTAGAGGATGCTGGGAACTCCGTAAGGACCATGGGGTATAGATGGGTTCCGCAGGAGACATGGGCACTATAAAGAACTTTTAGTATGGGTGTGCACTGGCTCCTCCCTCTATGCCCATCCTCCAGACCCCAGTTAGATTTTGTGCCCAGAGGAGATAGGGTGCATTACAGGGGATCTCTCCAGAGTTTCTCTGAAAAAGAATTTTGTTAGATTTTTTATTTTCAGGGAGCACTGCTAGCAACAGACTCCCTGCATCGTGGGACTGAGGAGAGAGAAGCAGAACTACTTAAGTGACAGGCTTCTTAGGCTACTGGACACCATTAGCTCCAGAGGGAGTCGGAACGCAGGTCTCACCCCGCCGTTCGTCCCAGAGCCGCGCCGCCGTCCTCCTCGCAGAGCCGGAAAATAGAAGCCGAATGAGTATAAGAAGAAAAGAAGACTTCAAGGCGGCAGAAGACTTCAGATCTTCACTGAGGTAAGCCATTGCTCCCACACACTACACACACGGAACAGGCACTGATGGGTGCAGGGCACAGGGGGGGCGCCCTGGGCAGCAATAAACCTCTGGACTGGCATATAAGGGTACATTAGGCTGCGGAGGCATAAATGCAGAGATCCCCCGCCATTTTTTGTATATTGAAACGGGCCCGAAGCCCGCCGCTGGAGGGGGCGAAGCTTGATCCCTCAGCACTAACGGCGCCATTTTCTCCACAGAACGCTGCAGAGAAGCTGGCTCCCCAGACTCTCCACTGCTGAACTCGGTGACAGAGGGCTGGAAAGAGGGGGGGGGGGGCATTTTTAAGGCGCAGTGAGTGTATATTGATTATATATATAAAAAGCGCTATCTGGGTTTTATTCCAGTGTCAGTTGGCGCTGGGTGTGTGCTGGCATACTCTCTCTCTGTCTCTCCAAAGGGCCTTGTTGGGGAATTGTCCCCTTATAGATATATCCCTGTGTGTGTGTGTGTGTGTGTGTGTGTGTGTGGGGGGGGGGGGGGGTCGGTACGTGCGTGTCGGCATGTCTGAAGTGGAAGGCTCGTCCAAGGAGGAGGTGGAGCAGATGAGTGGTGTGTCTCCGTCGGCAACGCCGACTCATGATTGGATGGACATGTGGCAAGTGTGGCCTCATTACATAAGAGACTGGACAAAGCAGAGTCCAGGGATAAAGCAGGGAGTCAATCCACGGATTGGACTGGGTCACAGGGCCCTTCTGGGTCACAAAAACGTCCCCTATCCCAAATAGTAGACACTGGTACCGACACGGATTCTGACTCCAGTGTTGACTACGATGATGCAAAATTACACCCAAGGGTGGCAAAAAGTTTTCAGTGTATGATTATTGCAATAAAAGATATTTTGCATATCACTGATGACCCCTCTGTCCCTGACACGAGGGTACACATGTTTAAGGAAAAGAAACTTGAGGTAACCTTTCCCCCATCTCATGAGCTTAACGAGTTATTTGAAAAAGCTTGGGAAACTCCAGATAAAAAACTGCAGATTCCCAAAAAGGTTCTTATGGCGTATCCTTTCCCTGCACAGGACAGGGTACGTTGGGAATCCTCTCCCAGGGTGGACAAGGCTTTAACACGCCTGTCCAAGAAGGTGGCGCTACCGTCTCCGGACACGGCAGCCCTCAAGGATCCTGCTGATCGCAGACAGGAGACTACTTTAAAGTCTGTTTATGCGCATACAGGTGGTTTGCTCAGACTGGCAATAGCATCAGCATGGGTATGTAGCGTAGTTGCAGCATGGACAGATACCTTGTCAGTTGACCTTGATACCCTAGACAGGGATACCATTTTATTAACCTTAGCCCACATTAAAGACGCAGTCTTATATATGAGGGACGCTCAAAGAGACATTGGGCTGCTGGGTTCCAGAGCCAATGCCATGGCTATTTCTGTGAGAAGAGCTCTATGGACCCGCCAATGGACGGGTGATGCAGACTCAAAGAAGCATATGGAGGTTTTACCTTACAAGGGTGAAGTGTTGTTTGGGGAGGGGCTCGCGGACCTGGTTTCCACAGCTACCGCGGGTAAATCTACCTTTTTACCTTTTGTTCCCCAACAGCAAAAGAAAACTCCACGGTATCAGATGCAGTCCTTTCGGTCGCATAAGTCCAGAAGAGGTCGGGGCTCCTCCGTCCTTGCCAGAGGTAAGGGTAGAGGAAAGAGAACACCTGCTTCGGCTCGTTCCCAGGAGCAGAAGTCCTCCCCGGCTTCTGCAAAATCCACCGCATGACGCTGGGGCTCCCCTAAGGGATTCCGCACCAGTGGGGACACGCATTCGACTTTTCAGCCAGATCTGGGTTCTTTCAGATGTGGATCCTTGGGCGATGGAAATTGTTTCCCAAGGCTACTAGCTGGAATTCGAAGAGGTGCCCCCTCGCCGATTTTTCAAGTCGGCCTTGCCAGCTTCACCCCCGGAGAGGGAAGTAGTGTTAGCTGTAATTCAAAAGCTGTGTCAACAGCAAGTGGTTGTCAAGGTTCCCCTGGTCCAACAGGGAAAAGGGTATTATTCAACCCTGTTTGTGGTCCCGAAGCCGGATGGTTCGGTCAGACCCATTTTAAATCTAAAATCTCTAAACCTGTACTTGAAAAGGTTCAAATTCAAGATGGAATCACTCCGAGCTGTAATATCCAGCCTGGAAGGGAGGGATTTTATGGTGTCACTAGACATAAAGGATGCATACCTTCATGTCCCCATATATCCCCCTCATCAGGAGTACCTGAGATTCGCTGTACAGGACTGTCATTACCAGTTTCAGATGTTGCCGTTTGGGCTTTCCACGGCCCCGAGGATTTTCCCCAAGGTAATGGCGGAGATGATGGTGCTCCTGCGCAGGCAGGGAGTCACAATTATCCCATACTTGGACAATCTCCTGATAAAGGCGAGAACGAGAGATCAATTGCTGAAGAGCGTGTCGCTCTCCCTGAGAGTGCTGCAACAGCACGGTTGGATTCTCAATCTGCCAAAGTCACAATTGGTTCCAACGACTCGGCTATCATTCCTAGGCATGATTCTGGACACGGAACAAAAGAGGGTTTTTCTCCCATTGGAAAAAGCCCAGGATCTCCAGACCATGGTCAGAGACCCGCTAAAACCAAAAAGAGTGTCTGTTCATCAATGCACTCGAGTTCTGGGAAAAATGGTGGCAGCCTACGAGGCCATCCCCTTCGGCATGTTTCATGCGAGGACTTTTCAGTGGGACCTTCTGGATAAGTGTTCCGGGTCCCATCTACAAATACATCTTAAAATAACCCTGTCCCCCAGGGCCAGGGTGTCCTCTTCTGTGGTTGCTGCAGAGTGCTCACCTTCTAGAGGGTCGCATTCAAGACTGGGTTCTGGTGACCACGGAGGCGAGCCGTCACACAAGGAAGAAATTTTCAGGGACTATGGTCAAGCCAGGAGGCTTGTCTACACATCAACATACTGGAATTGAGGGCCATATACAACGGCCTACAACAAGCGGAGAATCTTCTTTGCGACCTATCGGTTCTGATTCAATCAGACAACGTCACAGCCGTGGCTCATGTAAACCGCCAAGGCGGGACAAGGAGCAGAGTGGCAATGGCGGAAGCCACCAGGATTCTTCGCTGGGCGGAAAACCACGTAAGCGCTCTGTCAGCTGTCTTCATTCCGGGAGTGGACAACTGGGAAGCAGACTTCCTCAGCAGACACGATCTCCATCCAGGAGAGTGGGGACTTCATCAAGAAGTTTTTGCAGAGATAACAAGTCTTTGGGGAATTCCTCAAATAGACATGATGGCGTCACGCCTCAACAAGAAGCTTCGGAGGTATTGTGCCAGGTCACGGGACCCTCAGGCAGTAGCAGTAGACGCCCTGGTGACACCATGGGTGTTTCAGTCGGTCTATGTGTTTCCTCCTCTTCCTCTCATCTCAAAAATATTGAGAATCATAAGACAAAGAAGTGTGCAGACAATACTCATTGTTCCAGATTGGCCTCGAAGGGCCTGGTACTCAGATCTTCAGGAAATGCTCACAGAAGATCCGTGGCCTCTTCCTCTCAGGGAGGACCTGTTACAGCAGGGGCCCTGTGTGTTCCAAGACTTACCGCGGTTACGTTTGACGGCATGGCGGTTGAACACCGAATCCTAGCTGGGAAAGGTATTCCGGAGGAAGTCATCCCTACTCTGATAATGCTTTGCCGTCACCTCCTTCCTAGCCCTTATCACCGTATCTGGAGGAAGTATGTATCTTGGTGTGAAGCCAAGAATGCTCCTACGGAAAATTTCCATCTGGGCCGGTTTCTCCACTTTCTACAGACAGGAGTGGATATGGGCCTGAAGTTAGGCTCCATTAAGGAACAGATTTCAGCCCTATCTATATTCTTTCAGAAGGAGTTGGCTTCTCTCCCAGAAGTTCAGACGTTTGTGAAGGGAGTGCTGCACATCCAGCCCTCCTTTGTGCCACCAGTGGCACCGTGGGACCTTAATGTGGTGTTAAGTTTCCTGAAATCTCACTGATTTGAGCCTCTTCAAACGGTTTAATTAAAATTTCTCACGTGGAAGGTGGTCATGTTATTGGCCTTGGCATCTGCAAGGCGGGTGTCCGAATTGGCGGCCTTGTCCCACAAGAGCCCCTATTTGATTTTTCATGTGGATAGAGCGGAGTTGAGGACTCGTCCTCAATTTTTGCCAAAGGTGGTTTCTTCATTTCATATGAACCAACCTATTGTGGTGCCTGTGGCTATGGGAGACTGGGAGGACTCCAAGTCCCTGGATGTAGTCAGGGCCTTAAAGATTTATGTAGCCAGGATGGCTAGGGTTAGGAAAACAGAGGCTCTGTTTGTCCTGTATGCAGCCAACAAGGTTTGCGCTCCTGCTTCTAAGCAGACTATTGCTCGCTGGATCTGTAACACGATTCAGCAGGCTCATTCTACGGCTGGATTGCCGTTACCAAATTCAGTAAAGGCCCATTCCACTAGGAAGGTGGGCTCTTCTTGGGCGGCTGCCCGAGGCATCTCGGCATTACAGCTTTGCCGAGCAGCTACTTGGTCGGGTTCAAACACTTTTGCAAAATTCTACAAGTTTGATACCCTGGCTGATGAGGACCTTGCGTTTGCTCAGTCGGTGCTGCAGAGTCATCCACACTCTCCCGCCTGGTTGGGAGCTTTGGTATAAACCCCATGGTCCTTACGGAGTCCCCAGCATCCTCTAGGACGTAAGAGAAAATAAGATTTTAAACCTACCAGTAAATCTTTTTCTCCTAGTTCGTAGAGGATGCTGGGCGCCCGTCCCAGTGCGGACTACATCTGCAAGACTTGTATATAGTTGTTGCTTTCATAAGGGTTATGTTACAGTTAGAATCGGTCTTTGACTGATATTGTTGTTTGTTCATACTGTTAACTGGTTGCGTATATTCCAGGTTATATGGTATGATTGGTGTGGGCTGGTATGAATCTTGCCCTTAGATTTACAAAATCCTTTCCTCATATTGTCCATCTCCTCTGGGCACAGTTCTCTAACTGAGGTCTGGAGGAGGGGCATAGAGGGAGGAGCCAGTGCACACCCATACTAAAAGTTCTTTATAGCGCCCATGTCTCCTGCGGAGCCCGTCTATACCCCATGGCCCTTACGGAGTCCCCAGCATCCTCTACGGACTAGGAGAAAAAGATTTACCGGTAGGTTTAAAATCTTATTATATTTTCCAACCAAATCGGCAGTATATGAATAGACTCGCCACATAATGACAAAAATTCAACTCTAAGCATAAGTAAAGAAATACTGTACAATGTGCTTACAGTAAAGCAAGCTACCGCCAACAGCAAGTTAAATACAGATTATTCTTCACCAAATAATGGCAAACGTCTTTCATTATTGTACCACCGATACAGAGAAATACTGAAAGGTCAGGATATATCTATCTTCCACAATCAGTTGAGGGCATTTTCTACACCTGTGAGAATCTTGCCCTGTGCCCTAAAGTCTAGGAATCTGGCTATACACTGGGGCCCCTTACCTATCCTCCAGCGGTAGAGGTGGGGGGTGCTAACATTGGCAGCTTTGATGTCCCACGGGCGGTAGGGGTTCTATCTTCTGCTCAGCATGTAGGAACTGGAGCTGTAATTTCTGCTAATTACTCCTTTACCGCACAGATGGTGGGAGATGGGGCAGGAGGGAGAACACTAAACTGTAGAAGGGGGCATTGAGCTGAATGAAGAGGCCCCAGTACATGATCTTCCAGGGTGGTAGGGGGTGTTTAATACGCAGGGGAGGGGTGGATAATGGAGTGGGCTTAATATTCATCATTGTCCAGTGGAAGGGCAGCTTATTTTACTACAAATATCTCCAGTTATTGGAAATAGATTTCTTAACTTTCAATGAGATAACAAAGTATAGAGCCCCACCTTTCAGGAGGTACTGGGGACTTGGGGATCAGAGTTCAGGAACCAGAGCAATCCACCGATGAAAATATAAAACTGCATACCAGGTATTTGGAGTAGGGGTGTGCGCCGGCCATTTTTCAGGTTTTGTGTTTTGGTTTTGGATCTGCATCTCCTTCGTGTTTTGGATCTGTATTGGTTTTGGTTTTGGATCTAGATTGAAAAAAAATAAAATAATAAAAACAGCTAAAATAACATAGTTTGGGGGATGTTTTTGTTCCTACAGTATTATTAACCTCAATAACATTCATTTCCACTCATTTCCAGTCTATTTTGAACACCTCATAGCTCACAATATTGTTTTCATCCAGTCAAGGCCAAAAGATTGCACCAAGGTAGCTGGATGACTAAGCTGAGCGACAGAAGTGGATGGCACAAACACGTGGCAGATCTAGGAGTGGTACTACAGTGGCAGATAGGATATTGGTTTTATAAACTATGCCAAAAAATGCTTCAAAGAGCAAATTAATCATTTCAGCGATATGAACTGTCACTTGTGGCTGAAATGATTGGTTTGTTTGAACCCGCACAAAACAAGCTGGCAATGGGAAGTGCACAAACTGGCTTTAGTACTTTAAATAGCCACAATGTCATCATCCGCATCTGATTCCTCACCCCCATCAGTGTGTACTACATCCTCTTCTTCACAGACTATTAAGTTGTTCCTGCTGGAATCCACCATCACAGGTCCCTCTGTACTTTTTGGAGGTAATTGCTGGTAAAGGTCTTCCTCGTGGAATTTGTAATTCATTTTGATGAACATCATGTTTTCCACATTTTGGAGAAATAACCTCCTATGCCGATCGCTGACAAGGTTCCCAGCTGCGCTAAAAACTCTTTCTGAGTGCACACTGGAGGGTGAGCAACTTAAGTAAAACTAAGCTAGTTTGTGCAAGGGCCTCCAAGTTGCCTCTTTTTCCTGCCAGCATTCAAAAGAACTGTCTGACTATTTGGATGCTATCACTGAAATAATCAATCATTCTTTCAATGGTGACAGCATCATATATAGTGACAGTAGACATATCAGTAATTGTAGGCAGCTCCTTCAGTCTGGACCAGATGTCAAAAGTCTTTCCTGAGTGATGTTCATCATCGCCAGTGGGTTTCTGAAAAATTTCGTTTTTAACTCGGAGCCGCAGTTAAAGGAGAAAATGAAGGAGATGTTGCCATGTTAAGTTCCACATGAGCTGACAATTTTCTCACCAACAGCTCTTTGCATATTTGCTGATTTGTGCCCATAGGAAAGAAAGACAAAACGTATGTCTTGAACCTAGGATCAAGTACGGTCACCAAAATATAGTGATCTGATTTCAAGGGACTTACGACCCTTGAATCCTGGCAAAGTAAATGAAGGGATTCATCTACAAGTCCGACATACTTAGCGGAATCGCTCCATTTCAGCTCCTTCTTCACTTTCTCCAGATACTTTTGTAAAAGCCTGGTGAGGGGAATGACCTGACTCAAGCTGGCAGTGTCTGAACTAACTTCACATGTGGCAACTTCGAAGGGTTTGAGAACCTTGCACAATACAGAAATTATTCTCCACTAAGGTGCATTCCTGCTCTTTTCCTTATGTCATAGGTGGATGTGTAGACTTGAATGGCCTTTTGCTGCTCCTTCATCTGCTGAAGCATACCTGTATTAAGAGTAGGATTCCACCTTGCTACTACCTCTTGCTTCCTATGATGGCAGGGCAAATTCAAGAGTGTTTGCTGTTGCTCCAGTCTTCAACATGCAGTTGCTGAATTTGGAAAATGTCCTGATTTTTTTCGGGCCACCAACAGCATCTCCTGCACGCCACTGTCATTTTGAAAACAATTCTGCACCACCAAATTAATTGTGTGAGCAAAACATGGGATGTGTTGGAATTTGCACAGCTTTAATCGTCTCACAATATTAGTGGCATTGTCAGATAACACAAATCCCAAGGAGAGTTCAAGTGGGGTAAGCCATTGTGCAATGATTTCCCTGCATTTTTCTAAGAGGTTCTCAGCGGTGTGCCTCTTACTGAAACCAGTGATACACAGCGTAGCCTGCCTCTGATACCCCTTTCACACCGCAGCTTATACCCGGTATTTTGCCGTTTTAACTGGCTTCCTAAACGGGTCAAGCTGCGATGTGAAAGGGTCCCCTTCAATTTACCGTTTTCAAAATACCGGTATTTTGAAACGGCAAAAAAGAAGGGTCCTACCCGTTTCAGTCCCATTTCACTGTGCAGTGTGAAAGGGTCTGAAACGGTATTTGCAAGCCCCAGCAGGTCATAGGCTGTCTCCATGTGTGATGTCAGCAGCCACAACCAGAAAACAGCTTGGAAAACACAGGAGACACATGTGAGAGTGGCTTTATAAACGTTTAAACGGGAAAAACACGGAAGAAAATGGCGTGGGGTCCCCCCTCCAAAGCATAACCAGCCTCGGGCTCTTCGAGCTGGTCCTGGTTCTAAAAACGCGGGGGGAAAATTGACAGGGGATCCCCCGTATTTTTAAAACCAGCACCGGGCTCTGCGCCGGGTGCTGGTGCAAAAAATACGGGGGACAAAAAGCGTAGGGGTCCCCCGTATTTTTTACACCAGCATCGGGCTCCACTAGCTGGACAGATAATGCCACAGCCGGGGGTCACTTTTATACAGTGCCCTGCGGCCGTGGCATTAAATATCCAACTAGTCACCCCTGGCCAGGGTACCCTGGAGGAGTGGGGACCCCTTCAATCAAGGGGTCCCCCCCCCCAGCCACCCAAGGGCCAGGGGTGAAGCCCGAGGCTGTCCCCCCCATCCATTGGCTGCGGATGGGAGGCTGATAGCCTTGAGTAAAATGACAGAATATTGTTTTTTCCAATAGTACTACAAGTCCCAGCAAGCCTCCCCCGCAAGCTGGTACTTGGAGAACCACAAGTACCAGCATGCGGGAGAAAACCGGGCCCGCTGGTACCTGTAGTACTAGTGAAAAAAAATACCCAAATAAAAACAGGAGACACACACCGTGACAAGTACAACTTTATTACACACTGCCGACACACATACATACTTACCTATGTTGACACGCCGACTGCCACAGTCTCCGACGATCCGAGGGTACCTGTGAAAAAAATTATACTCACCTGCCAGTGTCCAGAGATAAATCCACGTCCAGAGATAATCCTCGTACTTGGCAAAAAAAAAAACACGAACACCCGACCAACGGACTGAAAGGGGTCCCATGTTGACATATGAGACCCCTTTCCCCGAATGCCGGGACATCACGTGACTCCTGTCACTGAGGTCCCTTCTGCCAATCAGGAAGCGCTACTCCGTGGCGCTCACCTGATTGGCTGTGCGCGTCTAAGCTCAGACAGCGCATCGCACAGCTGCCTCCATTACTTTCAATGGTGGGAACTTTGCCGTCAGTGGTGGGGTTACCCGCGGTCAGCCGCTGACCTGCGGGTGACCCCACCGCTAACCGCAAGGTTCCCACCATTGAATATAATGGAGGGAGCTGTGCGATGCGCTGACAGCTCAGACGCGCACAGAGCCAATCAGCAGAGTGCAAGGACGTTGCGCTCGCTGATTGGCTTACGAGACCTTTCAGTGACAGCAGTCACGGGGGGGGGGGTCTCTCTGCATTCGGGGAAAGGGGTCCCATGTGTCAACATGGGACCCCTTTCAGTTCGCTGGTCAGGTGTTCGTTTTCTTTTTTTGACAAGTACGTGGATTTATCTCTGGACCATGGATCAGGTGAGTATAATTATCTTTTATTTTCAGGTACCCGTGGATTCTACTTGGAGAAGAGGACCGACTGCTTCGTGTCAACATAGGTAAGTATGTGTGTGTCGGCAGTGTGTAATAAAGTTGTACTTGTCACGGTGTGTGTTTCCTGTTTTTATTTGGGTATTTTTTTCCCAGTAGTACTACAGGTACCAGCGGGCCCGGTTTTCTCCCGCATGCTGGTACTTGTGGTTCTCCAAGTACCAGCTTGCGGGGGAGGCTTGCTGGGACTTGTAGTACTATTGGAAAAAACAATATTCTGTCATTTTACTCAAGGCTATCAGCCTCCCATCCGCAGCCAATGGATGGGGAGGACAGCCTCGGGCTTCACCCCTGGCCCTTGGGTGGCTGGGGGAGGGGGACCCCTTGATTGAAGGGGTCCCCACTCCCCCAGGGTACCCCGGCCAGGGGTGACTAGTTGGATATTTAATGCCACCGGCTGTGGCATTATCTGTCCAGCTAGTGGAGCCCGATGCTGGTGTAAAAAATACAGGGGACCCCTACTCTTTTTGTCCCCCGTATTTTTTGCACCAGCACCAGGCGCAGAGCCCGGTGCTGGTTTTAAAAATACGGGGGATCCCCTGTCAATTTTTTCCCCGCATTTTTAGAACCAGGACCAGCTCGAAGAGCCTGAGGCTGGTTATGCTTTGGAGGGGGGACCCCACGCCATTTTTTTTCTGAATTTTACCATTCCATCTAAAAAAAAAATATATATATATATATATAAATAATACTTGTGCCTCCAAAAAAGACAAACCAAGTACCTAATCCCTCCTAATATAAATAGATATGCTTCAAGCTGCTGGGTTCCATCGTACGACTATCCAAATTATTAATAATGAATTAATTAATAATTATTAATAATGTGTGGGCCAGAAAAGTCCATTTATAATGACAACCACTGTTTTCTATGTGTGAAACGGGTTCAGTGTGAAAGGTACCAAAACGGTAATGAAATGGTAATTTACTGGTTACAACATGAGATGTGAAAGGGGTTTAACTGCTCAGACCCGTTTTAAGAACCGTTTCAAATTAGTGATGAGCGGGTTCGGTTCCTCGGAATCCGAACCCCCCCGAACTTCAGCCTTTTTACACGGGTCCGAGGCAGACTCGGATCTTCCCGCCTTGCTCGGTTAACCCGAGCGCGCCCGAACGTCATCATCCCGCTGTCGGATTCTCGCGAGGCTCGGATTCTATCGCGAGACTCGGATTCTATATAAGGAGCCGCGCGTCGCCGCCATTTTCACACGTGCATTGAGATTGATAGGGAGAGGACGTGGCTGGCGTCCTCTCCGTTTAGAATAGAGATAGATAGAGAGTGAGAGTGAGACACTTGATTTACTGGAGCTTAGGAGTACTCAGAGAGTGCAGAGTTTACTAGTGACTGACCAGTGACCACCAGTGCAGTTTTATTATTATTTAATATAATCCGTTCTCTGCCTGAAAAAAAAACGATACACAGTGACACAGTATACCATATCTGTGCTCAGCCTCAGTGTGCTGCATCATCTATGTATATCTGACTGTGCTGAGTGCTCACTGCTCACACAGCTTAATTGTGGGGGAGACTGGGGAGCAGTTATAGCAGGAGTACATATACAGTGCACACTTTTGCTGCCAGAGTGCCACTGCCAGTGTGACTGACCAGTGACCACTGACCACCAGTATATTGTGATTGTCTGCCTGAAAAAGTTAAACACTCGTCGTGTGGTGTTTTTATTCTATAAACGCATTCTGCTGACAGTGTCCAGCAGGTCCGTCATTATATAATATATACCTGTCCTGCAGTAGTGATATATATATATTTTTTATATCATTATCATCCAGTCTATATTAGCAGCAGACGCAGTACGGTAGTCCACGGCTGTAGCTACCTCTGTGTCGGCAGTCGCTCGTCCATCCATAATTGTATACCACCTACCTGTGGTGTTTTTTTTTCTATCTTCTTGATACTAGTAGCTTACTTTAGGAGTCTGCAGTGCTGACAGTGTCCAGCAGGTCCGTCATTATATAATATATACCTGTCCGGCTGCAGTAGTGATATATATATATTTTTTATATCATTATCATCCAGTCTATATTAGCAGCAGACGCAGTACGGTAGTCCACGGCTGTAGCTACCTCTGTGTCGGCAGTCGCTCGTCCATCCATAATTGTATACCACCTACCTGTTGTGTTTTTTTTTTTTCTATCTTCTTGATACTAGTAGCTTACTTTAGGAGTCTGCAGTGCTGACAGTGTCCAGCAGGTCCGTCATTATATAATATATACCTGTCCGGCTGCAGTAGTGATATATATATATATTTTATATAATTATCATCCAGTCTATATTAGCAGCAGACGCAGTACGGTAGTCCACGGCTGTAGCTACCTCTGTGTCAGCAGTCGCTCGTCCATCCATAATTGTATACCACCTACCTGTGGTGTTTTTTTTTTTTCTATCTTCTTGATACTAGTAGCTTACTTTAGGAGTCTGCAGTGCTGACAGTGTCCAGCAGGTCCGTCATTATATAATATATACCTGTCCAGCTGCAGTAGTGATATATATATATATTTTATATCATTATCATCCAGTCTATATTAGCAGCAGACACAGTACGGTAGTCCACGGCTGTAGCTACCTCTGTGTCGGCAGTCGCTCGTCCATCCATAATTGTATACCACCTACCTGTTGTGTTTTTTTTTTCTATCTTCTTGATACTAGTAGCTTACTTTAGGAGTCTGCAGTGCTGACAGTGTCCAGCAGGTCCGTCATTATATAATATATACCTGTCCGGCTGCAGTAGTGATATATATATATTTTTTATATCATTATCATCCAGTCTATATTAGCAGCATACGCAGTACGGTAGTCCACGGCTGTAGCTACCTCTGTGTCGGCAGTCGCTCGTCCATCCATAATTGTATACCACCTACCTGTGGTGTTTTTTTTTTTCTATCTTCTTGATACTAGTAGCTTACTTTAGGAGTCTGCAGTGCTGACAGTGTCCAGCAGGTCCGTCATTATATAATATATACCTGTCCGGCTGCAGTAGTGATATATATATAATTTTTATATCATTATCATCCAGTCTATATTAGCAGCAGACGCAGTACGGTAGTCCACGGCTGTAGCTACCTCTGTGTCGGCAGTCGCTCGTCCATCCATAATTGTATACCACCTACCTGTTGTGTTTTTTTTTTCTTTCTATCTTCTTGATACTAGTAGCTTACTTTAGGAGTCTGCAGTGCTGACAGTGTCCAGCAGGTCCGTCATTATATAATATATACCTGTCCGGCTGCAGTAGTGATATATATATTTTTATATAATTATCATCCAGTCTATATTAGCAGCAGACGCAGTACGGTAGTCCACGGCTGTAGCTACCTCTGTGTTGGCAGTCGCTCGTCCATCCATAATTGTATAGCACCTACCTGTGGTGTTTTTTTTTTCTTCTATCTTCTTGATGCTAGTAGCTTACTTTAGGAGTCTGCAGTGCTGACAGTGTCCAGCAGGTCCGTCATTATATAATATATACCTGTCCGGCTGCAGTAGTGATATATATATATATTTTTATTTCATTATCATCCAGTCTATATTAGCAGCAGACGCAGTACGGTAGTCCACGGCTGTAGCTACCTCTGTGTCGGCAGTCGCTCGTCCATCCATAATTGTATACCACCTACCTGTTGTGTTTTTTTTTTATATCTTCTTGATACTAGTAGCTTACTTTAGGAGTCTGCAGTGCTGACAGTGTCCAGCAGGTCCGTCATTATATAATATATACCAGTCCGGCTGCAGTAGTGATATATATATATATTTTTTATATCATTATCATCCAGTCTATATTAGCAGCAGACGCAGAACGGTAGTCCACGGCTGTAGCTACCTCTGTGTCGGCAGTCGCTCGTCCATCCATAAGTATACTAGTATCCATCCATCTCCATTGTTTACCTGAGGTGCCTTTTAGTTGTGCCTATTAAAATATGGAGAACAAAAATGTTGAGGTTCCAAAAATAGGGAAAGATCAAGATCCACTTCCACCTCGTGCTGAAGCTGCTGCCACTAGTCATGGCCGAGACGATGAAATTCCATCAACGTCGTCTGCCAAGGCCGATGCCCAATGTCATAGTACAGAGCATGTAAAATCCAAAACACCAAATATCAGTAAAAAAAGGACTCAAAAATCTAAAATAAAATTGTCGGAGGAGAAGCGTAAACTTGCCAATATGCCATTTACCACACGGAGTGGCAAGGAACGGCTGAGGCCCTGGCCTATGTTCATGGCTAGTGGTTCAGCTTCACATGAGGATGGAAGCACTCAGCCTCTCGCTAGAAAAATGAAAAGACTCAAGCTGGCAAAAGCACAGCAAAGAACTGTGCGTTCTTCGAAATCACAAATCCACAAGGAGAGTCCAATTGTGTCGTTTGCGATGCCTGACCTTCCCAACACTGGACGTGAAGAGCATGCGCCTTCCACCATTTGCACGCCCCCTGCAAGTGCTGGAAAAGGAGCACCCGCAGTCCAGTTCCTGATAGTCAGATTGAAGATGTCAGTGTTGAAGTACACCAGGATGAGGAGGATATGGGTGTTGCTGGCGCTGGGGAGGAAATTGACCAGGAGGATTCTGATGGTGAGGTGGTTTGTTTAAGTCAGGCACCCGGGGAGACACCTGTTGTCCGTGGGAGGAATAGGGCCATTGACATGCCTGGTGAAAATACCAAAAAAATCAGCTCTTCGGTGTGGAAGTATTTCAACAGAAATGCGGACAACATTTGTCAAGCCGTGTGTTGCCTTTGTCAAGCTGTAATAAGTAGGGGTAAGGACGTTAACCACCTCGGAACATCCTCCCTTATACGTCACCTGCAGCGCATTCATCATAAGTCAGTGACAAGTTCAAAAACTTTGGGCGACAGCGGAAGCAGTCCACTGACCAGTAAATCCCTTCCTCTTGTAACCAAGCTCACGCAAACCACCCCACCAACTCCCTCAGTGTCAATTTCCTCCTTCCCCAGGAATGCCAATAGTCCTGCAGGCCATGTCACTGGCAATTCTGACGAGTCCTCTCCTGCCTGGGATTCCTCCGATGCATCCTTGCGTGTAACGCCTACTGCTGCTGGCGCTGCTGTTGTTGCTGCTGGGAGTCGATGGTCATCCCAGAGGGGAAGTCGTAAGACCACTTTTACTACTTCCACCAAGCAATTGACTGTCCAACAGTCCTTTGCGAGGAAGATGAAATATCACAGCAGTCATCCTGCTGCAAAGCGGATAACTGAGGCCTTGGCATCCTGGGCGGTGAGAAACGTGGTTCCGGTATCCATCATTACTGCAGAGGCAACTAGAGACTTGTTGGAGGTACTGTGTCCCCGGTACCAAATACCATCTAGGTTCCATTTCTCTAGGCAGGCGATACCGAAAATGTACACAGACCTCAGAAAAAGAGTCACCAGTGTCCTAAAAAATGCAGTTGTACCCAATGTCCACTTAACCACGGACATGTGGACAAGTGGAGCAGGGCAGGCTCAGGACTATATGACTGTGACAGCCCACTGGGTAGATGTATGGACTCCCGCCGCAAGAACAGCAGCGGCGGCACCAGTAGCAGCATCTCGCAAACGCCAACTCTTTCCTAGGCAGGCTACGCTTTGTATCACCGCTTTCCAGAATACGCACACAGCTGAAAACCTCTTACGGCAACTGAGGAAGATCATCGCGGAATGGCTTACCCCAATTGGACTCTCCTGTGGATTTGTGGCATCGGACAACGCCAGCAATATTTTGTGTGCATTAAATCTGGGCAAATTCCAGCACGTCCCATGTTTTGCACATACCTTGAATTTGGTGGTGCAGAATTATTTAAAAAACGAGAGGGGCGTGCAAGAGATGCTGTCGGTGGCCAGAAGAATTGCGGGACACTTTCGGCGTACAGGCACCACGTACAGAAGACTGGAGCACCACCAAAAACGCCTGAACCTGCCCTGCCATCATCTGAAGCAAGAAGTGGTAACGAGGTGGAATTCAACCCTCTATATGTTTCAGAGGTTGGAGGAGCAGCAAAAGGCCATTCAAGCCTATACAACTGAGCACGATATAGGAGGTGGAATGCACCTGTCTCAAGCGCAGTGGAGAATGATTTCAACGTTGTGCAAGGTTCTGCAACCTTTTGAACTTGCCACACGTGAAGTCAGTTCAGACACTGCCAGCCTGAGACAGGTCATTCCCCTCATCAGGCTTTTGCAGAAGAAGCTGGAGACATTGAAGGAGGAGCTAACACAGAGCGATTCCGCTAGGCATGTGGGACTTGTGGATGGAGCCCTTAATTCGCTTAACAAGGATTCACGGGTGGTCAATCAGTTGAAATCAGAGCACTACATTTTGGCCACCGTGCTCGATCCTAGATTTAAAACCTACCTTGGATCTCTCTTTCCGGCAGACACAAGTCTGCTGGGGTTCAAAGAACTGCTGGTGAGAAAATTGTCAAGTCAAGCGGAACGCGACCTGTCAACATCTCCTCCTTCACATTCTCCCGCAACTGGGGGTGCGAGGAAAAGGCTCAGAATTCCGAGCCCACCCGCTGGCGGTGATGCAGGGCAGTCTGGAGCGACTGCTGATGCTGACATCTGGTCCGGACTGAAGGACCTGACAACGATTACGGACATGTCGTCTACTGTCACTGCATATGATTCTCTCCCCATTGAAAGAATGGTGGAGGATTATATGAGTGACCGCATCCAAGTAGGCACGTCAGACAGTCCGTACTTATACTGGCAGGAAAAAGAGGCAATTTGGAGGCCCTTGCACAAACTGGCTTTATTCTACCTAAGTTGCCCTTCCACAAGTGTGTACTCCGAAAGAGTGTTTAGAAGCCGCCGCTCACCTTGTCAGCAATCGGCGTACGAGGTTACATCCAGAAAATGTGGAGAAGATGATGTTCATTAAAATGAATTATAATCAATTCCTCCGTGGAGACATTCACCAGCAGCAATTGCCTCCACAAAGTACACAGGGAGCTGAGATGGTGGATTCCAGTGGGGACGAATTGATAATCTGTGAGGAGGGGGATGTACACGGTGATATATCAGAGGATGATGATGAGGTGGACATCTTGCCTCTGTAGAGCCAGTTTGTGCAAGGAGAGATTAATTGCTTCTTTTTTGTTGGGGGTCCAAACCAACCCGTCATTTCAGTCACAGTCGTATGGCAGACCCTGTCACTGAAATGATGGGTTGGTTAAAGTGTGCATGTCCTGTTTATACAACATAAGGGTGGGTGGGAGGGCCCAAGGACAATTCCATCTTGCACCTCTTTTTTCTTTCATTTTTCTTTGCGTCATGTGCTGTTTGGGGAGTAGTTTTTGGAAGGGCCATCCTGCGTGACACTGCAGTGCCACTCCTAGATGGGCCAGGTGTTTGTGTCGGCCACTTGGGTCGCTTATCTCAGTCACACAGCTACCTCATTGCGCATCTTTTTTTTCTTCTTTGCGTCATGTGCTGTTTGGGGAGTAGTTTTTTGAAGGGCCATCCTGCGTGACACTGCAGTGCCACTCCTAGATGGGCCAGGTGTTTGTGTCGGCCACTAGGGTCGCTTAGCTTAGTCACACAGCTACCTCATTGCGCCTCTTTTTTTCTTTGCGTCATGTGCTGTTTGGGGGGTGTTTTTTGGAAGGGCCATCCTGCGTGACACTGCAGTGCCACTCCTAGATGGGCCAGGTGTTTGTGTCGGCCACTAGGGTTGCTTAGCTTACTCACACAGCTACCTCATTGCGCCTCTTTTTTTTCTTCTTTGCGTCATGTGCTGTTTGGGGAGTAGTTTTTTGAAGGGCCATCCTGCGTGACACTGCAGTGCCACTCCTAGATGGGCCAGGTGTTTGTGTCGGCCACTTGGGTCGCTTATCTTAGTCACACAGCTACCTCATTGCGCCTCTTTTTTTCTTTGCGTCATGTGCTGTTTGGGGGGTGTTTTTTGGAAGGGCCATCCTGCGTGACACTGCAGTGCCACTCCTAGATGGGCCAGGTGTTTGTGTCGGCCACTTGGGTCGCTTATCTTAGTCACACAGCTACCTCATTGCGCCTCTTTTTTTCTTTGCGTCATGTGCTGTTTGGGGGGTGTTTTTTGGAAGGGCCATCCTGCGTGACACTGCAGTGCCACTCCTAGATGGGCCAGGTGTTTGTGTCGGCCACTAGGGTCGCTTATCTTAGTCACACAGCTACCTCATTGCGCATCTTTTTTTTCTTCTTTGCGTCATGTGCTGTTTGGGGAGTAGTTTTTTGAAGGGCCATCCTGCGTGACACTGCAGTGCCACTCCTAGATGGGCCAGGTGTTTGTGTCGGCCACTAGGGTCGCTTAGCTTAGTCACACAGCTACCTCATTGCGCCTCTTTTTTTCTTTGCGTCATGTGCTGTTTGGGGGGTGTTTTTTGGAAGGGCCATCCTGCGTGACACTGCAGTGCCACTCCTAGATGGGCCAGGTGTTTGTGTCGGCCACTAGGGTCGCTTAGCTTACTCACACAGCTACCTCATTGCGCCTCTTTTTTTTCTTCTTTGCGTCATGTGCTGTTTGGGGAGTAGTTTTTTGAAGGGCCATCCTGCGTGACACTGCAGTGCCACTCCTAGATGGGCCAGGTGTTTGTGTCGGCCACTTGGGTCGCTTAGCTTAGTCATCCAGCGACCTCGGTGCAAATTTTAGGACTAAAAATAATATTGTGAGGTGTGAGGTGTTCAGAATAGACTGAAAATGAGTGGAAATTATGGTTATTGAGGTTAATAATACTTTGGGATCAAAATGACCCCCAAATTCTATGATTTAAGCTGTTTTTTAGGGTTTTTTGAAAAAAACACCCGAATCCAAAACACACCCGAATCCGACAAAAAAAATTCGGTGAGGTTTTGCCAAAACGCGTTCGAACCCAAAACACGGCCGCGGAACCGAACCCAAAACCAAAGCACAAAACCCGAAAAATTTCCGGTGCTCATCACTATTTCAAATACCATTTCAAAAGCAGGTTTTGCGATGTGAAAGCAGCATGAATCAGTTGGCATTTGTGAGGTGCTGTTGCTGCTGTTGGTGCTGCAGAAGGCAATACATTTACCCAGTGGGCTATCACAGTCATATAGGCTTTAGTTTGCCCTGTTCCACTTGTCCACAAATATGTGGTTAAGTGGACAGTGGGTTCAATAGCATTTCTGAGGACACTAATAACACTTTTTTTTATATCCCTGTACAGGCTGGGAATTGCTTGTCTAGTGGAATCTAGACAGGATTTGGTACCAGGGACACAGTACATCAATCAACTCTCTAAATACCACTGTACTAATGGCGGATACTGGACGCACGTCTAACAGCAGCATAGTTGTTATTGCCTCAGTAATCCAGTTTGAAACTGGGTGACTGCTATCATACTTCATCTTCCCTGCAAAAGATTGTTGAACAGTCAATTGTTTTGTTAAACTACAAGTAGTCTGCCTGGTCTAGGGAGGCCAATCCCGGGATCGGGATCAGCGAGTTCCCGGGATTTGGGCCCAAAAATGCCGGGATTTGAATCCCGGGATTGGAGCCTCCAATCCCGGGATTCAAGGGATTAGAGTGCGTATGCGCAGTTTTTACCGGACAGCGCTGAGCACAATAGCACAGCGCTGCACGGCTGTCAGCGAGGTAGTTCCACACACACACTGACCGCGCTGGCGGCATTTCAAATGTAGAGCCGGCCGCCAGCCAATCAGAGCTGGCAGACTGGCAGCCAATCAGGGAAGCGGCAGCGGCCGCAGCTCCTGATTGGCTGCCGGACTGCCAGTTCTGACTGGCTGGCGGCCAGCGCTACATTTGAAATGCGGCCAGCGCGGTCAGTGTGTGTGTGTCCATGCTGCCCGCGGCCCGCCCAATTAGTAAGTGGTATCGCTACCGTTGTGTACTATGATTAGCTGATGTCACTTTGCTTGTCTGGCATTAGGCTTTATGCTACTACTAAACTCTTTTTTGTACTCGCAGCCAGAGAACCTTTGTATATGCCCTATTAAACTGCACAGTCAGTGATTTGCTTTCTCCCTCGTTCCAGTTTAATCTGTGCTAGGCAAAGTGAGTGACTCATTATTGTTCTCAGCTCCTATGCTTTCTGGCTGATGTTTTGGTCACTTTTGAAAGCTGGCGGTGCTTTCACTCTAGTGGTAGCATGAGTCGGAGTCTACAACACACACAAGTGGCTCAGGTAGTGCAGCTCATCCAGGATAGCACATCAGTGCGAGCTGTGGCAAGAAGATTTGCTGTGTCTGTCAGCGTAGTGTCCAGAGCATGGAGGCGCTACCAGGAGACAGGCCAGTACATCAGGAGATGTGGAGGAGGTCGTAGGAGGGCAACAACCCAGCAGCAGGACCGCTACCTCCGCCTTTGCTAGACCTCATGTGGCTGGAGTGTGTCAGCAGTTCCTGCAAGACGAAGGCATTGATGCTATGGACTGGCCCGCCCGTTCCCCAGACCTGAATCCAATTGAGCACATCTGGGACATCATGTCTCGCTCCATCCACCAATGCCACATTGCCCCACAGACTGTCCAGGAGTTGGCGGATGCTTTAGTCCAGGTCTGGGTGGAGATCCCTCAGGAGACCATCCGCCACCTCATTAGGAGCATGCCCAGGTGTTGTAGGGAGGTCATACAGGCACGTGGGGGCCACACGCACTACTGAGCCTCATTTTGACTTGATTTAAGGACATTACATCAAAGTTGGATCAGCCTGTAGTGTGTTTTTCCACTTTAATTTTGAGTGTGACTCCAAATCCAGACCTCCATGGGTTAATAAATTTGATTTCCATTGATAATTTTTGTGTGATTTTGTTGTCAGCACATTCAACTATGTAAAGAACAAAGTATTTAATAAGAATATTTCATTCATTCAGATCTAGGATGTGTTATTTTAGTGTTCCCTTTATTTTTTTGCGCAGTGTGTATATATATATATATAGAGAGAGAGAGAGAGAGCAAAGACCCAAGTTTCGCAGAACCCGAAGGTTTCCATTGGAGACAGACCAATCTAGCGGGGCCGCATCCTCGAGCGAGACAGATGGTGCAGAGCGAGGTGCACAATCTAATAGCCAGAAGCCCCCTTTAGGGGTGGCCACACGTACCACCCTAGATTTAACAAAGGAGCCCCCACCAGGCGTGGGGGGCAGTGGGCGCGCCAAGCAAAAGCACAAACACAACAAGAAGAGATAATCTTCAACTTATCATCTCGTACTTTCTCCACAGAGGAACTTTCAGTATTACACAAAGGTTTATCCTTTGTTCCTACACTTAAGCCGGACGGCTTCCAAAATAAAGTGGATCTCTTCAAATTTGACCGACGTCTGAAACTTAGAGAATTTTTTGGCAAAACCACTACACCGCTGATGAGTTTACCAGTTCATAAACCCTCTATTTTCATTCCACAATCTTTTAACAGTAACATTAAAAGTTTTACGGGACATATGGAGACTGTCATGGAACAACAGGTTCTGCAGAAATGCAAGATGGATTACAATTTAACTTCTTCAGAAAGTGTTGCCCTAAAGAATCTGGGATCATATCGGGACATTGTCATCCGCCCTGCAGATAATGGCGGGGGCATTGTGATCCAAAATTTATGTGATTATACTGAAGAAATATACCAGCAATTGTCGGATACCCGTGTTTATGAACAGCTTCCTTCCGATCCCACTCAACTGTTCAAAAAAGAAGTGGATGAAATTTTACTGAGGGGCATGGACATGCATATCATTGATTCTAAGATCAAAGATGCGCTCACAGTTGACTGGCCCAAAGTGCCAGTATTATATACCATACCTAAGCTTCATAAATATCCGAATAAGCCTCCTGGACGCCCCATCATTGCGGCCAGGGCATCCCTCTATTATAACATCTCTAGGTATTTGGATCATTTTTTACAGCCATTGATTAGTCAGGAAGCTACCTTTCTTAAAGACACGACTACATTTATTCTATGGCTGCAGCAGCTTTCCCCATTTTCAGACAAACAACTCCTGTGCACTATTGACGTTGTGAGCTTATATACATCTATCCCACAAGAACAGGGCATTGAGACGGTCAAACGTTACATCATGAATCATCCTCTGTATGCTGGGCCAGATGTGGAATTTTTCATTCAATTGTTACGGCTGACATTAATGAGGAATTATTTATCTTTGACCGCAAGTTCTTCATCCAACGCTCAGGCTGCGCTATGGGCTCCTGCGTAGCGCCAAGCTTCGTGAATATCTATATGTTCGCGGTGAAAAAAGATTTATTTTTATCGGACGATATCCGACGTCAACAGATTACCGGATACACTAGATATATTGATGATATCTGTTTATTCTGGAATTGCACACAAGAAGCCTTTCTTGATATGATGAGTGATATCAACGGCCAAGATAGTTCTATTAAATTTACCTCTGATGTCAGTTTCGAGTGCATCCATTATTTGGACGTGACGATTAAACAAATAGAGGATGGTACATTACACACCTCAATGTACTTTAAGCAAACGGATCGCAATACTGTGTTACATGCTGCCAGTCACCATCCACCCTCACTTATCAGAGGTCTACCATTCTCTCAGTTCATGAGAATCATTCAGATATGTAGTGATCCTATTGATACTAAGGATCAAATAGACAAGATGCTTATTAAGTTCCTGGCACGTGGTTACCATCCAAGAGCGTTGAAAGCTGCAAAACAGAAGGCTCTATCCATTTCCAGGTATTTGGCACTGCATAGAACCAAGCCTACCGAACAAGAGGACCATGTGGTGTGGACCCAGCAGTATACGACTGCGAGCAACACATTAATGAAAACTGCCAAGGGTTTATGGCCCATCGTATCACACGACCGTAGCCTCCCAGCTCTACAGGGCACGACAATTTTACCATCATTTTCACGAGGAAAAAATATTAAAGACACGATGGTTCACAATGACATCAGTCAGCATATGACAACTACAGCCACCCATTTCTTGAGTAGGAAAGGTGGCAACTACCGTTGTTTGGGTTGTACAACCTGTAGCTTTCTGGAGATGGGGAATACTTTTGCACATCCTAGGTCTGGCAAAATATTTAAGATACAGCATCCAGTCACCTGCACCACAGGATACGTGGTGTGTTACATTAAATGCCCATGCAGTTTATTATACGTGGGCAAAACGACCAGACAAATGAAGGAACGCATGACCCAACATAGGTCCAGTATACGTGCAGCCATTGAAGGTAAAGAATGTGATCAGCCAGTTGCTCGTCATTTCGGAGACTCACACCACAATTTATCCTCCATCAGATATCGCATCATTGACTGGGTCCATCCTAATCCTAGAGGCGGCAATAGAGGTCGTATTCTATTACAAAAAGAGGCCAGATGGATACATCTGTTACAAACTGTCCAGCCATTGGGACTCAATGAATCGCTTTCACTTACCTGTTTTTTATGAATCTATAGTTGTTGCTTGTATGTCAGCATGTAGATTTTTCAGTCTATGGGTATATAGGGCCTAATTCTGAGTTGATCGCAGCATCAAGTTTGTTAGCAATTGGGCAAAACCATGAGCACTGCAGGAGGGACAGATATAACATGTGCAGAGAGAGTTAGATTTGGGTAGGTTATTTCGTTTCTGTGCAGGGTAAATACTGGCTGCTTTATTTTTACACTGCAATTTAGATTTCAGTTTGAACACACCCCACCCAAATCTAATTCTCTCTGCACATGTTATATCTGTCCCCCCTGCAGTGCTCATGGTTTTGCCCAATTGCTAACAAACTTGATGCTGCGATCAACTCAGAACTAGGTCCATAGATATAGAGCCATCTAGTCGGTATGGTATGCTCTATTATATCTTTGCCCCTGTTCATATTATCAGTAATATGGGGTACAGTTATCCGTATTTGTGATTCAGAAGCAGGGATATAAACACATCCTTGGGATATTTTTCCCTTATTGTATAGATTTCACAGCCCGCTAGTAATTGCTTTTAACATTGATTTGTAGCAATGTTAGTTATGCACAGATTGTAGCTATCTTATCTGCTCTACATATGCCTTGCAGCCTTCTTGATAGGGCTGTATTGGCTTGCTTTGATAATCTGCCTAATCCTTGCAATAATGTTTAGTATTATGTCTGTTTTCTCCGTTCATTCTGTAGCCTTTTTGTTTATGTTACCATGGTGATTGGTCACTCCCCACGCCCCATGCCCCTGCGACGAGTCCTGGGCGCCGGCGGCTGCCGATGACGTCACCCGGACTCTGGAGCGGGCGGCTGCGGCGGTTTCCCCTGTGCACGCTGGTGAGTATGCAGTTATGTATATAAATGTGTTTTGTATTGGCAATTTTCAAGTCTTGATAAAGGAGCGCAAGCTCCGAAACGTTGACTACAACTTTGTTATCTTGTTTGATTTAATCTACATGCTGGAGTGCCATCCGCTACACTGTATTTATATATATATATATATATATATATATATATAGAGAGAGAGAGAGAGAGAGAGAGAGAGAGAGAGAGAGAGAGAGAGAGAGATAGTATTAAAATGGCATAGAGGATAAAAAAACCTATATAAAATAAAAATGGATGGAACCAAAAGCAAATATGCAGTGCAATAACTTTACTAGTCAATTGCCATCAATTCAAGAAAACACCACTAGGTGGCACAATAAAGTAACAAAACAAAACAAAGTTGCAAAATATGGACTAGACTCTAAACGTAGAAAATGCAAATCATATCTGTTAAATCTGTTACTTATATTTCAATAAGAGTATTTAATGTAACCAGGACACAGGGAGTGTTGCATGCTTCTTTACTGGAGAAGAACAGGAAACTAAAGAACACAGAAATAGATTCATACACCAACTAATACAAATACAAAATAAGATCCATTGTAACCTTCCACCAGAACACATATACAGCAATGAGAACTATATACACCACAATATCTATAGAGAGAGAACAATAATCTAAACCCACTAGGGAGCCAGAGTGACTAAGATACAGTCTGATCTATAATAGCTGCATACTTCCCAACATGTTCCTCTCCAGGAGGGACACAATGCTCTGCTCCTGGACTTCCCTCTTAATTTATGATTGCCATCACCTGTGCTGAAACACCTTTCTTATCCAGTAAACCAGTGGTTTCCAAACTTTTTTGAATCACGGCACCCTAGAATATCAGAATTTTTTTCACGGCACCCCTAGGCCAAAAATTTCTTATTGAGAAATTTAGAAAGAAATATTACATTAAGTAGATCGCGTTTTTATGTCATCCTTAGGGTCAGTTGTGTGGTGAGGGACAAGATTTGCTTCTGTTTGGCCACATATTTTATGACTGGCAGCCACCTGCACTGGTTTTACCTATTATATTGACCATGAATAATTTGAATTGGTCCTGGACAACCAACCCAGGGCACCCCTGCAAGTGTCCCGAGGCACCCAAGAGAGCCACGGTACACAATTTGGGAACCTCTGCAGTAAACTATTTAAAACAGGTGCAGATAATCATAAATTAAAAGAAAAGTCCAGAAGCAGAGCATTCTGTCCCTCCTGGAGAGAGTCATGTTGGGAGTTACGTAGCTTGCACGGGTGTAGTATGTTATGATGGCGCTTGAGATCCCATCACCCAGCATACCGGCGCCGGGATCCCGACTGTCGACGGACAGATTGCAGACAGAAGACAATAGACAAAGGGGGAGCGGCAGTCGAGTATGAAGAGATGCACAGGTAGTTTGACATTGTGACTGTGATTGTGAGTAAAGCTAGCCCCCCTGAACCCCCTGCTGGGTTCTGGGAATCAGAGCTCTGTACTACTACTGCTGCTGCTGCTACTCCTCTCCGAGGAGTGCTCTCACCAGGTTTCCTCTCCCTATCTCCTCTGATCTCCTACCCATTATCAAAATTCCTTGTACCTGGCTGCAGTGATCTGGCTCAGAGCCTGTTGACCAGAAGGAGGAGGAGGAGGAGGAGGAGGAGGAGGAGGAGAGCCACTCAGGGCTGACACCTTCTTGAAACTCCACTGTGCAGCCTCTGTCTGATGATCCTCCACCGGGCAACTCTTCATGTGACAGGCACCAATGCACTGCCTGTAAGTGCATCACATACATAGTCACACACATATACAGATACAGTCACACACATATACACATACAGTCGAATACATACATATATGCATACAATCACAAGTGCATCACATACATAGTCACACACATATACAGATACAGTCACACACATATACACATACAGTCAAATACATACATATATGCATACAATCACAAGTGCATCACATACATAGTCACACACATATACAGATACAGTCACACACATATACACATACAGTCAAATACATACATATATGCATACAATCACAAGTGCATCACATACAGTCACACACATATACAGATACAGTCACACACACATATACACATACAGTCGAATACATACATATATGCATATAATCACATATACATACATACTGTATATACCAGTGGCAGAACTTGTGAGTGGTGAGCCCAGGTACAAAAATATACTTAGGGTACCCCTCCTCCTGCCTACTCTAAGATTATAATATTCGATATGACAGTGGGTGACAAAGAGAGGTAGTGGGTTACAGGGTATAGCCAGTGAGTAACCGGGAGAGGGTGACATATAGGCAGTGGGTGACAGGAAGTAGCTGCCAGGAAGAGGCAGTGGCTGACAGGCAGAGGGTTACTGGGAGAAGTTGTGGGTGACCTGCAGATGCTGACATGGATTGGGTTATGGGGAGAGACTGTGGATAACAGTGAGAAGCAGTGGCTGACAAGGAGAGAGTGACTGGAGGTGAGTGGATGACAGGCGGAGATAGATGGAGAGGCAGTGGGTGACAGGGAGAAGCAGGTGGAGAGACAGTGGGTGACAGGGAGATGGTGCTTTTGCACTACTCCTGGAGGTTCAGCAAGAATATTTTCTACTTACAGACTACAATGGAAATCTCAGTTTCTGCTTACATCACTGCATTAACATATTATAGTGATCAATTGCATATTTATATTGATTTACACAGAATTGTGTCTTACAAAAGTGTCATAAAAACAGAAATGCATAGTTTTCCAGTTTGCAAAACAGGAGCAAATGGAAGAAACATTTATGTATTGTGCCAGTCAGACAAAAGCGCATTTAACAGATGCACTACACTCAATCATACACTCGACAAATCAACAGTACAATTAACAAGCTTTACACGCAGATGCCCTTTATGTTTTACTCTTTTCAAGTATTCACAATTAGCCATTGTGTCTACATCTAATATCTTTTTTATTTCCTAAACACGCCAGTCACTGTGTCTCAGTGCTTGATAGTCTAATCTTATTCAGACTATCAGAGCTGCAAAAGAAAGACAACTGCCCCGGTTCTTGCTGATACTCTCTCCAATATGTTGAGCATGGTATATTATAGTAATAGAGAAGAGCTGCCACCTACTACCAAAGTCAACAGTATATTTGGCAAAAAGAAAAGAAGTAGTATTACGATGTACAACTCAGCATATACAATAAAATAACTTGTATTAGACAAATTAATATCACAGTTCCCCAACTAAAAATTAAAATGGTGAATTATTAAAAATAATATTAACAAAGAAGACAGAAACTAAAAAAAAAACTAGCTTGAGGCTCTCTTCAGTATGTGTGTGAAGGTTCCATAGGTATTCATTACCAATATAGCTGGACAAAAAGCACTATCGTTATTGTATATCTGCTAACACAGTTGTAAACAAATTTCTCTCTTAATGGTATTACTATTGGTGGAGATCAAAAGCAAATAAATAAATATTACACATTAATCTTAGCGTAGCGTTGTTTCTTCTTTGGTAATATACTAAGGCTAAGTATACATTATTCAATTATTGGGCTGAATTGCCATAGTGTGTATGAACGATCGTTTCAGCGTTTTGCCAATAATTAAGACAAATCTTGCCCACAAACATGACTGTTCAATTATCTGATCTGTTGGGCAGTATCAAAAATCTCGGACACAATCCCTCATTATCGACCAGTGTATTTGCATGTTTAATAATCTCATCATACTGTATGCATACATCATCTGCCTTTTGGGTGGTGAAATACTACTGTGTTGGGAAGGCAGGCTGCCTGGCATTAGTACCTTGGACAGCTCACACAATGCCCAAGACGCTGCTTACAAATCACAATGCATCTTGCACTGCTCACAACACTTGTTTGGAAATGTACAAGACAACATAGGGGGTAATTCCAAGTTGATCGCAGCAGGATTTTTGATAGCAATTGGGCAAAACCATGTGCACTGCAGGGGAGGCAGATATAACATGTGCAGAAAGAGTTAGATTTGGGTGGGTTATTTTATTTCTGTGCAGGGTAAATACTAGAGATGAGCGCCTGAAATTTTTCGGGTTTTGGGTTCGGTTCCGCGGCCGTGTTTTGGGTTCGAACGCGTTTTGGCAAAACCTCACCGAATTTTTTTTGTCGGATTCGGGTGTGTTTTGGATTCGGGTGTTTTTTTCAAAAAACACTAAAAAACAGCTTAAATCATAGAATTTGGGGGTCATTTTGATCCCAAAGTATTATTAACCTCAAAAACCATAATTTACACTCATTTTCAGTCTATTCTGAATACCTCACACCTCACAATATTATTTTTAGTCCTAAAATTTGCACCGAGGTCGCTGTGTGAGTAAGATAAGCGACCCTAGTGGCCGACACAAACACCGGGCCCATCTAGGAGTGGCACTGCAGTGTCACGCAGGATGTCCCTTCCAAAAAACCCTCCCCAAACAGCACATGACGCAAAGAAAAAAAGAGGCGCAATGAGGTAGCTGTGTGAGTAAGATTAGCGACCCTAGTGGCCGACACAAACACCGCGCCCATCTAGGAGTGGCACTGCAGTGTCACGCAGGATGGCCCTTCCAAAAAACCCTCCCCAAACAGCACATGACGCAAAGAAAAAAAGAGGCGCAATGAGGTAGCTGTGTGAGTAAGATTAGCGACCCTAGTGGCCGACACAAACACCGGGCCCATCTAGGAGTGGCACTGCAGTGTCACGCAGGATGTCCCTTCCAAAAAACCCTCCCCAAACAGCACATGACGCAAAGAAAAAAAGAGGCGCAATGAGGTAGCTGACTGTGTGAGTAAGATTAGCGACCCTAGTGGCCGACACAAACACCGGGCCCATCTAGGAGTGGCACTGCAGTGTCACGCAGGATGGCCCTTCCAAAAAACCCTCCCCAATCAGCACATGATGCAAAGAAAAAGAAAAGAAAAAAGAGGTGCAAGATGGAATTGTCCTTGGGCCCTCCCACCCACCCTTATGTTGTATAAACAAAACAGGACATGCACACTTTAACCAACCCATCATTTCAGTGACAGGGTCTGCCACACGACTGTGACTGATATGACGGGTTGGTTTGGACCCCCCCCAAAAAAGAAGCAATTAATCTCTCCTTGCACAAACTGGCTCTACAGAGGCAAGATGTCCACCTCATCTTCACCCTCCGATATATCACCGTGTACATCCCCCTCCTCACAGATTATCAATTCGTCCCCACTGGAATCCACCATCTCAGCTCCCTGTGTACTTTGTGGAGGCAATTGCTGCTGGTCAATGTCTCCGCGGAGGAATTGATTATAATTCATTTTAATGAACATCATCTTCTCCACATTTTCTGGATGTAACCTCGTACGCCGATTGCTGACAAGGTGAGCGGCGGCACTAAACACTCTTTCGGAGTACACACTTGTGGGAGGGCAACTTAGGTAGAATAAAGCCAGTTTGTGCAAGGGCCTCCAAATTGCCTCTTTTTCCTGCCAGTATAAGTACGGACTGTGTGACGTGCCTACTTGGATGCGGTCACTCATATAATCCTCCACCATTCTATCAATGTTGAGAGAATCATATGCAGTGACAGTAGACGACATGTCCGTAATCGTTGTCAGGTCCTTCAGTCCGGACCAGATGTCAGCATCAGCAGTCGCTCCAGACTGCCCTGCATCACCGCCAGCGGGTGGGCTCGGAATTCTGAGCCTTTTCCTCGCACCCCCAGTTGCGGGAGAATGTGAAGGAGGAGATGTTGACAGGTCGCGTTCCGCTTGACTTGACAATTTTGTCACCAGCAGGTCTTTCAACCCCAGCAGACCTGTGTCTGCCGGAAAGAGAGATCCAAGGTAGGCTTTAAATCTAGGATCGAGCACGGTGGCCAAAATGTAGTGCTCTGATTTCAACAGATTGACCACCCGTGAATCCTTGTTAAGCGAATTAAGGGCTGCATCCACAAGTCCCACATGCCTAGCGGAATCGCTCCCTTTTAGCTCCTTCTTCAATGCCTCCAGCTTCTTCTGCAAAAGCCTGATGAGGGGAATGACCTGACTCAGGCTGGCAGTGTCTGAACTGACTTCACGTGTGGCAAGTTCAAAGGGCATCAGAACCTTGCACAACGTTGAAATCATTCTCCACTGCGCCTGAGACAGGTGCATTCCACCTACTATATCGTGCTCAATTGTATAGGCTTGAATGGCCTTTTGCTGCTCCTCCAACCTCTGAAGCATATAGAGGGTTGAATTCCACCTCGTTACCACTTCTTGCTTCAGATGATGGCAGGGCAGGTTCAGTAGTTTTTGGTGGTGCTCCAGTCTTCTGTACGTGGTGCCTGTACGCCGAAAGTGTCCCGCAATTCTTCTGGCCACCGACAGCATCTCTTGCACGCCCCTGTCGTTTTTTAAAAAATTCTGCACCACCAAATTCAAGGTATGTGCAAAACATGGGACGTGCTGGAATTTGCCCATATTTAATGCACACACAATATTGCTGGCGTTGTCCGATGCCACAAATCCACAGGAGAGTCCAATTGGGGTAAGCCATTCCGCGATGATCTTCCTCAGTTGCCGTAAGAGGTTTTCAGCTGTGTGCGTATTCTGGAAACCGGTGATACAAAGCGTAGCCTTCCTAGGAAAGAGTTGGCGTTTGCGAGATGCTGCTACTGGTGCCGCCGCTGCTGTTCTTGCGGCGGGAGTCCATACATCTACCCAGTGGGCTGTCACAGTCATATAGTCCTGACCCTGCCCTGCTCCACTTGTCCACATGTCCGTGGTTAAGTGGACATTGGGTACAGCTGCATTTTTTAGGACACTGGTGACTCTTTTTCTGAGGTCTGTGTACATTTTCGGTATCGCCTGCCTAGAGAAATGGAACCTAGATGGTATTTGGTACCGGGGACACAGTACCTCCAACAAGTCTCTAGTTGGCTCTGCAGTAATGATGGATACCGGAACCACGTTTCTCACCACCCAGGATGCCAAGGCCTCAGTTATCCGCTTTGCAGTAGGATGACTGCTGTGATATTTCATCTTCCTCGCAAAGGACTGTTGAACAGTCAATTGCTTACTGGAAGTAGTACAAGTGGGCTTACGACTTCCCCTCTGGGATGACCATCGACTCCCAGCGGCAACAACAGCAGCGCCAGCAGCAGTAGGCGTTACACGCAAGGATGCATCGGAGGAATCCCAGGCAGGAGAGGACTCGTCAGAATTGCCAGTGACATGGCCTGCAGGACTATTGGCATTCCTGGGGAAGGAGGAAATTGACACTGAGGGAGTTGGTGGGGTGGTTTGCGTGAGCTTGGTTACAAGAGGAAGGGATTTACTGGTCAGTGGACTGCTTCCGCTGTCACCCAAAGTTTTTGAACTTGTCACTGACTTATTATGAATGCGCTGCAGGTGACGTATAAGGGAGGATGTTCCGAGGTGGTTAACGTCCTTACCCCTACTTATTACAGCTTGACAAAGGGAACACACGGCTTGACACCTGTTGTCCGCATTTCTGGTGAAATACCTCCACACCGAAGAGCTGATTTTTTTGGTATTTTCACCTGGCATGTCAACGGCCATATTCCTCCCACGGACAACAGGTGTCTCCCCGGGTGCCTGACTTAAACAAACCACCTCACCATCAGAATCCTCCTGGTCAATTTCCTCCCCAGCGCCAGCAACACCCATATCCTCATCCTGGTGTACTTCAACACTGACATCTTCAATCTGACTATCAGGAACTGGACTGCGGGTGCTCCTTCCAGCACTTGCAGGGGGCGTGCAAATGGTGGAAGGCGCATGCTCTTCACGTCCAGTGTTGGGAAGGTCAGGCATCGCAACCGACACAATTGGACTCTCCTTGTGGATTTGGGATTTCGAAGAATGCACAGTTCTTTGCGGTGCTGCTTTTGCCAGCTTGAGTCTTTTCATTTTTCTAGCGAGAGGCTGAGTGCTTCCATCCTCATGTGAAGCTGAACCACTAGCCATGAACATAGGCCAGGGCCTCAGCCGTTCCTTGCCACTCCGTGTGGTAAATGGCATATTGGCAAGTTTACGCTTCTCCTCCGACAATTTTATTTTAGGTTTTGGAGTCCTTTTTTTACTGATATTTGGTGTTTTGGATTTGACATGCTCTGTACTATGACATTGGGCATCGGCCTTGGCAGACGACGTTGCTGGCATTTCATCGTCTCGGCCATGACTAGTGGCAGCAGCTTCAGCACGAGGTGGAAGTGGATCTTGATCTTTCCCTAATTTTGGAACCTCAACATTTTTGTTCTCCATATTTTAATAGGCACAACTAAAAGGCACCTCAGGTAAACAATGGAGATGGATGGATTGGATACTAGTATACAATTATGGACGGGCTGCCGAGTGCCGACACAGAGGTAGCCACAGCCGTGAACTACCGCACTGTACTGTGTCTGCTGCTAATATATAGACTGGTTGATAAAGAGATAGTATACTCGTAACTAGTATGTATAAAGAAAGAAAAAAAAACCACGGTTAGGTGGTATATACAATTATGGACGGGCTGCCGAGTGCCGACACAGAGGTAGCCACAGCCGTGAACTACCGCACTGTACTGTGTCTGCTGCTAATATAGACTGGTTGATAAAGAGATAGTATACTCGTAACTAGTATGTATGTATAAAGAAAGAAAAAAAAACCACGGTTAGGTGGTATATACAATTATGGACGGGCTGCCGAGTGCCGACACAGAGGTAGCCACAGCCGTGAACTACCGCACTGTACTGTGTCTGCTGCTAATATAGACTGGTTGATAGAGATAGTATACTCGTAACTAGTATGTATGTATAAAGAAAGAAAAAAAAACCACGGTTAGGTGGTATATACAATTATGGACGGGCTGCCGAGTGCCGACACAGAGGTAGCCACAGCCGTGAACTACCGCACTGTACTGTGTCTGCTGCTAATATATAGACTGGTTGATAAAGAGATAGTATACTCGTAACTAGTATGTATGTATAAAGAAAGAAAAAAAAACCACGGTTAGGTGGTATATACAATTATGGACGGGCTGCCGAGTGCTGACAATGTTAAATTCCTTTGTCGTATAAACAACCCTTAATGAAGTCTAAGAACACAGTACGCTGTTTACTTAAGAAGTACCGTAAGGGTACGCTTGTTGCGTAACGATCGCTTAGCCGTAGGCGAGACGCTCAAGCGTCACGTTCGCTCACGGCCCAGTGATCACAGGACAGCACGTTATTGGTGATGACTAGAGTAATGATTCGCTATGGCGTAGCGGACGCTCGAGACCACGAGGAGATCACCAGCGGCGCAGACGCTCACAACGCTATACCTTTATGTCTAAACCTATTATTAATGAAATACACAGAATACCTTAATGTGAATACAGGGTGTAAGTGCAACCTTGTGTAACCTGACTAACTACAAAGCTGCTTGAGCGTCACCGACGCTCAAGTGAACACTTAAAACTATAGGGAATACACAGATACTGGTTTAGGGTCCAAAGCCTATTATCTGTATTATGACTATTATACTTGCAAAAAGAATCACAGTACAAATGATACACTACAATATAACAGAGACTTCCTAACCAAATAACTATACAAGAAATACAATACAATACTATGCTGATCTAATACAATACAATACTATGCTGATCTAATACAATACAATACTAGTCAATGGGAGATACGAGAGAAAGAGAAAGGAGAGAGAGGGAGAGAGAGAGAGAGAGAGAGGGACGGAAAGAGAGAGATTGGCTCACAGTAAGACAATATGATTACGGAGTGAAACTTACGCACAAAGGGGATGATCGCATGCGCCTGGACATCCAGCACCCGATTTTCAGCAATGAGAACCGTTGAAGAGTGAGAGCTGGATGTGGTCGGCCTGCCTATTTATGCCCCACACACAATGCAATCTAATGGTCCCTACAATCTGATCGTCCATTGGACACAGGAATTCGGCTTCGCACTATAACAAAAGGTCATAGGGTGATTCATACAGGTGGGCTGTGACGATTTCAAACAGCTCAGGTGGGTGGGAAACTAGGTTTCCCGCCGCATACCTGAGTATGAGTAAATAATAGTAATGGACATAAACTTCTTATGTCCATAACTATTCGCACAAGCGATTAATACGCTCCAAACCAACACCGGAATATTGCTAATTAAATACTCTTCCGATGGGTACCAAACACTGCTGTATGATTCCTGTTAGACCCTTCGCACAATACAAAGAGGGATTCCTCCAGTCAGGGACATTCTATATTAACCAAACTTTCAGAATCTATCAAAGGGACCATGATCTACAAACTACATTAATTGTGGAAATATGTAACGATTGGGTCGCACGCTACGACTACATACTCTTTACCGTAAATACGCATACCGATGCGAGCGGGTGCACGCATCAGCGGGTATGCGCTATCACGGGAAAGCGCACGCATGCGCAGCACGGACCAGCATGAGGTGCAAATATGGCAGCGTGTATAGGGATATTTTTCTGACTTTGACAGTCCACCCTTTGGCAGTCAATAATAACTGCCACCTTCTAAAACATTTCAAAAGGAGAAAAATATATGTCAGGGGTTAATTCATTTCCATGGTTGGGTGAGGGAGGAGAGAGGAGTAGGTGTGAAGAGGGTATGACCTAGTGTGATAGCAGAAGCATGTGTGTATAAGTCCATGTTTGGAGGGTCATGTATCATCGTGCCGTACGTGTTGTAAATCAAGCTTCGAGGTATTGCGAAGTATACATTTGAATTCCTTCTTATCCCGTGGTACGGGTCTGTGGATGGGCTGTCAAACTTTACCGAGCTCTTTTCGGATTTTGAACAAAATGGGGAGCACATTTTAGTTGATGATACATGAATGGGGGGGATATGTGATTGCTGATACCTGTGCCTGTATTCCCTTTACTATGTGTGTTATTACCTGAGGGTTGTAGAGATGAAGATAAAGAACACTTATGGGGAATGCAATGATATTCTATGTCAGGTAAATGTACATCTGTCGTTGAAGTTTTGTTCGGTATCTGTTGAGAGTCGTCTTCTTTGCGCTGTATTGCTCCTTGGGCATGAGCAAATAGCTTTGTCAGTGCCATCAGATTTACAAAAAATGTTGGGCTAGCGTGAGTTTAAAAATACTAGGGAAACTGGGGATCCATGGCAAAGTTCATCAAATGTCCATTTCTCAAGTGGTCAAAACTTCATCTTTGGTGCTTGTCTGTTGTCTGTATAGCGTCTCGTCAACTTCCTCGTCCAAGGGGGTCTTTGTATCTTGGAGAAAAGCAGAAAAACAGGTGAAAGAAACGGACCGTATAATCGCATTTTTCATCACATCCTGGTTTCTATCATTGGGTCATAAATCAAATCCAGGTTAATTACAGTTTCCTCACTCCTCAAGCTCATCACTTTTGTACTTTGTTTGCACCTCATTAAAGCCTGCCCGCATCTAAATATCAATCCGATAGATATAACAACACCTAAGATACATAGGAGGAACTTTCCAACATCCATTATGACTCCTTGAGCCCAGTCTCCTAAACCGGAGAACCAATTTCGCGGGTTCAACCATGACACCCAACCAGTCAGCTCATTACCTACAGCAGCAAGGGTGAGATTGTGTTTTCGACGAAATTCCCACTTCAATTGGAGAATATCGTCCATCTTTTGGTCTATGACCTCTACCGGATCCTCTGTGCTATTTGTGATATACGTGCAACACTTTATGCCGTACTGTGTTGCCAATGTAACACAATATACGCCTGTTACTGCTGTAAGATAATTAAGAACCATCCTATGCTGAACTAGTTCTGTTTTATAAGCTTGAAGTTCTCTTCCAGTGTATCTGAACGTGTCATCATACATTTCAGTGATATTATCTAACAAATTGGCGAGTGCGGAAATGTATCTATAATTCATCACTCCTCGAGCGGTGCGAGTGAAATCTAACGCTACCAGAACCTGAATCCCGGTGGATTCATGGATAAGATCAGAGGCCGGATGCTCTAACCTTTCTGACAGTTGTCTTTTAACTCGGTGCTCGTAATGAGTGTGAGTATAAGGAGCTTGGGCACCACGGTGTATGTCTTTCATTTTGTCATGTGTTACAGTCATCACTTCAGGCAATACTTTTCCAATATAACACAATCCTTCAGAGTTTGGGGCAAGCCACTTGTACGCCTTTCTCCCGCATATGAAATATGCATCATCGGGGAGAACATATGGGACAGAGAAGGACATTACCATATTACACACCTTCCAGGTGAATTCTCCTGACCCTAATTCTTCCATCTGCTTAATGCACGTATCAGTTTGTACGATATGTGCACAGTATCCTGGTGATACTTCTCCAACTCTAGTAATCCTATTTCCTAAGGTATATCGATACCGGAAAGATTTTCCTCTACTGGCTATGTGGCGTACAAGCTCTGTATCTGTAGGCATTCTATCTGCTCTGTGTGAAAAGGTCATGGTAAGGTTGCTCCATGACACTTCCCAATTTCCCGGCTTACGGGGATTGGAGATATTAAAACATAAGAGGGACCTATCCACATGGTATTGGTGGAGCTTCAAACTAGGAGGGCTGGAGATGTTAAACCTCCGGTCCACCGGTCTCCCACCATTTAACTCAAGTACCTCCCCTAACGTTAAAGGAAATGGCACTAGCCCTGATTTGCTATGACCCTGAGGTACTTGAGAGCATACCCAACAATCTGTTTGGTTTAATACGTTACCCACTAAGGAGTGATAGTCACTCAATGGATGCCGGTCCATATGGATATTAAAACTGGATTGGCATTTCTTTATGCACCCATCCTCAATCAGATTGTCACAGAGCCTACAGATACAGTTTTCTTCAGCTAACAATCCATCACAATTTCTTCTATCGGATCGTTTTCTGATACTCGCCTTTGCTTGTTGGTTTGGTTGATCTTGGAAAACTGCGCCTCCATCATCATAATCGGAACCCATTCCAGAACCTCTCTCGACCTCTATGGTACTCTCGCCGGAACAGACTGCTCTGGTCAACATCATGGTTAACATCAAAATCCGGATCACAGTCTCTTGGGGCAAGTCCATCTTTGAGGAGGAAATAGAGAAGAATGAGAAGGGGGAAAAAGAATTTTTTTTTAAGGGAGAGGGGATGGGAAGTGGAGAAAACAATAAAAGGGATAAGGGAGTCAACAACTGCTTTCGGTCTTCAAGGCTCAGGTGCCGCCTCAGTCCTCCTGGAACAGACACTCCAGTGATACAACCTCTACCGTCTGTTCCTTATCACGGGACTTCTCTGGATCAGCAACCTTTTTGCAGTGGGATGAATGGACCCAAGTCTCTCTCTCAGCAACCTTCAATGCTGTGGTGCTAGTCAATAAGACCTGGTATGGTCCTTCCCATCTATCAATAAGACAACCTGAGCGTAGAAAATTTCGTATCATTACATAATCCCCAGGTTCAATGTCATGACAATTACTATCTGGTAAATCAGGAATCACCAACTTCAGATTATCATTTTGATTCCTCAACTGCTTACTCATGTTAATCAAGTATTTTACAGTCACTTCATTGTTACATTTCAAATCATCCTGAGGGTTAATCATGACATGCGGTTGTCGACCAAACAGAATTTCAAAAGGGGACAGGTTAAGAGGGGACCTGGGAGTGGTTCTGATGCTATACAAAACAATGGGTAAAGCTTCTGGCCACGTCAATCCTGTCTCTGCCATTACTTTACTCAATTTATTTTTAATAGTGCTGTTCACTCTTTCGACCTTCGCACTCGCCTGTGGACGGTACGGAGTGTGCAGCTTGCTATCAATACCCATTAATTTACACATTCCTTGAAAGACATCACCGGTAAAATGGGTACCCCTATCACTTTCAATGATTCTAGGGATACCATATCTACATACAAATTCCTGCACAATTTTCTTAGCTGTAAACATAGCGGTATTTGTAGCTGCTGGAAATGCTTCGACCCAATTCGAGAAAACATCTATACAAACAAGTACATATTTCAAATTTCGACATGGGGGTAATTGAATGAAGTCAATTTGTATTACCTGGAAAGGGCCGCCGGCAGGTGGGATATGGGATGGTTCTGTAGGTATTGCTTTTCCAATATTCTTTCTCAGACAGGTAAGGCATGACATTGCTCTTTTACCCGCATGAGAGGAGAATCCTGGGGCGCACCAGTATGCTCTTACCAATTTGCACATCCCCTCCTTGCCTAGATGAGTCAGCCCGTGAGCTGCTTCAGCCAGACATGGAAGGTATGTCCTGGGGGCCACTGGTTTACCATGTCCATCCGTCCAGAGCCCTGAGGACTTCTGGCCATATCCCTTTGCCTTCCAGACTGCCCTTTCCTGTGTGGAACACAAATTCTGCATCTCACACAACTTCTGTGTGTTGATGGTATTAAATACCATCAATTGTGTGGTGTCTGTCTGTATGGGGGTAGCAGCTGCAAGCTCTGCGGCTTCGTCTGCTCGGCTGTTACCAAGTGATACCGGGTCTTGACTATATGTATGTGCTTTACATTTGATAACAGCCACTCTGTCGGGTTCCTGTATCGCTGTTAGAAGCCTTTTTATGTAAGCTGCATGCGCTATCGGTGTACCAGCTGCCGTCATGAAATTTCTGAGGCGCCATAGGGCTCCGAAATCATGTACTACCCCGAAGGCGTATCTAGAATCGGTGTAGATATTGGCTGACTTACCCTTAGCCAATTCACATGCTCTGGTTAGGGCGACCAGTTCAGCAACCTGGGCTGAGTGAGGTGGACCTAGCGGTTCCGCTTCTATGGTGTCTTGGTCATCTACGACTGCGTATCCAGTACACAAGTCTCCCGAGTCTGACTGTCTATGACAACTACCGTCCGTGTAGAACGTGAGTTCTGCATCTTCCAGTGGATTGTCACTGATGTCAGGCCTTGCGGTAAAATTTTGGGTCAAATATTCCATACAATCATGTGTATCTTCCTTTGTATTAAATCCTCCTTCCCCATCACTCTCACCTTCCACCCTTTGTGTCTGACCAGGCACACCTGGGAGAAATGTTGCAGGATTTAATGCGCTGCATCTCCTTATGGTGATGTTTACTGGGGCCATTAGTGCCAATTCCCATCTTGTAAACCTCGCTGATGAGACGTGTCTGGTTTGGGCAGAATTTAATAGGGCAGATACCGCATGTGGTGTATGGATTGTGAGGTTGTGGCCTAGCACGACATCTTCGCTTTTTGTCACTAGCAATGCTATCGCCGCAACGCTACGCAAGCACGTGGGGAGGGATCGTGCTACCGTGTCTAGCTGAGCGCTGTAATATGCAACTGGCCTGCTGGCATCACCATGTTTTTGGGTTAGTACACCTGCTGCGCAACCAGCACTTTCTGTTCCGTATAGTTCAAAGGGTTTCCCATAGTCTGGCATACCTAGTGCTGGCGCCTGCGTTAGGCACTGTTTGAGTCTCTCAAATGCTGTTTCGGATTCGTCTGTATGCGAGATCCTATCAGGTTTGTTTGAGGAGACCATTTCCTGCAAAGGTAACGCCAATATGGAAAACCCTGGGATCCAATTACGGCAATACCCACACATTCCTAAAAACGTCCTGATCTGTTGCTGGGTTTGTGGCAGTGTCATGTCTCTAATGGCTTGGATTCTATCAGCGGTCAGGTGTCTCAGTCCTTGTGTTAGACAGTGTCCCAAATATTTTACCTTAGTTTGGCATAATTGCAACTTGTCTTTGGACACCTTGTGTCCGGTGTCTGAAAGATGAAACAGGAGCTGTTTCGTATCCTTCAGAGATGCTTCCAGTGAATCTGAACACAGTAATAAATCGTCCACATACTGTATCAATACTGATCCACTGTCTGGTTGGAAAGACTGTAAACAATCATGCAAAGCCTGAGATAATATACTTGGACTATCTATGAAACCTTGGGGCAATCGAGTCCACGTGTATTGGACTCCTCTGTATGTGAATGCAAACAAATATTGGCTGTCAGGGTGCAGAGGTACCGAAAAGAATGCGGAGCAGAGGTCAATAACAGTGAAAAATTTGGCAGTGGGAGGAATTTGCATTAGGATGACAGCTGGATTAGGCACTACGGGGAACTGACTCTCAACTATTTTGTTAATCCCCCTTAGATCCTGCACTAGCCTGTAACCCCTCCCCCCACTCTTTTTAACAGGGAAGATGGGACTATTTGCTGTGCTGGACGTTCTTACTAGAATGCCCTGTTGTAGCAAGCGCTCTATTACTGGGAAAACTCCTAACTCCACCTCTGGCTTCAGAGGATACTGTGGGATTTTTGGAGCTATCCTACCATCTTTTACTTGTACAACTACTGGAGCTACGTTTGCCATTAATCCAGTGTCCTGTCCATCTTTTGTCCAAAGTGACTCTGGTATCTGAGATGTCATTTCTTCTATTTGGGATGGATTCCTATTTGTCATAATGGGATGTGACATTAATTTTGATGGGGAGTCTAACATGTCTCGTACTTCCTGAGCGTGATTCTCAGGAATGTCCAAGAATACACCTTCAGGAGTACAATAAATGACGCAACCCATTTTACATAGTAAGTCTCTTCCCAGGAGATTGGTTGGTGCCGATGCAGCTAGCAAAAACGAATGCTTGGTATGCAAAGGCCCTATTGTAATCTCGGCTGGTTTGCTAACAGGGTAGTGCTGGACTACTCCTGTTACTCCCATGGCTGGAACTGTCCTACCAGTGGTTCTCATGCCCACTGTCGAATTTATCACTGACTTGGCCGCCCCTGTGTCTACAAGAAAGTTTAAGGTTTTACCAGCTACATTGATTGCAATCTCTGGTTCACTTCCAAGACTGGCAATCAATTTAACTGGCTGCAGATTACAGGTATGGCCACACCCCTATTGGGTATGCTGACCTCCCTGAATCCCGCTGGCAGCGACTACTTGTGAGGGAGTTAGCTGGGAACTACCAGAGGCATGCCAATCTCTGTTCGGGGGGTATCTTTTTGTTTCCCCTGTATGTGGCTCAAAACTCCGCCTCTGTGGACCCTGCTCCCAATGTCGTGTGTCGTGTCGTTGTCTAGGGGGTTGAAAAGATCTTTGTACACTCTTTGTTCTACAGTCTCGTGCATAGTGTCCCTGTTTGTTACAAGAAAAACATGTTATTACACTTGACTTACCCACAGGATTCGGTGGTACATACGCAGGCTGCCTTGTGGTCAGCGCCTGTATACTTACTGACATCAACTTATCACTTTGCGACTCCCTGTGTCTAGTGATGTTCCTGTCGTGATCAATAGCAGCCTCTCTCAAAGTAGCCACAGACAGACCTCGCCAACAAGGTTGCGTGGTCTGTACCCTAGTCTTCAATGACTCTTTTAAACCATCCATCAGTACCGATACTGCTACTTCCCGATGGTTTGTGTCTGTTTTAATGTCCTCTATACCTGTGTATTTTGCCATTTCTAATAATGCTCTGTGAAAATACTCTGCAGCTGTCTCTGACTCCTTCTGTTTAATGGAGAATATCTTATTCCATTTTGCTACTGCTGGGAAATACTCTTTTAGCTGCAAGTTTATTCTTTTCACATTATCTTGGTTGTACACATCTGTAAGAGGTACATCTTTATCTAGTCCACAGTCAGCTAAGAATTGAACTGAGTCGACATTTGAAGGTAAACAAGCTCTTAGCAGTATCTGCCAATCCTTGTTGTTGGGTTCTACAGTGTTACCTAGATCCCTGATGTATTTTTGGCTAGCAACTAAGTCTTTCCTGGGGTCAGGAAATTCGGACACTATTGTTCTTAATTCCATTCGGGAAAATGGAGTGTACATGGCAATGTTCCTTATGGGAGTGGCTCCTGATACATCTGTTTTCCCATTGGGAACTGCTATTACTCTAACAGGGTTTACTCTAACAACCTCATTCTGTGTAGATTCTACAACTTGTGGTGAAATTGTTTCAGTATAATACATGGTGCCGTACTTACCCGTTGACACGACCTCACCTATCCCTCCGCTAGGGGCCTTCGCTAATCTTGTGGGTGTTGCTGTGCCTACTGTGGTCTCTGCTATGGTGGCTGCGAGAGAGAGAGCTGAAATTGTTGCCGGATCGTCTTCTTGATCACACTCCTGAGGAAAGTTCAAAACAGGGTACAACTTGCACGGGTTAATACTTGCATGAGTTACTTGGTTAACATCATTAACATTTACAGGGTTACTAAGTGTTTGTGTTTTACAACCCAGTGCGTTTCTCTCCGTAATCAACTTCTCTCCTGCTATGTATGGTGGTGGCGGGGCTGTGGCAATCAGTTTCCTGACTGCCCCAGATCCCGCCGCCAGAGCCAAACCTCTCTGTATCTCACCTTCCTGTTGCCACAACTGTAAATAATCATGATGCTGAATTCGTCTCTTTGTTGATTTTATGAGACATATCCTCCTCCTTAAATTTTGTAACACTTCTGGACTGAAGCTACCTATTCTTGGGAATGTCTCCCTGTCTTGTACAGTCATTCTCTCCCATTCATCACATAAAACCTCTGTGTGACTTCCGTATTTTTCACACATGATGTACCTGGCCGACCCAATTGGTCGGACCACTGAATCAACCCGAACCGAGGTTGATCGCCCCCTACCTGAACAATTGGCCCCCATAATCTGCAGGTGTTGCTTACTACTCCTTTGATCTTTATATCACGGTCTTCAGCGAACCCTTACAGCAAACCAAATTATTCAAAATAGGCCGGCGGTGGCGGTTTACCGAGTACCCCACTCACTCGCCCACCTCGACCAATACGACCTGATCACACCGATATGGTGCTGGCGTACTCGATACAGGGCCCTACCAGAAAAACCTTCTGTTTACTGGAACATATGAGGGTTACCCGCAGGACACTTACTCTTTCCAATAAAGGTGGGGTTGTTAGATAGTTCCTGAGTGACCAGCGAACTTCCCTTTAAAAATAAAAAATTACACAAATCACGTCAGAATGTACAGATAGCGTTTGTGACCACTTTACTCTAATGGTATTAGGTCAGATTACTAACTACTGCACACAATTACGTGCGGTACAATCGTTCAGTACATAAGCACTACCTGTTATGTACTGAGAGATCAGTGGAATCGAAAATTGCGGCTGCGAATTCCTTCAGCCAGAGCTTCCAATGGCCTATATGGGTTTTAGCACCAACCCCCGGGGTTGTGCTTCTTGTACCTTTATAGCGGACCTTCTTGTACCTTGTGACCTCCTGGCCTTGTCCTTGTGACCTCCTGGTCTTGTTACCTTGTGGTCCGCTATACTCTAATGCTCTTATTTTATTTAACCAAGGATGCCTCCTTAGCCACCGTATGTCACTTACACGTATGTCCTACCTGATTTCTATTGGTTCAACCTCTAAGTTATATAAACTTATGTAATAAAAACACACTCACTCAACACATGTACACTTTCGTTTCTATATCTATTTCTGCGCAGAAATTTTCTTTAGCCCAGCTGTGTTACCAATTAGGAGCAGGATCTGTTAAACTAAATTTCAAATTTTCCAAAAATAGACTTGCGTTATTTTCCGCGTCGCGTTATCTACCGCTTTGCGCTACTTATCGCCTCATCACAACTTGAGCTACGTGGGCGTAACCGGACGCTACGTTGCGTAATAAACGCTGCGTGCGTCGGCCTTTGGATTGCGTACGCTAGTCTTTGTTAGAGACACGTCTACGCAAAAACAAAGATCCACCGTAACACAATATACTTTTATCAATGTAAACGATCCCTGATCATCTACCACATGGGTCTTCATCCTGTGGCCCTCCAGCTGCTGTGAAACTACACATCCCAGCATGCCCTGCCACAGTTTTGCTATTAAGGTATGCTAAAACTGAGGCAGGGCATGCTGGGATGTGTAGTTCCACAGCAGCTGGAGGGTCGCAGGTTGAAGACCCATGATCTACCGCGTACCCCACTGGCTTTGCCTTATCTCCCAGGCAAACCTGTGTGTTTGTCTTACCCTTTTAACTATTACCTCTATTCTTAAACTATGAAATAACAGCAAGTCTCTTTTAGCACTTTTCTTTCAACTATAAAAATTGGCAAACAGGAATAGTGATATACGAAAATGAAAAAGAAATGCAGATATATATGTATGCGTGCGTGTATACGCAAGACAGAAAAGAAATAAACAGTTTTAAAAGACACAAGCGTTTTGTTCTTACTTCCGGTTCCCGGATTCCTTCAGCACTCTTTATCTAAGTGAAGCAGACGCTTATCCCGTCAGCACTGTGAGACAATCTCCCACCCTTTGCTGGGGGATAATGTCTGCTGATCTACCTAGTGCAGATATGAGAAGGACAGGACGAGTCCCCAATTGACAATGTTAAATTCCTTTGTCGTATAAACAACCCTTAATGAAGTCTAAGAACACAGTACGCTGTTTACTTAAGAAGTACCGTAAGGGTACGCTTGTTGCGTAACGATCGCTTAGCCGTAGGCGAGACGCTCAAGCGTCACGTTCGCTCACGGCCCAGTGATCACAGGACAGCACGTTATTGGTGATGACTAGAGTAATGATTCGCTATGGCGTAGCGGACGCTCGAGACCACGAGGAGATCACCAGCGGCGCAGACGCTCACAACGCTATACCTTTATGTCTAAACCTATTATTAATGAAATACACAGAATACCTTAATGTGAATACAGGGTGTAAGTGCAACCTTGTGTAACCTGACTAACTACAAAGCTGCTTGAGCGTCACCGACGCTCAAGTGAACACTTAAAACTATAGGGAATACACAGATACTGGTTTAGGGTCCAAAGCCTATTATCTGTATTATGACTATTATACTTGCAAAAAGAATCACAGTACAAATGATACACTACAATATAACAGAGACTTCCTAACCAAATAACTATACAAGAAATACAATACAATACTATGCTGATCTAATACAATACAATACTAGTCAATGGGAGATACGAGAGAAAGAGAAAGGAGAGAGAGGGAGAGAGAGAGAGAGAGAGGGACGGAAAGAGAGAGATTGGCTCACAGTAAGACAATATGATTACGGAGTGAAACTTACGCACAAAGGGGATGATCGCATGCGCCTGGACATCCAGCACCCGATTTTCAGCAATGAGAACCGTTGAAGAGTGAGAGCTGGATGTGGTCGGCCTGCCTATTTATGCCCCACACACAATGCAATCTAATGGTCCCTACAATCTGATCGTCCATTGGACACAGGAATTCGGCTTCGCACTATAACAAAAGGTCATAGGGTGATTCATACAGGTGGGCTGTGACGATTTCAAACAGCTCAGGTGGGTGGGAAACTAGGTTTCCCGCCGCATACCTGAGTATGAGTAAATAATAGTAATGGACATAAACTTCTTATGTCCATAACTATTCGCACGAGCGATTAATACGCTCCAAACCAACACCGGAATATTGCTAATTAAATACTCTTCCGATGGGTACCAAACACTGCTGTATGATTCCTGTTAGACCCTTCGCACAATACAAAGAGGGATTCCTCCAGTCAGGGACATTCTATATTAACCAAACTTTCAGAATCTATCAAAGGGACCATGATCTACAAACTACATTAATTGTGGAAATATGTAACGATTGGGTCGCACGCTACGACTACATACTCTTTACCGTAAATACGCATACCGATGCGAGCGGGTGCACGCATCAGCGGGTATGCGCTATCACGGGAAAGCGCACGCATGCGCAGCACGGACCAGCATGAGGTGCAAATATGGCAGCGTGTATAGGGATATTTTTCTGACTTTGACAGTGCCGACACAGAGGTAGCCACAGCCGTGAACTACCGCACTGTACTGTGTCTGCTGCTAATATATAGACTGGTTGATAAAGAGATAGTATACTCGTAACTAGTATGTATGTATAAAGAAAGAAAAAAAAACCACGGTTAGGTGGTATATACAATTATGGACGGGCTGCCGAGTGCCGACACAGAGGTAGCCACAGCCGTGAACTACCGCACTGTACTGTGTCTGCTGCTAATATAGACTGGTTGATAAAGAGATAGTATACTCGTAACTAGTATGTATGTATAAAGAAAGAAAAAAAAACCACGGTTAGGTGGTATATACAATTATGGACGGGCTGCCGAGTGCCGACACAGAGGTAGCCACAGCCGTGAACTACCGCACTGTACTGTGTCTGCTGCTAATATATAGACTGGTTGATAAAGAGATAGTATACTACTAATATTATATATACTGGTGGTCAGGTCACTAGTCACACTGGCAGTGGCACTCCTGCAGCAAAAGTGTGCACTGTTTAATTTTAATATAATATTATGTACTCCTGGCTCCTGCTATAACCTATAACTGGCACTGCAGTAGTGCTCCCCAGTCTCCCCCACAATTATAAGCTGTGTGAGCTGAGCAGTCAGACAGATATATAATATATATAGATGATGCATGCAGCACACTGGCCTGAGCAGTGCACACAGATATGGTATGTGACTGACTGAGTCACTGTGTGTATCGCTTTTTTCAGGCAGAGAACGGATATATTAAATAAACTGCACTGTGTGTCTGGTGGTCACTCACTATATAATATATTATGTACTCCTGGCTCCTGCTATAACCTATAACTGGCACTGCAGTAGTGCTCCCCAGTCTCCCCCACAATTATAAGCTGTGTGAGCTGAGCAGTCAGACAGATATATATAATATTATATATAGATAATAGATGATGCAGCACACTGGCCTGAGCCTGAGCAGTGCACACAGATATGGTATGTGACTGAGTCACTGTGTGCTGTGTATCGCTTTTTTCAGGCAGAGAACGGATTATAAATAAAACTGGTGGTCACTATCAGCAAAACTCTGCACTGTACTGAGTACTCCTAATGCTCCCCAAAATTAGTAAATCAAGTGTCTCTCTAATCTATTCTAAACGGAGAGGACGCCAGCCACGTCCTCTCCCTATCAATCTCAATGCACGTGTGAAAATGGCGGCGACGCGCGGCTCCTTATATAGAATCCGAGTCTCGCGATAGAATCCGAGCCTCGCGAGAATCCGACAGCGTCATGATGACGTTCGGGCGCGCTCGGGTTAACCGAGCAAGGCGGGAAGATCCGAGTCGCTCGGACCCGTGAAAAAAAACATGAAGTTCTGGCGGGTTCGGATTCAGAGAAACCGAACCCGCTCATCTCTAGTAAATACTGGTTGCTTTATTTTTACACTGGAAATTAGATTGCAGATTGAACACACCACACCTAAATCTATCTCTCTCTGCACATGTTATATCTGCCCCTCCTGCAGTGCACATGGTTTTGCCCAATTGCTATCAAAAATCCTGCTGCGATCAACTTGGAATTACCCCCATAATACTGAAAGACTTTTTCAAATTAAACTGATTACTGTTATTTGGCTTCCTAACCCACCATGTATGTGTATTATTTATAACATAATAAAGCCTTGCTTGTCCCAAAAAGATACCTGGATTCCTTATTATCTGCAAGCATCAATCCTACCTACTGTATGACCATTCACACTGTCCTCACCTACATTTGTACTTGTCTGTATGCACCCAAAATAATGTTAAAAATCAGAAACCAAAAATACATGTCAGTATCACAATGAAACAATAGTATGTTCATCATACTCCCCCACAAACATGGCCACTCCCATCTGGTTACAAATGTTTTGCACCTGGAGTACACTATTTCGATATGATTCCATTCACCTGTGTGAACATATCAGTTACATCAGTTAACAAGTTTCACACAGGTGTTCCAAATCATATCTTTATGTGGAAGCACGGCATTTTACACCTCATGGGAGTAGTTATGTTTGAGTATGTGTTAACTCCAAAAAAGCACTTTCATACAAGAAAAAAGTAAAAACAATAGTAAAGTTAGGGAACCTTTACACTTCTGGGTTTTATTTTCAATTAAAGGTTTTCACAACAATAAAACAAAATAATAATAATGTACCAATGTGACCAATAAAAAAAACCCATAAAACTATGGGGGTTATTCCATACCTCACAACCTGACCCTCTCCAGGAGGGACAGAATGCTCTGCTCCTGGACTTATCTCTTAATGTATGAGTGCCATTACCTGTGCTGAAACACCTTTCTTATCCATTAACCTGTTCAAAACAGGTGCCGGCAATCATACATTAAGAGAAAAGTCCAGAAGCAGAGAATTGTGTCCCTCCTGGAGAGGGTCATGTTGGGAGGTATGGTTATTCAGAGATATACGCAGATGGAGGCAGTGCTTAAAGTGGTCCTAGAGAGGTGGTGGAACTCACCACCCTCCCCACGGCGCCAGTGCAACAAAGGTATTGCACAAAAAGGGGGCGTGGTCTCAAAAAGGGGCGTGTTACACAATAGTAATAATGCCCACAGTAGTAGCACCCCATAATACACATAATGCCCACAGCAGTAGCACCTCTTATACAATGCCCACAGTGGTAGTGCCCCTTATATAGAGCCCATAGTAGTGGTGCCCCTTATGCTATGCCCGCAATAGCAGTGCCCCTTATGTCCCCCCAGGAGTGATGCCCCTTATGAAGTGCCACCTTTACAATGCCCTCATTAGTAGTGCCCCCAGTAGTAATGCCCTTAATGGTAATGCCCCTGTGTAATATTGCCCCCAGTAGTAATGTTGCCTGTAGTAATACCCCCAGTCGTTTAGCCCCTGTAGTTATGCCCCCTTGTAGTTTAGCCCCCAGTAGTAATGCCTCCAAGTAGTAATGTCCCCAGTAGTTTAGCCCCTGTAGTTACACCCCCAGTAGTAATGCCCCTGTAGTTATGCCCCCAGTAGTAATGCCCTCCTGTAGTTTGCCCCCAGTAGTTAGCCCCCTTGTAGTTTGCCCCAGTAGCTTGCACTCAGTAGTTTTCCCCCTGTAGTTTGCCCCCAGCAGATTCCCCCCCGTAGTAATGTCCCCCCAGTAGTTTGACCCCAGTAGTAATGCCCCCAGTATTTGCCCCTCTGTAGTTTGCCCCCCCCCCCAGTAGTTTGCCCCCAGTAGATGCCCCTCAGTAGTTTGCCCCCCGGTCGTAATGCCCTCCTGTAGTTTGCCCCAGTAGTTTGCCCCAATAGTAATGTCCCCCAGTAGTTTGCCCCTCAGTAGTAATGCCCCCAGTAGTTTGCCCCCAGTAGATGCCCCTCAGAATTTTGCCCCCCATAGTAATGCCCCCAGTAGTTTGCCCCCAGTAGTAATGCCCCCCAGTTGTTTGCCCCCAGTAAATGCCCCTGGGTAGTTTGCCCCCCAGTAGTAATGCCCCCCCAGTAGTTTGCCCTCAGTTGATGCCCCCCAGTAGTAATGCCCCCCCTCAGTTGTTAGCCCCCCAGTAGTAATGCTCCCCCCCCCCCCAGATGCGCCGCTACACAAATTAAAAAAAGACAAACACAACACACACCATACTTACCAAGCCCCGCTCCGTGTCTGGCCGCTGCAGTCTTCTGTGCGCCCGCTCCTCGGCACTATGGGAGAGACGTAATGACGTCTCTCCCATAGCGCGCAATAACAGAGCCGGAAGCCAGAGCTCAGTACTGAGCTCCTGCCTCCGGCTGCCGCTGTGCAGGGAGACGGGCGCCCACTGGTAACACAATCTCGGCGGGCGCCCGTCATCTCCCTGCTGCTGCGGCGCCGGGGACACATGGGGTGAGGTGAGCCAGAGTAGGCGGAACTGCGTTCCGTCTCCAAATGGAACTGACGGAACGCAGTTCCGCCCCGTTCCGGCTCACTTTAACCAGTGGATGGAGGCATACACAGCCAGCAGGGGCGTAGCCAGAACTCTGTGGGACCAATAGCAACATTTTGAAGGGGCATCTGTCCCAATGCTTCTGGAGAGACATCTGTCTGCAGTATTATAATGCCCTCCAATTAATTTTATACCACGTCAATGAACAGATCCAGAGGCATAACTAGATATATTGTAGGCCCCAAGGTAAAATTTTGTAAGTGCCCCTATGTACTACTCAATGGTGAAAAATGTATATAACACATGTAACTGTGGCAGAGAAGGTGGGCCCCTGTCAGCACTGGGCCCCATAGCAGCTGCACTCCCTGCGCCTATGGTAGCTACGCAGGGGCGTTTTAAGAGAGGAGGAGGCCCGTGTTCAGCCTCCTCCGTTCGGGCCCCCTCCTCTCTGCCCGGAGCGCTGTAGAGTCTGAGCACTAGAGGGCTCAGACTCTACTGCGTATGTGCAGATCTCCAGGAAAATGGCGTGGCGGCCATTTTCCCTGAGATTTCTCTACTGTGCATGCGCAGAACTCCGTGAAAATGGCAGCTGAGCCATTTTCACAGAGTTCTAATAGCGCTGCGGATGCCGGCTATTAGATGCCGGCTTCAGAGGGGTGAGTATTTTAAAAATGGGTGCAGTGTGTGCGGTGGGGGCCCCCTCTGGACTCATGGCAGCCAGATCTGCATTCACCTCCGCACATGCTGGGGGCCGCCCAGCACAGGGAAAGGCCACCTAGCATGTGTGAGGCTGTCCTTCGATGCGTCCTCAATTACATTGCGGAGACATCGGATCTAAGGTGGACCACTGGCAGCGCAGACTGGCTGCACTGTCAGGCGGTTGGTGGCAATCTTTTTTTCACAATGGCTGCGTGTGACGTCACGCAGCCACCCTGAAAATGCTCCTGACACATTTTTCCCTGAAATGTGTCTTGTAAGATGCACAAGGAGGCTCTTCTAATCAAAGTGATATGCAACATGCCTATGTTCTGTGTGACTGCTGATGTATCTGCTTACGAAATGCTACGTTACAGTGTTTTCATGGAAAACAGTGTAACATAGCATTTCTTATGCATATACAGCTCAGTCGCACACAGAATATAGGCATGCTACAAATCATTTTGGAGCGGAGTCTGCTTGTGCACCTTCACATTGAGATGTGCATGGCATATTGAGACTAGGCATATGAGGACACCTCTGTACCTTGGTCAGTTTGCTTATGCTTTCTGACAACAATCAAACATATATTTTAAACCTGGGCTGTTGGAGTGGCCTTAGTTTGGAGAACCATGAACTATGCCATAACTCCACTCCTAAAACACTATTCTGCTTGTCTGTTTAACATTTAAATATCTAAAATGTTAACAAACATACTGTATGCAGTCAGTGTGCACAAATAAATTAGCATACAACATGGTACAGTTACTGAAAAAACTTAAACACATTAATATTACTATTAAACCTTTGGTTTAATTTTGTCACTAGACTCTGATGTGGTCACATTCAGGATGTATTTTAATGTTGACTTCACGTGTTTGCTCCTTAATGAGGATTATTTTAGCCATAAATTGCTGCATCAGAATGTCAATTTCTTCTGCTGTACTGTTTTTGGTGATGTTTTGTTGCTCTCTCAACACAAATTATTCACTTCCATCCCCCATTTGTGTAGGTAAGTCATCCTCTGTGCTGCCATCTGAAATGACTATATGATCTTTGGGAGAAGATACAGTAGATACAGTATGTGTTACCACTGGTCAGAGGCTGGCTGGCAAGGGGGGGCATGGTGCCCTCTGCCCCATGGGCTAGTAAAATTGAAGTGATCCAGGGGTGCAAACATAGGTCCTACTGCTTTCGACTCCTCTGAGTTACAACATTTAACAGCAGGGGCTAGCAGAAAATGGCCGCCATCTAGCAGGCTATAAGAAAATGGTTACCACTGACCAGTGGGGAGCCAGGTGTCCTTTCTCAGGACCATAGGGGCTGGAGAGTGGATAAAGGGGTTGGGGCTTATTTGAGGAGTTAGACTGCTCTTCTGCTGTAGTTTGTACAGGTAAGAGGGGGCAGAGGCCAGTGCAGTTATGCACTCCCTGCATAAAGAATGAACTTCTGGGCTATCTTAACCGCTGGAGAGATTGTATTGGGAGTCAGCAGCTGTCTGCAAATTAAAGGAGGTAAAAGCTAGTACACTGGTATTGTACTGTATAGCTCCACCTCTGCCCCACCTAGTAGACACTGCTATTGTAAAGCTCTACCCCATGCACACCAACACTGTGCAGCATCCTTCTAAACCAGTGATCTCCAACCCGTAGCTCGCGATCTACAGGTAGCTCACCGTAGTATTTTCAGTAGCTCACAGAGCGCACGGGCTTGGGCAGTCACTGGCACGTCTCCTCTCTTCATTTTTAATATGGTGCCGGCCATCAGCCAATTAGAGCTCATGGCAGCACCTGATTGGCTGCCGGACCACGAGTTTTGACCCACTTTCGCAGGAATGCACGCGCATTGGGTGAGGGGGGAGCTCCTTCAGAGGTTTTATTTTACGAAAGTAGCTCACACCCCAATTACGGTTGGAGACCACTGCTCTAACCCAAACATGTGTACACTGGTACTATGCAGCCCCACCTGTGCCCAGTGACCCCATGCAGTCCCACCTGTGCGCCCACCCTGTGTACATGATACTATGCAGCTCCACCTGTGCCCACTGACACCATGCAGTCCCACCTCTGTCCCCACTGTTTATACGCTTTCACTGTGCATTCCACCTGTGCCCCCACCCTGGTACTTGTGGCGGCTCCTACTTGTGTTTTTCTAGGGAGGCTGCCGCTATCCCTGTGCCCAAAGAGGAGTGGAGACCGCCAGTCCCAGGGTCCCAGCACCTGTGCAATTGATGCAGAATGTGCCAGGAATGGCGCAATCACAGACAACGCAGTTCAACTGCCAGCGGCGTAACTAGAAATTTTTCTCCTCCAAGCCAAAAAATTCTCTGGCGCCCCCCCCCCCCCCCCCCCTCCATCCCCATAATTGGCACTAGTAAAGGTATGAACGTGATACATTGTCACACACCGCAATGCCCATTACACATTAAGTCCTACAGTAAGGCTTCTAATTACTTTTAAATTACCTGGTCGTTGCCAGGGGTTTCATGCTCTTGGTTCCATGCTCGGTGCCAGGGGTTTTCATGCTCAGGGTGTCATGCTCGTTGCCAGGGGTTTTGTAATCTCCGATATGCTATTCCTTAATAAATGGAGTTGGTAGTCGTACCTTGTTTTCTTTACAGTTGTCCGCTTCTTCAATGGTGGGTAAGTATTCTCAAAATACTCCAGACAAGATTAAGTTTCTTTTTATTTCCAATAAATAATTCACTTTATTCACAATCTTCACTGGGTTTCTAAGAAGCCCTTAGGGATTTTAACCCTTCCCCAGTTATATAACTCTAAATGGTAACAATATATTTATACAAGTAGCTATATAAACATTCTATGCATTTTATTTTATCCACTACTGAGAATCCACGTAGTTCATTCTTTGACCTGCGAGATTCAAATGTTTTCTTAAACGATATGCAGCACTTTCACTAAATTCAACCTACTCAATTGAATATAATTACAGGTAAATACTGAAAACAATCAAATATTCACTAATAATACAGACCCCGGGAAGGAATACTCTTATTTCCTTTTAATCCCTACCTCGAATGTGGTTACCTTGTTTACAAATGTCTACGCTGCGCAATGTCTAATGGCCATGTCGTTGGTGCACATGAAGTTTCTGTTATGTAATAACCTCCAAATTTTCTGGTATTGAGTAAGATAAATCCTAAATAGGTATTTGATACAATTCCGGTGTTAACAAAGCCTTATCCTCCAGTTCGATAACCCCTTATACGATGCAATTCGAAAGCGTTCAAAAATGTGGTAATATCTAGAAGTTGAAGTATATTTTGTCTCAGTGCAGGGGTATCTAACTTTTGTATCCCCTATATAAATGCTGGTCTGTATTGTACTCAATCTTCTTTATCAGGGTGGCAGAGAGTTGATGCTAACAATTTCTATCTGTTTGTTTTTTTCTTGCAGCTATATAGGAGGCGGGTAAGCTTGCACACAAGAGAACAAACTGGTACCGTATCTGCGCCCGTTATGTAGAGTTTATGCCAGAGGTGAGTCTATCTCTTTCTTTAATCGAGAAGCCCTCTTTCTTTAACTACATCCACTTTATTTCAAATATATTAAAGACGACTCTGTCTCTTTCTATCCTGTCTGCTGCTTTTATCCAGTAAATATCTGACTTGCTGCTGGAGGACAGGTTATGTGTAGGCTGGAGATGCTGTGGTATATCCCCTGCATTAGAGGATACTTTCTATCCAAACTATGCTGGCCCACCTCCTTCTTTATATGGATTGACTGAATCCGCCCCTCTCTGTCCCTCTGCTGAGCCCTGAATGTTCCTGCCTCCCTCTTACTGTGATCGGGTTGGCAGACTGATGGATGCGGCCGCCCAGAAGGCGTATCTGCGGCAAAGTCTTTTACTAACTAGCCTCTCCCGGCCCTCCTTCTTTAGCAGGTCACAGTGTAAGTTTTAACAGAAAGGCTCCTGCTGTCGGATGTACTCACTGCGGGTGTCCTCCGTCTATCTGTGCCTCTAGCGCCTCCTTTCAAACGCGGGACGGGCTTTAAGTCGCTGCGTCACACCCGTCGGGCCGCCACTATCTAGAGTTGAGGGAGAGATGGATATCTCAACCCCGCCTGCCGCAGTCACTTACGGATCACTTCCTGAACAGAGCCCCGTTCAGACACCGGACCCCGGAGTCGTCAGCAGACCGATAGGTAGGGCTGTACGTGGGGAATTTATGTCCGTTCACAGGGTACACGGGTGCAGCGTGCCTCCCGCTCTCCTCCTTCTCCAACGACGACCAACTGACAACCTCCTGAGCCTCTTATTTATCCTTTTTTTTCATTGGGTGCCCGGATTAGCCTCACCAACTGTCTCCTGCACGAGTCGACTCTCTCCTGACCAACTCCCATATGAATCCCCCTTCTTGAGTATATGGGTTTATCCCTCCTGCCTGTTTTACCTACAGTCCCATTTGTTTGGGGTATTCCCACTCTCCTATATGAGGGGAAGACACATATACCGACACCTTCTCTCCATGAGAGCATCCTCATCTGAAATAAGTTTTCCCTCTGTGAGGGTTCACAAATCATATACATGTTATACAATGTACCAATGAATTTAATACCTTAGGGTATCACATATAACCCTCCTAGAATTATGCGTGTCCTCACGCATATACGTTCACCTAACCAGATTGGGACAGATCAGAACTGATTCTCTATTGTATAAATTTACGAATATCTTCCTGATTATCAAACAGTCAGATAGGTATACATAATTCTCACTAGGTTGTAATAAGACTTCGTATATACATCTTACATGACAGATCAGTTAGTCTTGATATTGTAAGGGCAGAACGCCTTTGGTACTGCGCTTTGACCGTCTGACCTCCACCGCAGGTAAATTATTCTCTGAGTGGCTAGTGACCATCGAGGAGTCACTTCTAAGCTCGATAGACCTTACTATGGTCGGCTCTAGGACTACATTCTCGATACAAGGGGACGAAGCTGAGCAACTCATGAACATTAGAAGTTCAACTGGATCCTCCAGTGGGATACATCCCACCAATTTTCCTGTTTCTCCTACTGGAACACCCTCTTTCCGTGTGGTAGAGACTTCAGCAGAACAGATCTTTAGTTGGTCCCTAGCTACAGTGCTGATTCGTCCATCTTGTTCTCTCTTAATTTGATAGGCGTACAGACCATCACACGGAACACGGACTATGGTGTAAGGGGTATCCTCCCACATAGCATCCAACTTACTGTTCCGATGGTGTCTCTTCCTCCACACTTTATCTCCATCCTTCAGAGTGGTAGGCCGGATGTGTGCATTGTAATATTTTTCCTGACGCTGATGTACCATTTCCATCCTTAACCCCACAATCTTCTGAGCTGACTTTATCCGATGCTGGTGTTCCCGCACCCAATCAGTCTGTAGATCAACGGACTCATGTAGTTCTGGATATAATTCTAAATCTTTAGGCAACTTGCCCTGTCGACCGAAGAGTAAGTAAAAAGGTGTGAACCCCGTCGAGCAGTGTTCAGTGTTGTTGTATAAATATACCAATTCGGGTAGAAATATTGGCCACTTGGCTCGTCTTTCCGCTGACAAACTCCGTAAGAGTCCTATAACGGTCTGATTGGCCCTCTCACATAACCCATTCCCCTGCGGATGGTAGGCGGTCGTTCGGATTTTCTTGCATCCGTATAAGGAACAAAGTTCGTGGAACAACTGGGATTCAAAGGCTGGTCCTTGATCCGTTAAGATTCTTTCGGGATATCCATATGGGCGGGCAAAGTGTCTCATAAAGAGGTCAGCCGTAGTTTTGGCGGTCAGATCCCGAGCTGGCACGACAACTAGGAACTTACTGAAGTGGTCAATAATAGTGAGAGCATATTGGAAGCCGCTTTGACTGGGTTCAAGTTTGACGTGGTCCAAGGCCACTGTCTCTAGTGGCCGGCGGCTTTCGATGGGATGTAGTGGATCTCTTTGTCTGGTATCCGGGTGACGTTTTAAGCTACAAACCACACAATCACGACACCATCTTTCAATGTCTGTTTTCATTCCGACCCAGAAGTACCTCCTCCTAAGGACAGCCTCGGTTTTCTGAGTTCCAAAGTGTCCTGACTGATGGTGGTAGGCATCCAAGACAAGGTTAATCTGTGCTCTGGGTACGATAACCTGCGTAATAGGTTGATGAGTGGCAGGATCCAGACTGGTTCGCACTATTAGTCCTTGCTTGACCTGAATCCGATCCCGGTGTCGAAGCAATCGTACTAATTCTGGATCTGCCTTGTCCCTCTGAGCCTTATTTAACCGTCTTTTCCGTTAAACAATGTCCATCAATCGGACTAATACTGCGCTGGCCTTTTGAATTTCTTTCCAATCGCATGCCAGATTGAGTTCAGGACTCCCTGGCCTGAGGGTGGACTGGACAACAAGCGGTTCCGAGATAGCTGTTCGACACGTTTGCCCTAATGGTTGGAAGCGCGGGATTTCTACATCTTCGGTGTGATCTTTCTCTTCTTCCACCAGATCGGTCGTGGGCAATCTAGACAGGGCATCTGCATTCCCGTTGGATCGACCCTGTCTGTAGGTGACCGTGTAACGGAAATTTGCCAAACGAGACACCCATCTTTGTTCGAGTGCCCCCAGTCGAGCGTTGTACAAATGAGCTAATGGATTATTATCCGTGACTATTACAAAGGGGGTGGCAGCTAAGTAGTTTTTAAACTTCTCAGTAATAGCCCAAACAAGAGCAAGCAGTTCTAATTTAAACGTACTATCATTTTCACTGTTCCTTTCGGTCTTACGCAGGCCCCTGCTGGCATAGGCGATGACTCTTTCCTTTCCTTCTTGCACCTGGGACAACACTGCTCCTAGTCCACGATGGCTCGCGTCAGTGTATACTTGGAAAGGTCTGTCATAATCAGGATAAGCGAGTAATGGCGCTTCAATCGGGGCGGCTTTCAGTTGATCAAAGGAGCGTTGGTGTTCTTCTAACCAGACAACCCAAGTCGAGCTTCTTTTCTCCTGTCCTGATCTTCCCCGTAGGAGTTCATGGAGTGGGGCAGCTGTTTTAGCAAAGTGTTCTATGAACCGCCTGTAATATCCTACAAAGCCTAAGAAACTACGAACTTCTTTCACTGTCGTGGGCACCTGCCAGTCACGTACTGCTCTAATCTTCTCCGGATCGGGCTTTACGCCTTCCGCGCTGACTACATGTCCGAGATACTGTACTGCTGGCTTCAATAAATGACATTTCGATGGTTTGAGCTTGAGCCCGGATTTGGTCAACTGGGAAAACACTTCCTCCAGGTGTCGAAGGTGTTCCTCGTACGTTTTTGAAAATATGATCACATCGTCCAAGTATAGCAGGACCATTTCAAAATTACGATGCCCAAGACAGTGTTCCATCACCCTCTGGAATGTAGCAGGGGCATTACAGAGTCCAAAGGGCATCCGATTGAACTCAAACAGCCCCATCGGGGTGGTGAAGGCAGTCTTTTCTCGGTCTTCGGGAGCCATCGAAATTTGCCAATATCCACTCGTAAGATCCAGCGTGGAGAAATAGGTTGCCGTCTTGAGGGCTGTTAGCGATTCCTCGATTCTGGGCAATGGGTAGGCATCCCGATGTGTAATTGCATTCAATTTGCGATAGTCAATGCAAAAGCGGAGACTGCCATCTTTTTTTTTTACAATGACGATTGGAGCTGCCCAAGGGCTATGACTCTCCTGTATCACTCCTGTCTCTTCCATTTCTGCCAGCATATTTCGAACGGGTTGATACATAGCAGGGGGTAGGGGTCGATGTCTTTCCTTAATAGGAGGATTCGTTCCAGTGGGAATGTGATGTCGGACATTCTCCGCTAGTCCAAAGTCGGCGGAAAATTGGCTGAAAGCCCCAGCATTACGTTGCACCACTTCGAGTACTCCTTTCCGTTGTTCTTCTGAAGTGTTTATATCCCCAACTTGAATCTCGTGCCACCATGGCAACTTGTTTTCGACTTCGGGGAACTGCTCCACCATGGTGGTTTGAGTTGCCGTTGTCACATCCTTCTCTAATATATCTTGAAAGTCTACCCTTAACATACGGGCTACTGGACAGTGTTTGACAAGTCGAATTGGATAATTATGTGGGTTGAGGATGCGGACCGGTACTCTCCCTCGCTCTACTTTTGCCAAGGTCCTGGCTATAGCGAATGGTTGTTGTCCGTCCATGTCACACGACTCTATCATGGCCTCATAGTCCTTGCCCCCTGGGCCAATTCTGGCTTTACACCAAATTACTTGTTCTGAGTTTGGCAGAAGGAGTATCGGGCATCTATCTGCGATCCTGACCTTCCCAACTTCTCCGAAGGCGTTGGCGAATTTCTTATGTCCCTCTATTAACCGCACCGTCTGCTGTAACACCTTCCGTTCCCCTGGAGCTGCCGTTTGCATTTCCATCTTCAAAGCTTCTACCAGTTCATCTGGGCAATTCTTTAAGACGTTCATGCCCAAAATCACCGGGGGTAAGTATTCATTCCAATTGGTTGTTATTAAGCACCCCTGTCTCGGGAGCTCTGCCTGGCCAATCCTCAGTTCCGCCTCCCAATAGCCCCAGTAGACGATCGGCTGACCATTACTCGCTAGCAGTTGTAACCAGGTGGTGGGTGGTGTTACTATTTCTGCCACGTCCCAATGTCGAGAAAACTCCGGTAGTTGAATAGTGGTGACCTGTGAGCCCGTATCTAATAGGGCCATTATTTCCACATTATTAACTTTAATCTTCAACCGAGGGCATTCTCCGACATACCGGGGCCACCATTCCTGTGACACGGGACCTACTGAGGTGTTTCCTCCCGAGGGTCGGTCCCTCGCCTCGGGGTTCCTCCATTTAAATCACTCTGGGGGCAGTTCCTTTCAATATGTCCTGCTTGCTGACATCCTCTACATATGGGTCTTCCATTCTGGTCGAATTGATCAGTTGGTCGTCGACCTGTTTCACGTGGCCCATCCCATCGAGCCCTATTCCTTCCCCCAGGTTACTGGCGCCAGCCCCGCCGACGAGTCCCAGCCTGTTCCAGGCGAATTTCTTTTATTTCTTTCATCATTTCGGCCACTGCATTGGTCAGAGCCCCGATTGGATCCTGGCCTACTTGTACTTGCTGAGTGACAAATTTTTTTTTTTAACGCCAAGTCGGGAGTCATAAACGCGCTAACTTCCTCCAACTCTCCACTCTCCTCTGACTCTGCAGACGTGTTATAATCTATATCCGGGTTCTGGTTCAATCCCAGAATATCCAGAACAGCTTCTTTAAATTCCGGGAATGTACACACAGGGTTCTGTCGCCTCCACATTCGGAGTTGGGCTTTGATTGAATCACCCTGACCCCCCTCAATGAATAAATTGATAAGGGTCTTGTCAACTCGCTCTACTTCTTGTGTCCCATGCGACTGGATGGCCCGCATGGCCTCTTGTAAGCCTAGCGCAAAATCCCTCAGTGACTCCTGTGGTTGCTGTTTCCTCGCATATAGTCTACTCTTAAGATCAGCAATGGTTCTGGAGTTGAAGATACGTTCCAGTTTTTTAAAGATTCCCTCCGCTGTTTTCCTCTCTTCGTCCTCCCACGCTTTGGCTTCTCGTAGGGCCGAACCTTGTAATTGCCCCAATACTATCTGCACCCTCTGTTCTTCCTTAAGTGGGTAAAGTTTAAACATTGAGTGCATTTTGTCTTTAAAGTCTTTAAAAGTACTGGTACCCTTGGTCCGAGTATCCCCCGAGTAAATTGGAAGCCACGACGCACCAAAGTAATACGGCATAGTGATGGCAGCTGCCTGTGTTGTCGCTACCCTTTCCTCACTCGCCGTCTCATTCATCGGTGTTAAAGACCTCTGTCCCGGTGACGCTGGTAGTCGTCTTCGGCCCGAAGACGATGCAGGATTCTGGGGTTCCGTCATTTTGCCGCTCCGATCCTGTTCGTGGATGCCACAAATGTAATCTCCGATATGCTATTCCTTAATAAATGGAGTTGGTAGTCGTACCTTGTTTTCTTTACAGTTGTCCGCTTCTTCAATGGTGGGTAAGTATTCTCAAAGTACTCCAGACAAGATTAAGTTTCTTTTTATTTCCAATAAATAATTCACTTTATTCACAATCTTCACTGGGTTTCTAAGAAGCCCTTAGGGATTTTAACCCTTCCCCAGTTATATAACTCTAAATGGTAACAATATATTTATACAAGTAGCTATATAAACATTCTATGCATTTTATTTTATCCACTACTGAGAATCCACGTAGTTCATTCTTTGACCTGCGGGATTCAAATGTTTTCTTAAACGATATGCAGCACTTTCATTAAATTCAACCTACTCGATTGAATATAATAACAGGTAAATACTGAAAACAATCAAATATTCACTAATAATACAGACCCCGGGAAGGAATACTCTTATTTCCTTTTAATCCCTACCTCGAATGTGGTTACCTTGTTTACAAATGTCTACGCTGCGCAATGTCTAATGGCCATGTCGTTGGTGCACATGAAGTTTCTGTTATGTAATAACCTCCAAATTTTCTGGTATTGAGTAAGATAAATCCTAAATAGGTATTTGATACAATTCCGGTGCTAACAAAGCCTTATCCTCTAGTTCGATAACCCCTTATACGATGCAATTCGAAAGCGTTCAAAAATGTGGTAATATCTAGAAGTTGAAGTATATTTTGTCTCAGTGCAGGGGTATCTAACTTTTGTATCCCCTATATAAATGCTGGTCTGTATTGTACTCAATCTTCTTTATCAGGGTGGCAGAGAGTTGATGCTAACAATTTCTATCTGTTTGTTTTTTTCTTGCAGCTATATAGGAGGCGGGTAAGCTTGCACACAAGAGAACAAACTGGTACCGTATCTGCGCCCGTTATGTAGAGTTTATGCCAGAGGTGAGTCTATCTCTTTCTTTAATCGAGAAGCCCTCTTTCTTTAACTACATCCACTTTATTTCAAATATATTAAAGACGACTCTGTCTCTTTCTATCCTGTCTGCTGCTTTTATCCAGTAAATATCTGACTTGCTGCTGGAGGACAGGTTATGTGTAGGCTGGAGATGCTGTGGTATATCCCCTGCATTAGAGGATACTTTCTATCCAAACTATGCTGGCCCACCTCCTCCTTTATATGGATTGACTGAATCCGCCCCTCTCTGTCCCTCTGCTGCACCCTGAATGTTCCTGCCTCCCTCTTACTGTGATCGGGTTGGCAGACTGATGGATGCGGCCGCCCAGAAGGCGTATCTGCGGCAAAGTCTTTTACTAACTAGCCTCTCCCGGCCCTCCTTCTTTAGCAGGTCACAGTGTAAGTTTTAACAGAAAGGCTCCTGCTGTCGGATGTACTCACTGCGGGTGTCCTCCGTCTATCTGTGCCTCTAGTGCCTCCTTTCAAACGCGGGACGGGCTTTAAGTCGCTGCGTCACACCCGTCGGGCCGCCACTATCTAGAGTTGAGGGAGAGACGGATATCTCAACCCCGCCTGCCGCAGTCACTTACGGATCACTTCCTGAACAGAGCCCCGTTCAGACACCGGACCCCGGAGTCGTCAGCAGACCGATAGGTAGGGCTGTACGTGGGGAATTTATGTCCGTTCACAGGGTACACGGGTGCAGCGTGCCTCCCGCTCTCCTCCTTCTCCAACGACGACCAACTGACAACCTCCTGAGCCTCTTATTTATCCTTTTTTTTCATTGGGTGCCCGGATTAGCCTCACCAACTGTCTCCTGCACGAGTCGACTCTCTCCTGACCAACTCCCATATGAATCCCCCTTCTTGAGTATATGGGTTTATCCCTCCTGCCTGTTTTACCTACAGTCCCATTTGTTTGGGGTATTCCCACTCTCCTATATGAGGGGAAGACACATATACCGACACCTTCTCACCATGAGAGCATCCCCATCTGAAATAAGTTTTCCCTCTGTGAGGGTTCACAAATCATATACATGTTATACAATGTACCAATGAATTTAATACCTTAGGGTATCACAGTTTCATGTACTGGGTGTCATGCTCGTTGCCAGGGGTTTCATGCACTGGGTGTCATACTCATTGCCAGGGGTTTCATGCACTGGGTGTCATGCTCGTTGCTAGGGGGTAATGCTTGCTGCTAGGGCTGTGTTCCCAGTGCCAGATATTCCCCCACAGTGCCAGGTACACACATGCCCCCAATGCCAAATATGCCCCCCCCCCAAGTGCCAGGTACACATATACCCCCGAGTGTCACATATGCCCCCTCAGTGCCACATATGCCCCCCCAAGTGCCAAATATGCTCCCCCCCGGCGCTCCCCGCTGCTGTAAGGAGGGACACGAAGGGCACAGCACGTGCCTCTCCTGTGTCCCTCCTGCGTCTCCGACGTGTGTTAAATTAAGTGCCGGTTCATGAGCCAATCAGAGCTCACGAACTGGCACTTCATTCAATAGACACGCCGGAGACGCAGGAGGGACACAGGAGAGGCGCGCGCTGTGCCATCCGTGTTCCTCCTTACAGCAGCGGCAGCAGCGGAGGGCTAGAGCCGGAGGGAGAGGAGACAGCAGATTGACATACGGACGGCTCGTCTGCATGTCAATCTGCGCTAATTCAGTGGCAGCGCCCCCGCAGCCCTGCGCCTCCAAGCCACCGCGAGGGCTGTGGGGTTAGTAGTTACGCCACTGGCAACTGCCCAAGCACAAACCCCTGGCTTCTACAGACTGCACCGACTGCAGCCTATAGAAGCCAGATAGGGCTGCGGAAAAGGCAAAGAGTGGCTTCCTGCAAGAAGCCAGCTCTCTAATTATCGCAGCCCTGTCTGGCAGTCCCAGAGGAGGAGACACCTCTCAATGTGCCTCATCAGAGAAGGCCCTAGGTATAGGCAAACTAGCCAAATGCCTAGGGTATTTGGAATGCCATGGGGCACAAGCAGATTCTGCTGATTAAAATGATATGCAGCATAGCCTATATTCTGTGTGTTACTGCAGCTGTATCTTCATACAAAATGCTACGTTACAGTGTATTACTGGAAATTACTGTAACATATCATTTCATATGCAGGTACAGCCACAGTCGCACACAGAATATAGGCATGCTACATATAATTTTAATTAGCAGAAGCTGCTTGTGTGTCCTAGTCACATAGCAAAAAAAAGTAAGACGCATTTTCTGCAAAAAAAACAACAAAACAATGGCGCCCAACGTTAGCAGAGCTGGAAGGGAGCTGCATGGCATATTGAGGCAAGATGTATGAGGACACATCTGTATTCAAACAGAGGCAGAGGTCTCAGTGTTAGCGGCAGTGTGAGTGCTGTGTGTGAGTAGGTTCATTGTGCAATAGTGTTCGCAATAGGTGTAAGGGGCATTATGTGTGTCATATGTAGAAATGCATTAATAATGTGTGTCATATGTGTAAGGGGCATTACTGTGTGGTATGTGAATATAATGCATTACTAATGTGTGGCATTATGTGTGTAACGTACTCTACTGTGGCGTAATGTATAGAAAAGGCACCTCTGTGTGGTCTGATGTTAATAAAGAGCAATATGGTGTGGGGTAATGTGAAGAAGGATCAATTCAGTGTGATGTAATGTGAATAAGGAGCACTACTGTGATTTAGTAATGTACAGTATATAAGGTAGAGTGGTACTACTGTGTGATGTAGCGTGAAGAATGGACACAATCGCATGATATAATGTGAATAAAGTTGCACTACCATGTGGCGTAATTTTAATTGGGCTTACTATTGTGTGGCCATGCCCCTTCCCAAAAAACACACCCCTTTTTGGGCTGCGCGCCAAATGTGCGCACTGTTCCTATTTAAAATATAGGGGGTAGGAGCACCAAAGTGAGGGCTGATGGTGCTGGTGAAGGGGTGCAGGGTCAGAGGCAGAACTAGCAGTGGTGCTAGGGGGCACCAGCAAAATCTTGCCAAGGGCATCATATTGGTTAGGGCCGGCTCTGGGCCTGACTTGTGTGTCTGTGACTGACAGGTAGGACTTCCAATAGAAAGTCACTTCCAGTCACAGTAAAGCCAGTACAGTCCCAGACTGAATCTAGCTTCACTGACACTGAGAGGGGTGGTGGATTTTACCTGCAGCCCATAGGTAGTCCTGCAGCCCTGAAGTCCTGCAGCCAATAGGTAAAATCCGCCACTAACTGGTACTATGCAGCCCCACCCTTGCCTACTGAGACCGTGCATCCCCCTCTGCCCCCCACCCTGTGTACACTGGTACTATGTAGCTCACTTGTGCCCAATAACACCGTGCAGCACCACCTGAACATCATCAGCTACTTGATAGGTGCTACAGTTGAGGAGGAGAGGTGATGTAAAGTGGTTATTGCACAGTATATTGGATCTCATTCTGGTCCAGTTTATGTTGCTACAGTACTTATTATCAGTACTTTGCTCATGCACAGGACCCGTTAAGTGCGTGCACAAACGGGTCCTGAGATGTAGGAAGTAGGATGGCAGCAGCAGTGGCTTAAGTTTGTCCCAGTTGCAAGTTAAATATTGGTTCCCCCCATATATATAAATACATGTATGCATATGTGGCGTGTTCTGAAAAAAATGTGTGTGTACATATATATATATATATATATTTTAAATCACACATTTCTTAGCAGTCATACCCAGGATTAGATGCCATGACCAGTTACACTGAAGGCAAACACTTTACTGATAGAGCTATTTGTTCCTGCATTGCAAGGTTAACTATATGAAGCTGCTACACGGAATTGTGAGTTCAAAACCAGTGCAACTATGCAGATCTATGTAGTGTACAGCCACACACTACATACTGTAGATCTGCTCAATCACTCACAATGCTTATAATTTCTCTGACAATTATTTTACAAGTGTCATGCCGAAGATTAGACCTTACACTAGAAACAGGCACCTTACTGATGGATCTATTTGTCCCTCTTTAGGAAGCATGAGTATTCTAACTGTATGAAGTTACTTGTAATTGTCAGAGAAGTAACTTCATACAGTTAGAATTCTCATGCTTTCTACACAGGAGCAAATAGCTTCATCAGTAAGGTGTCTGCTTACAGTGCAATAGGTTGTTGGTTCAAATACTCGGTATGACACTTGTAAAATGTATATCTACAGTATATTAAAGAGGATGTGACTTGTAAGATGCAAGGAGGAAAAGACAGTGGTGGCTATAAATTATGTAATTGAACACACAAAATGGGAGGAGAAGTGCCCCCTACAGAGCAGGAGCCCGGTGGCAGCTGACTCCATTGCCTCCCACAGTTACACCTCTGGGCAGCAGATTGTCAGTTATAGAAAGTCTGCTGCCATTTTGGGTGAGTTTCCCATAACGGAAGCATGTCGGCACTGTTTAGGGGAAGAGAAGCGGTCAGCTGCATCAGCATACAACGCTATCACTGCTTCCAAGGAAGTGACAGCCACTCCATCCACCACTGAATTAGGCCCATTGTTCCCTATGTTTTATATCAGTCATTGGAATAATTTCTGTTTGTCAGACAGGGCTGGTAGGTGATTAATTTTATTATTGTCCTTAGACATAATGATTTGTTAGCTATTTCACTACACATTTAAACTGCATCCCCATCAGATAAACCATGCCTGCAATTGTTTCTGCTACATCCATTTTGCCATTGCTGTACGCTGGTAGTTGCCAGCCGGCCCCTGCTACTGGTATAAAGTGTGTTTTTGTGTTTGTTATCAGTCCTTAAGTAAATTTTCATACAAGGTCTATTATACCTGTTACAGTACTGGATATCTACGTATTTTGCTAGTGTTTCATTATATCAGAGGGTGTCCTTTTTTATCTTTTTCTTATCTGTGCATTCTGCCACTGTTGTGAAACATGGCTGAAGTTAATATAATAAGGCTCATTACACTATCCAAATCAATATGTTCTTGCAACACCTGTACATGGATGTACTGTAGCTGATGTCTTTCCACGCTCACATAGTGTCCTTGGCATGCTGCCCTTTAGTGATTTTTTTCCATTTACTTCTCTGTCCATTTTCTGTTTTTCTTCAAAGAAACCCCCCCCAAAAAACAGTGCCTGGTAAGCATGAATTTGATTTTCCAAAGATTGACTCTCTCATACTTCCCAACTGTCCCAATTTTTGCAGGACAGTCCAGTTTTTTGGGCACTGTCCCACCTGCGGGCCACAATGTCCCACAGTGTGTGTGGTGTGTGTGTGTGGGGGGGGGGTGCAGTTGGGAGTCCCCCAGCTTAGCAGAGCAGCAGTGAATAGATGTTGTGCGAATGCACTCATTGCACATTGTCTATTCACAGGAGATAGACAGACTGAGGGCATGACAGCAGCTCACAATCATAGTCCCAAAGAAGCAGCCCATAGTTTCTGTTTCTGCTACTTGTGGGTAGGTTGTGATTGGTGACAAATGTTATGTGTTTCCTTCCAAATAAAGGTAGGTTAAAAGTGTGCACCCCACCCTGTCAGTCATATATGTGTTTTATTAACATTTTATCTGTTGCTTGTAGGGTTGACATGGGTGTAGTACAGTAGGTACTATTGATGGTGACCATTGATGGCTAAATAAGTGTATGTAGCCAATGATGGCAAATGTGTTTATCATTGACCCTGGCTAACAAACATTGATGGCCTATGCTCATCTCTAGTGGATGGGCATCTTGATATATGGTTGATGTGTGCAGCTGGCCTGACTGTAATTTGCTTTTTTTCTCTCAAAAGAAACAAACCATAGATAATTTATTATAATGCACAGCAGCGATCAGATCTGAATCACCCCCCTAGTGCACAAGTGTAAAAGGTCTGGAGCAGGGACTCTGCAAGTTTACACCCCACGCTGTTGGTACTATGACATGCTAGCTTTTACAGCAGAACAGGAATTACCAAGCACATCAATATCCAACCTGAATAAAATGCCAGACCTTTTTAAAAACCAACTATGTTTATTCTGCATTTTTTTCTAGATTTTTCTAGGGGTTCAGGCCACACCTACTGTTATTAGGCCACACACCCTGAAAAGTACCTGGGCCCTGCCAGGCTCTCTACTGCTCTAACAAAGGGGCTAATTCAGACTGCATCGCTGCAGTGGCAGCGATTGCAGTCTGAATCCTTTTGTGGAGTGCTCACGTGCAGCGGCCGCACCGCGCGTGCGCACCCCGGGAGCCGAGTGAGATGCTAAAAGCATCTCTGGGCGGTCGAAGGGCGGGAGGGGTCGTACCAACGAAGGCGCGTCCGGACCATTGGGGGGGCAGGCCGTGGCGGCTGCCTGACATCACACCCAGGGCGCTGTGAGTAGCGGAGCTGCGCTGGCAGGTAGCTACTCAACGGGTCCAAACACATTGCCACTGTGCGATGCTTTTGCACCCTTGCAGGGGATTAGGGCCAGACATGTTGGGCAGACTAGCCCTGTGCTGGGCGTCCCCCCACATGTCTGAGAAGCTGATCATAGATGTGCTAAATTTAGTATATCTACGATCAGATCTGAATCACCCCCTTAAACAACTGTATTGATTTTAGGCAGAACCAAATTGATGCTTGTGTGGAATATTCTAAATGTATTACTCATTATATCAAAGTCATTTTCCACCACACATCTAACCCTGTCCAAATGGTCATTATAAATGCACCTTTCAGTGGGTAATAGGGAACGGTTGCAAAATATTTGGGTGTAAAGCAAAGGCCTCATCTGCAACAATTACCAAATTGAACTCACACTTTGCTTCTGCTGTAGTCACTGGTGCCTAGAGGGGGGGCAGGTACTAGTTACCTTAGCCTGGACCTGTTGGTGAGGCCCAGCAGGAGCCCGGGTCCATCGATACTCCCTTCTTGAGTATAGTTACCATGGTCCAGAGAAACCAGTCCCTCCTCCACAGCGCCATCCCAGTGACAACTCTCAAGTGGAGAAAATAAATGTCCTTCCCCTTTTTTTAATGCATATCAATAAAAAAATAAATGTTTTAATGAAACAATAAAATTTAAATTAAAAGAGTGTCCCAACAAAAAGAGTCTTCTTTCTTTTTTCTTTGCTTTATTCAATGCACCCTCACCAGAAACCCATCCATTTTTGCCAATATCAACAAAAATAAACTCATAATTTGCTTTCACAATGGCCATGAGGATAATACTGAAAAATACTTTGTAGTTATAAAAGTATGAGCCACTGTTTGCTGGCTGCATAATGCATACATGCTTCCCATCTATAGCACTACCACAGTTGGGAAAATTCCACTTCTGGTCAAAAATCTCGTGCCATTCTGCAGATGTAGATGGAAACTGTAGGGAAATAAAGTAAAAGCAAAATTAATGGTTACATTATATTCATGTGTAACTTTATCTTTTCACAGCCAGCAATTTTCAGCAAGGAGCCTCCAGCAATACAATCTACAGAATTTGATAAAGAATATATGAGCAGGGGCATGGGGAGGGCGGTTCTGGTGGAGCGCAAGCTCCAGGCGCCAAAATCCGTCAGAAGGCACTGGTGGGTCCCAGAGCTGCAGGGAGTGGAGTGGCAGGTCCCGGTGCTGCAGGGAGCGGAGACGCGGGTCCCAGCACTGTGGGGAGCGGAGGTGCAGAGCGGTGAGTCCCAGGGCTGTTGGTAGCGGAGAGTCCAGTAGCTGCGGGGAGCGGAGAGTCCTGCAGCTGCAGGGAGTGTGAGACACACACACTCTCACTCTTTCCTGGCTACCTAGTAAAAGGTGTAGTTAAGGGCTTCCTGACGCAATGTGTATATGGGTCTACCTGCTGCAATTTGTATACTGGTCTACCTGCTGCAATTTGTATATGGGGCTACCTGGCACAATATGTGTATGGAAATTAAAGTAGAAACGGCTGCGCAAAGTAGCAGGGAAAATTCTGATAACAGAGAGCCGACGTGTATTAAACAAAGAAAAAAAAAGAAAAACATGTATACACAAAATTAATAGTAAAACTTAGTTAGATACCGTGAGATAATGATATTGCTTTGCACCCTGATGGTATAAAGGCAAGACTTATCTACCAATAATAGTAACTGAGTAGCAGCAAGAGACCATATAGCACTGATTGTACTCTGAATAGAGATAGTGAATAATGGATAAGTATGAGTCCACAATCAAATTGAATGGGTACAGTTCAGTTTGCCACTAATTAGCAATATAGAAATGTTGCAGTTCCGTGATACAATGTAATTGCCGTATTGGAGATAGGCTGAGTGTGTTATGCTGTTAGAATTAGAATACCTCTACAACCGAACGTCCTCGGTTGAAAGTCCTGCAGTGCTCACAGCGTGGCTGCTTGGTGAGAGGGATATATTCCGTTCAGTGATCGCGGGAGGCTGGATGCCGCGTGTTGGTATGAGACAACTGCCAGAAGTGCGGTGTCCGTGCAGTGCCTCTCCAGGGTACGGTACTGCTGTGGCTTGTTCCCGTTCGGCAGTTACGGGAGGCTAGTTTGCCGCATGCTGTGAGGAAGCGGCTTACGGCAGTCACAGTGCAGAGATGAATGGGGCTGCTCAGAGAGAAGTACTGTTAAGCGGGTGCAAAGTTCAGGGTATCGCCAGATGGCAGAGTCCTAATGCGTTTCGTCACGTGACCCATGACTTTCTCAAAGGTGCATACTCTGGTCTGGAGGTCTCAGTATTTAAAGCCTGTAATCAGGCAATAGCAGGTGAAACCAATAATTAATTAGGTAAAATCACTACACATCGTCTCTCAGGAAACACATACACATAGAATTCATACATATATATATAAAACAACAGTAATGGAACCTAAAAATAAAAAATGAAAAAGAAATGTGAAAATAAACATACATGTATAAAGAAGAACTTTAGTATATTGATGGCAAAAATGTATAGTAACAACGATGTTTATATTTATAAAAAGACCAAGCTTGATTGAATTAGCAGATAAAAAATAAAAGCAATGAGAGAAACAGTAATCTGAATTAATAGAACTCTGTCAGATCATAGGAAAGATCATACATATATAGCATATATTATTTTATTATTATTATTAACTATTAAGAACTAGTGCATGGATAGAGGGAAAGGTAATGAATAAATATGTCCTACTAAATTAATTTAAAAGAATAAAGGAAGTATATAATTGGAAAACAATTAATAGAGGAGCGTATATCAAAAAATAAAAAATATATAAATATAAAGGAACTTGGCAAATATTGCCATAATAGGAATAGAACCAGGGTTTTCTTGTATGGCAGATCAGTGTCTAAACCAAGTACGCCACTAAGCTCACCAGAGGAATATAAGCAATTCTAATCAGTTCTAACCAAGATTCTCAAAGGTGCATACTCTGGTCTGGAGGTCTCAGTATTTAAAGCCTGTAATCAGGCAATAGCAGGTGAAACCAATAATTAATTAGGTAAAATCACTACACATCGGCTCTCAGGAACCACATACACATAGAATTCATACATATATATATAAAACAACAGTAATGGAACCCTAAAAATAAAAAATGAAAAATAAATGTGAAGATAAACATACATGTATAAAGAATAATACTTTAGCCTCTTCTTTATACATGTATGTTTATCTTCACATTTCTTTTTCATTTCTTATTTTTAGGGTTCCATTACTGTTGTTTTATATATATGTATGAATTCTATGTGTTTCCTGAGAGCCGATGTGTAGTGATTTTACCTAATTAATTATTGGTTTCACCTGCTATTTGCCTGATTACAGGCTTTAAATACTGAGACCTCCAGACCAGAGTATGCACCTTTGAGAAAGTCACGGGTCACGTGATTAAACGCGTTAGGACTCTACCATCTGGTGACACCCTGAACTTTGCACCCGCTTAACAGTACTTGTCTCTGAGCAGCCCCATTCAACTCTGCACTGTGACTGCCGTAAGCCGCTTCCTCACAGCACGCGACCAACTAGCCTCCCGTAACTGCCGAACGGGAACAAGCCACAGCAGTACCGTACCCTGGAGAGGCACTGCACGGACACCGCACTTCTGGCAGTTGTCTCATACCAACACGCGGCATCCAGCCTCCCGCGATCACTGAACGGAATATATCCCTCTCACCAAGCAGCCACGCTGTGGGCACTGCAGGACTTTCAACCGAGGACGCTCGGTTGTACCAGCCCACATGAGAGGTATTCTAACAGCATAACACACTCAGCCTATCTCCAATACGGCAATTACATTGTATCACGGAACTGCAACATTTCTATACTGCTAATTAGTGGCAAACTGAACTGTACCCATTCAATTTGATTGTGGACTCATACTTATCCATTATTCACTATCTCTATTCAGAGTACAATCAGTGCTATATGGTATCTTGCTGCTACTCAGTTACTATTATTGGTAGATAAGTCTTGCCTTTATACCATCAGGGTGCAAAGCAATATCATTATCTCACGGTATCTAACTAAGTTTTACTAATCATTTTGTGTATACATGTTTCTATTTTTTTTCTTTGTTTAATAAACCCCTTTATACACGTCGGCTCTCTGCTATCATAATTTTCCCTGTTACTTTGCGCAGCCGTTTCTACTTTAATTTCTATCTCAATTGTTTAAACACACACAATGTTTAGTACGGCAGCGCATAGTACCAGGGTAACTTTATTCATTTATATGTGGTTAATCTAGAGGCGCTGTTAAAGCAGTTATTTGTTTCACAATGTGTGTATGGGTCTACCTGCCACAATGTGTATATTGGTCTACCTGGCGTAATGTGTATATGGAGCTACCTGTCGCAATTTGTATATGGGGCTACCAGGTATAATTTGTATATGGGGCTACCAGGTGTAATGTGTATATGGAGCTAACTGGCGTAATGTGTAAATGGGGCTACATGCCACAATGTATAGTGGGCTACCTGAAGTAATCTGTATATGGGGCTACCTGGTGTATTGTGTATATGTGGCTACCCGGCCTAATGTGTATAATGGGCTCTACTGAGGTGTAATGTGTGTAAGGGGCTCTATCATGGCATAATTCAGGTTTCCACTGCAGGGAATGTGATGGTGCTGGGGTGTGAGGAAGGTGAGGGCTGAGGTTGGTGATGGGGCTGGGGATGGTGAGAGGCTGTGGCTGAGGAAGGTGAGCGGGCTGTGGCTGAGGAAGGAGATGGTTATGTGTTTGAGTATATATGGGGGGGCAGGCACCGCGACATGAGCTTGCCCCGGTTGCCATGGCTACACGCTAGTGACGCTACACCTCTGTATATGAAAACCACAAGAAGGTGAACTGAATTTTCAATTGTAGAGGGTTTGAAGATATAACCACTAATACAATAAGGTGGACAACGTACCTGTATATAAGTATGCCCCTATTGACCAGTGCTGTACTGTATTCTAACTCAATGCTTACACTATGAGGACTGGGGTATGATACCCTGTATTTTAAGCAGATTGGTAGGAAAAAACTGCAAAAAAGTAGATGTGAATGAGCGCTAGATGTATAGTAATTTATAGAATGTCTCTAGCATATTGTGTTATCTGTAGCATTTAGGGCAGTAGTCTCCAACTTTATTTGGGGTGTGAGCTACTTGAGAAAAATGAAACCTCTTGAAGCGCTACTAAAAATTTTAAAAATAAAATCAGGCTAATAACCAAATATTTCCTAAAAAAAACAACAACAATGCATTTATTAATACAGTGATATCATTGCAATTTTTTTATAAAGTTTAAGAACAACAATTTTTAATGAGAAGGCTAACACTCCAAATTTTCCAAGATTGATTTAAAGTTAGGCAGATAACCTGAAACTCCCATCCTAATACAATTGTCAACATGTTCATCAGTCATTATGTTCCTGTATTAGCTCCTCACTATCTTCATAGTTGAAAACGAAGACTCACACAAATAAGGCAAGCACAAATAAGATTTCACACAAAGTGTGACTCAGTATTGGATATTTATCTTTTGGTAGAAGAGGCCAAATGTTTGAAATAGTGGATCTAGCAATACTTTCCACTGAAAGATCACTTTGCAGTGCTATCATCTCCATTTCTGTTGATTGTATATCTTCCTGAAACAGTTCTTTTAGAAAAATGGAGATATGCTCGATGTCAACTTCCATAAAAGGGTTTGAAATAAACTGAACAAGGGGCTCAATTTTTTTTAAATCACTGAAATGCTGCTTGACCTCTGCTTTTAGGTGGGTAATTATATCAATAAGACTTTCACATGAAGGACTTGGGTTTTCCTCAGTTTCAATTTCTTCACCTTTATGGAGATTCTTCTCCCAAAATCAGTTTTGTGGCAAAATGCCTGAATGTCTGATATCATCTGGCTAATATCCTTGTCTTTGCCCTGCAGTTGAAGATTTAGTTCATTCAGTCTTTCAATTATGTCAACTAAAGATGCAAAATGATGTTTCCACTCGCGATTTTCAAGTTGAGGGAAGTTTTCACTAGAGATGAGCGGGTTCGGTTCCTCGGAAACCGAACCCGCCCGAACTTCATGTTTTTTTACACGGGTCCGAGCGACTCGGATCTTCCCGCCTTGCTCGGTTAACCCGAGCGCGCCCGAACGTCATCATCCCGCTGTCGGATTCTCGCGAGGCTCGGATTCTATCGCGAGACTCGGATTCTATATAAGGAGCCGCGCGTCGCCGCCATTTTCACACGTGCATTGAGATTCATAGGGAGAGGACGTGGCTGGCGTCCTCTCCGTTTATAGAGAAGAGAAGAAGAGAGTGAGACTAGAGTAGAGAGAGACACAGTAGTAATTTTGGGGAGCATTAGGAGGAGTACTACTACTTGCTGAAGTGATAGATAGATAGTGTGACTGTATAATGTATATCTGACTTGTGGGGGAGACACTGACAGTGGGGAGCAGTTAGAGTCTGAGAGCAGGACTCAGGAGTACATATAACGTACAGTGCACACTTTTGCTGCCAGAGTGCCACACTGCCATTGTGACCACACTGACCACCAGTATAATATATATTGTGATTGTCTGCTTAGGAGTACTACTTGCAAGTTGCTGATAGTGTGACCAGTGACCTGACCACCAATTTAATAATCACCACCAGTTTAATATATTGTAACACTGTAGGGGTGCAAGGCGCCTTTTCCTGGGGAATATGGTAGCACGCAGCAGCTGAGGAACAACACAAGTCCAGTTTCTGGTACAACTGACCCCGGCCAGTTTTATTGAAACAGAAAATAAAACAAACCCCAAAATAAAAATACCTTGCCTGTCCGGCACTAACTAAACATAAGATATTCCTAACTGTCACTAAACAAAACACAGAGTTCTTCAGTACATACTGTATAGCTCACTTGCATCAGAAAGCGTGTCTCTCACACACAGATCCTGCAGCCTTCCCAGGCAGTCTGCCCATACTAATCAGGTTAGCAGCACTATAACACACTTACACAGCTGAAACCCTGATTAGCCCTCTGTGAGGCCAAAGACCCGAACTGGGCCCAATGTCTAGAACTCGCCTTATCTCTCTCTCAGAGCCTTTACCCAGCTTTTACAGCAAACTGAAAAGGTTCAGACAAAACAAAAAGCATTTTTCCTAGAAGTTAACATTTTCTAAAACATGTAAGACAAGAACCTGGGACAAATATACCTGCCCTCAAACACTATCCCAGTGTTCTTGTCACATATCCCCCTCCCCTGTTTCGACCTAGGGGCCGGAACACTTGTAGCCCCCAAACAGAAGATGCGAGACAATGCATCTGCGTTGGCCAATTGTGTTCCCGGTCTATGTTCGACAGTAAACTTAAAGTCCTGCAACGCTAGAAACCATCTAGTTACACGAGCATTCTTGCCTCTATTTACATACATCCATTTTAAAGGGGCATGGTCTGTCACTAGTCTGAATTGTCTACCCAAGAGGTAATATCTCAAGGTATCTAGTGCCCACTTAATGGCCAAAGCCTCCTTTTCCACAATGGCATACCTTTTTTCATGCTCATTGAGTTTCCTACTCAAATAAATGATAGGGTGTTCGTCCCCATCTCTGGTTTGGGACAGCACAGCACCTATCCCTACCTCTGAGGCATCTGTCTGTACCACAAATTCTTTTGAAAAATCTGGTGTTATCAACACCGGTTGTGAACACCAAGCCACTTTTAACGCTTGGAACGCCTTTTCTGCATCAGGGTTCCATTTCACCACATTTGACTGCTTCCCTTTGGTAAGGTCTGACAACGGCACCGCTGTGGTCGCAAAATTAGGAATAAACCGTCTATAGTACCCAGTAATTCCCAAAAAAGCCCTTACCTGTTTTTTATTCACTGGACGAGGCCAGTTTTGAATAGCATCAACTTTATTCAATTGGGGCCTAATCAGACCTCTGCCTATGGTGAAGCCCAAGTATTTGACCTCCTCCATTGCGAGGCAGCACTTCTTTGGGTTAGCAGTTAACCCTGCCTCTCTGATTGAGTCCAGTACTGCTTGTACTTTAACCAAATGGGACCCCCAGTCTGTACTGTGAATTACCACATCATCCAAATAGGCAGCTGCATATTTTCTATGGGGCCTCAAAATTTTATCCATCGCCCGTTGAAAGGTTGCTGGAGCCCCATGCAACCCAAAGGGTAACATCTTATACTGGTACAGCCCCTCCGGAACCGAAAAGGCTGTTTTTTCTTTGGCGCTATCAGATAAAGGTATTTGCCAGTAACCTTTGGTCAGGTCCAATGTGGTGAGAAACCTGGCTGTTCCCAGCCTTTCTACAAGCTCATCCACACGGGGCATGGGGTATGCGTCAAACTTGGACACCTCATTTAACTTACGAAAGTCATTACAGAAGCGTATGCTACCGTCGGGCTTCGGGATGAGCACTATGGGACTGGACCACTCACTGTTAGACTCCTCTATGACTCCAAGTTCTAACATGGTTTTAACTTCCTTAGAAATAGCTTCTCGCTGAGCTTCAGGAATCCTATATGGCTTTAAATGAACCCTGACCCCTGACCCTGTGACAATGTCATGTTTTATTATGGTCGTTCGGCCAGGCAGCTCTGAAAATACCTCCCTATTTTGGATGAGAAATTCTTTAACCTGATTGTTCTGATCAGCTGATAATGTCTCTGACACCTTCACTGCGGGAAGCAACCGGGGTGAAGACACCGAAGGGCAAGGCTCCGCTGACAGAGACAACCTATCTTTCCAGGGTTTGATTAAGTTAACATGGTAAATCTGTTCGGGTTTTCTCTTTCCCGGCTGGTATACTTTGTAATTAACCTCATTCACTTTTTCCCTAATCTCAAATGGACCCTGCCATTTAGCTAGGAATTTGCTTTCCACAGTGGGTACCAAAACAAGAACTCTATCTCCAGGAGCAAATTCCCGTATCTTGGCACTCCGGTTATAGACCCTCTGTTGAGCACTTTGGGCCTGTTCCATGTGCTTTCTGACAACAGGTACCACGGCTGCAATCCTATCCTGCATTTGTGTTACATGCTCAATAACGCTTCTATAAGGAGTGGGCTGTCCTTCCCACGTCTCTTTGGCAATATCCAACAGCCCTCTGGGGTGTCTACCATACAACAAATCAAATGGAGAAAACCCCGTAGAGGACTGAGGAACTTCTCTGATGGCCATTAACAAGTAGGGCAACAAACAATCCCAGTTTTTCCCATCTCTCTCAACAACCTTTTTTAACATACTTTTTAATGTTTTATTAAACCTTTCCACCAACCCGTCAGTTTGGGGATGGTAGATGGACGTCCTGAGGTGAGTGACCTTAAATAACTTGCACAATTCTTTCATGATCCTTGACATAAATGGAGTACCTTGGTCAGTCAAAATTTCTTTTGGTATTCCCACTCTACTAAATACCTGCACCAGCTCCCTAGCTATCGCCTTGGTTGTGATAGTGCGTAAAGGGACAGCCTCAGGATATCGAGTGGCATAGTCCATAATTACCAGGATATACTGATGGCCCCGAGCAGACTTTAACAAGGGCCCCACGAGATCCATGGCTATTCTGTCAAACGGGACCTCTATAATAGGCATGGGAACTAGTGGGCTCCTGAAATGGGGTCTAGGGGCATGATACTGGCATTCAGGACAGGAAGAACAATATTCAGACACTTCTTTATAAACCCCTGGCCAAAAGAACCTTTGTAAAACTCTTTCAGTGGTTTTTTCTGCCCCTAAATGTCCTGCGGTAACGTGACTATGAGCTAAATCTAGTACCGTTCTCCGATAAGGCTGGGGAACTACCAGCTGTTCTACCACATCCTCACCCCTTTTGACAATGTGGTACAAGAGCTCATTACAGATGGCCATGTGGGGATACGTAACCCTGTCACCTGGTACCACAGGTTCCCCATTAACAATCTTAACATTCTCTCTAGCCTTTATTAAGGTAGGATCCTTTAACTGTTCAGACGCAAACAGATCCTTCTTTACCTCCAGGTCAGGCACGCTTTCAGTTCTAACTACTATGTCTCTGTTCCCGGCAAGAGGGTCCTCACTGGACTCCCCATCCGTCACTTCCCCAGCCAAACTAGCAAAAGGCAAAGGGCCAGAAAGTTCCGAAGACCCACGTACATCCATAAAATCACCGGTATTATCAACTGGCTTTTTACTTCTCACATCTGTTGATAACCGTGATTCCCACAGTTTCCAAAAATGAGGAAAATCCCTCCCTATTATGGCCTCATGCACCAAGGTAGGGACCAGTCCCACTTTAACCATTGCTGACCCACAACAAGTTTCTATATTCACCTCAGCAGTGGCATAATGTTGGGTATCCCCATGTATGCAAGTTACCCCAATAGGTATTTGCTGGACCTTTAAGGGGTTCACTAACCCAGCTTTCACGAGGGTAACTAAACTTCCTGAATCTAGCAAGGCCTCTACCCGGTTACCCTCTAAGAACACATCACACATTTGTTTTTCCAGCTCAGGTGAAGGTACCACAGTACAGGCTAACCTAGCAAAGAAAGACATTCTGCGACATTCAAAGGCAGCATCACATTGCATGGGTTCTTGCATGACTGGGCAATTGGCAACAACATGACCTGGCATACCACATCTAAAACATTTAACCACACGATTATCAACCCGTTTGGGCAACATAGACCGTTCTAGCCCCATTGGCCTGTCTCCAGGGCCTGTGTTTACAGTCTCTCCAGCCTTGCGTTCTCTTAACCGCCCAGCAACGTTTTCCCACGGAACAGTCTTACCAGTCTTTACTGAAGGGCGCTGTCGAGGATCTATGGGTTGCTGGGTGGTCATCAGTAGTTCCTCTGCTGCCAAATACCGCTCTACCATGTCCACTAATTGGTCAGCAGTACCCGGGTTTCCATGGCTCACCCACTTGTGCAGGACCATGGGCAAAGATCTCAAGTAGCGGTCCATGACGACTCTTTCAACCATCTGGGGACCAGTTAATGTCTCTGGCTGTAGCCATTTTTTTGTTAGCTGAATAAGGTCGTGCATCTGAGAGCGCGGAGGCTTCTCCATGGCGTACACCCAACGGTGCACCCGTTGTGCTCGTACTGACAGCGTGACTCCCAGGCGGGTCAGGATCTCAGTCTTTAGTTTATCATAGTCCCGAGCCTCAGCAGGGCTTAAATCAAAGTACGCTTTTTGGGGCTCACCTGACAGAAAAGGTGCCAGCAGACTGGCCCACTGTGCTTTTGGCCAGTTCTCACGCTCTGCAGTCCTTTCAAACGTGGTCAAGTAGGCCTCCACATCGTCAGCCTCTGTCATTTTCTGCAGGAAGTGACTGGCCCGTATAGAACTAGAGCTGGTCGGAGCACTGACGGCCACATCTCCAATCCGGGCTGCAAGGCTCTGCACCACTTCTGTTAAGGCCTCTCTATCCTGACGCTGTTGCCGGTAAAGTTCGTCAATAGCCACCTGCTGCTGTCTCCTATTTTCCTCCATTGCCACCTGCTGCTGTCGGTTGGCCTCCTGCTGAGCCGCTGTAGCTTGCAGCAAGGCTTTAAGCAGATCCTCCATGTCGACAGATTTTTCAGGCGGCTTTGTAGCTGCTTTCACCCAAGACATATATCAAACCCTCAGGGGTGAGTCTCAGTAACTTCACACTGGGCTGTATCTGCATAAACCACAGTTTTCTGCAGGCCTCACAAAGCTGCTGCTTTCACTTATGCGCAGAACGGGGTTGCTCGCATTCTCCACCAAGTTGTAACACTGTAGGGGTGCAAGGCGCCTTTTCCTGGGGAATATGGTAGCTCGCAGCAGCTGAGGAACAACACAAGTCCAGTTTCTGGTACAACTGACCCCGGCCAGTTTTATTGAAACAGAAAATAAAACAAACCCCAAAATAAAAATACCTTGCCTGTCCGGCACTAACTAAACATAAGATATTCCTAACTGTCACTAAACAAAACACAGAGTTCTTCAGTACATACTGTATAGCTCACTTGCATCAGAAAGCGTGTCTCTCACACACAGATCCTGCAGCCTTCCCAGGCAGTCTGCCCATACTAATCAGGTTAGCAGCACTATAACACACTTACACAGCTGAAACCCTGATTAGCCCTCTGTGAGGCCAAAGACCCGAACTGGGCCCAATGTCTAGAACTCGCCTTATCTCTCTCTCAGAGCCTTTACCCAGCTTTTACAGCAAACTGAAAAGGTTCAGACAAAACAAAAAGCATTTTTCCTAGAAGTTAACATTTTCTAAAACATGTAAGACAAGAACCTGGGACAAATATACCTGCCCTCAAACACTATCCCAGTGTTCTTGTCACAATATATATATATATATATATATATATTTATATATATATATATATATAATTGTATATAATATATATATAATATTGTATACCACCTACCCGTGTTTTTTTTTTTTCTTCTTGATACATACTACTATAGTAGCTTACTGTAGCAGTCTGCGGTGCTGCTGAGCTGACTGTGTCCAGCAGGTCCGTCATCAGTCATTACATAATAAATATATATACCTGTCCGGCTGCAGTACTAGTGATATTATATATATATATATATATATATATATATATTAATTTCATCTCATTATCATCCAGTCTATATTAGCAGCAGACACAGTACGGTAGTCCACGGCTGTAGCTACCTCTGTGTCGGCAGTCGCTGGTCCATCCATAATTGTATACCACCTACCCGTTTTTTTTTTTCTTTCTTCTTCTTTATACATACTACTATAGTAGCTTACTGTAGCAGTCTGCGGTGCTGCTGAGCTGACAGTGTCCAGCAGGTCCGTCATCAGTCATTACATAATAAATATATATACCTGTCCGGCTGCAGTACTAGTGATATTATATATATATATATATATTAATTTCATCTCATTATCATCCAGTCTATATTAGCAGCAGACACAGTACGGTAGTCCACGGCTGTAGCTACCTCTGTGTCGGCAGTCGCTGGTCCATCCATAATTGTATACCACCTACCCGTGTTTTTTTCTTTTTTTTTTCTTCTTGATACATACTACTACAGTAGCTTACTGTAGCAGTCTGCGGTGCTGCTGAGCTGACAGTGTCCAGCAGGTCCGTCATCAGTCATTACATAATAAATATATATACCTGTCCGGCTGCAGTACTAGTGATATTATATATATATATATATATATATATATATATTAATTTCATCTCATTATCATCCAGTCTATATTAGCAGCAGACACAGTACGGTAGTCCACGGCTGTAGCTACCTCTGTGTCGGCAGTCGCTGGTCCATCCATAATTGTATACCACCTACCCGTGTTTTTTTTTTTTTTTCTTTCTTCTTGATACATACTACTATAGTAGCTTACTGTAGCAGTCTGCGGTGCTGCTGAGCTGACAGTGTCCAGCAGGTCCGTCATCAGTCATTACATAATAAATATATATACCTGTCCGGCTGCAGTACTAGTGATATTATATATATATATATTAATTTCATCTCATTATCATCCAGTCTATATTAGCAGCAGACACAGTACGGTAGTCCACGGCTGTAGCTACCTCTGTGTCGGCAGTCGCTGGTCCATCCATAAGTATACTAGTATCCATCCATCTCCATTGTTTACCTGAGGTGCCTTTTAGTTGTGCCTATTAAAATATGGAGAACAAAAATGTTGAGGTTCCAAAATTAGGGAAAGATCAAGATCCACTTCCACCTCGTGCTGAAGCTGCTGCCACTAGTCATGGCCGAGACGATGAAATGCCAGCAACGTCGTCTGCCAAGGCCGATGCCCAATGTCATAGTACAGAGCATGTAAAATCCAAAACACCAAATATCAGTAAAAAAAGGACTCCAAAATCTAAAATAAAATTGTCGGAGGAGAAGCGTAAACTTGCCAATATGCCATTTACCACATGGAGTGGCAAGGAACGGCTGAGGCCCTGGCCTATGTTCATGGCTAGTGGTTCAGCTTCACATGAGGATGGAAGCACTCAGCCTCTCGCTAGAAAACTGAAAAGACTTAAGCTGGCAAAAGCACCGCAAAGAACTGTGCGTTCTTCGAAATCCCAAATCCACAAGGAGAGTCCAATTGTGTCGGTTGCGATGCCTGACCTTCCCAACACTGGACGTGAAGAGCATGCGCCTTCCACCATTTGCACGCCCCCTGCAAGTGCTGGAAGGAGCACCCGCAGTCCAGTTCCTGATAGTCAGATTGAAGATGTCAGTGTTGTAGTACACCAGGATGAGGAGGATATGGGTGTTGCTGGCGCTGGGGAGGAAATTGACAAGGAGGATTCTGATGGTGAGGTGGTTTGTTTAAGTCAGGCACCCGGGGAGACACCTGTTGTCCGTGGGAGGAATAGGGCCGTTGACATGCCTGGTGAAAATACCAAAAAAATCAGCTCTTCGGTGTGGAAGTATTTCACCAGAAATGCGGACAACATTTGTCAAGCCGTGTGTTGCCTTTGTCAAGCTGTAATAAGTAGGGGTAAGGACGTTAACCACCTCGGAACATCCTCCCTTATACGTCACCTGCAGCGCATTCATCATAAGTCAGTGACAAGTTCAAAAACTTTGGGCGACAGCGGAAGCAGTCCACTGACCAGTAAATCCCTTCCTATTGTAACCAAGCTCACGCAAACCACCCCACCAACTCCCTCAGTGTCAATTTCCTCCTTCCCCAGGAATGCCAATAGTCCTGCAGGCCATGTCACTGGCAATTCTGACGAGTCCTCTCCTGCCTGGGATTCCTCCGATGCATCCTTGCGTGTAATGCCTACTGCTGCTGGCGCTGCTGTTGTTGCTGCTGGAGTCGATGGTCATCCCAGAGGGGAAGTCGTAAGATGACTTTTACTACTTCCACCAAGCAATTGACTGTCCAACAGTCCTTTGCGAGGAAGATGAAATATCACAGCAGTCATCCTGCTGCAAAGCGGATAACTGAGGCCTTGGCATCCTGGGCGGTGAGAAACGTGGTTCCGGTATCCATCATTACTGCAGAGCCAACTAGAGACTTGTTGGAGGTACTGTGTCCCCGGTACCAAATACCATCTAGGTTCCATTTCCCTAGGCAGGCGATACCGAAAATGTACACAGACCTCAGAAAAAGAGTCACCAGTGTCCTAAAAAATGCAGCTGTACCCAATGTCCACTTAACCACGGACATGTGGACAAGTGGAGCAGGGCAGGGTCAGGACTATATGACTGTGACAGCCCACTGGGTAGATGTATGGACTCCCGCCGCAAGAACAGCAGCGGCGGCACCAGTAGCAGCATCTCGCAAACGCCAACTCTTTCCTAGGCAGGCTACGCTTTGTATCACCGCTTTCCAGAATACGCACACAGCTGAAAACCTCTTACGGCAACTGAGGAAGATCATCGCGGAATGGCTTACCCCAATTGGACTCTCCTGTGGATTTGTGGCATCGGACAATGCCAGCAATATTGTGTGTGCATTAAATCTGGGCAAATTCCAGCACGTCCCATGTTTTGCACATACCTTGAATTTGGTGGTGCAGAATTTTTTAAAAAACGACAGGGGCGTGCAAGAGATGCTGTCGGTGGCCAGAAGAATTGCGGGACACTTTCGGCGTACAGGCACCACGTACAGAAGACTGGAGCAACACCAAAAACGCCTGAACCTGCCCTGCCATCATCTGAAGCAAGAAGTGGTAACGAGGTGGAATTCAACCCTATATATGCTTCAGAGGTTGGAGGAGCAGCAAAAGGCCATTCAAGCCTATACAATTCAGCACGATATAGGAGGTGGAATGCACCTGTCTCAAGCGCAGTGGAGAATGATTTCAACGTTGTGCAAGGTTCTGCTGCCCTTTGAACTTGCCACACGTGAAGTCAGTTCAGACACTGCCAGCCTGAGTCAGGTCATTCCCCTGTCAAAGTCAGAAAAATGTCTCTATGCACGTTGCCATATTTGCACCGCACACTGGTCCGCGCTGCGCATGCGTACGCTCTCCCGTGAAGGCGCATACCCGCAATAGCGTGCACACGCAGGCGCGGTATGCGTATTTACGGTAGAGTTTATGTAGTCGTAGCGTGCGACTCATTCGTTACAAATGTTCACAATTAATGTAGTTTGTAGATCATGGTCCCCTTGATAGATTCTGAAAGTTTGGTTAAAATAGAAGGTCCCTGGTTAAAGGAATCCCTCTTTGTATTGTACGAAGGGTCTGACAGGAATCATACAGCAGTGTTTGGTACCCATCGGAAGAGTATTTAATTAGTAATATTCCGGTGTTGGTTTGGAGCGTATTAATCGCTCGTGCGAATAGTTATGGACATAAGAAGTTTATGTCCATTTCTATTATTTACACATACTCAGGTATGCGGCGGGAAACCCAGTTTCCCACCCACCTGAGCTGTTGGAAATCGTCACAGCCCACCTGTATGAATCACCCTATGACCTTTTGTTATGATGCAGGGCCGAATTCCTTCGGCCAATGGACAATGGGATTGTAGGACCATGAGATTGCATTGTGTGTGGGGCATAAATAGGCAGGCCGACCACATCCAGCTCTCACTCTCTCATCAACGGTTATCTGCTGATAGCCGGGAGCTGGATATCTAGGCGCAGGCGATCATACCCTTTGTGCGTAAGTTTCTCTCCGTAATCATTGTCTTTCTGTGAGCCAATTTCTCTCATCTCTCTCTCTCTCTCTCTCTCTCTCTCTCTCTCTCTCTGTTCTGTTCTCTCATATCTCCCCTAGACTAGGCTAGTATTGTATTGTATTAGATAGTATTGTATTGTATTGCATTTAGGTCAGTGTAGTATTGTCTTTTTTGTATTTATTGTTTAGTTCTGTGGTTAGGAAGTCTTTGTTATATTGTAGTGTATCATTTGTACTGTTATCCCCTTTTTACAAGTATATTAGATATAATACAGTTAATAGGCTTTGGAACCTAAACCAGTATCTGTGTATTTTCTATAGTGTTAAGTGTTCACTTGAGCGTCGGTGACGCTCAAGCAGCTTTGTAGTTAGTCAGGTTACACAAGGTTGCACTTACACCCTGTACTCACATTAAGGTATTCTGTGTATTTCTTTGGTATAAGGTTTAGACATAAAGGTATAGCATTGTGAGCGTCTGCACCGCTGGTGACCTCCTCGTGGTCTCGAGCGTAAGCTACGCCATAGCGAATCATTACTCTAGTCATAGCCAATAACGTGTCCTGTGATCACTGGGCCGTGAGCGAACGTGACGCTTGAGCGTCTCGCCTACGGCTGAGCGATCGTTACGCAACTAGCGTACCATTACGGTACTTCTTAAGCAAACAGCGTACAGTGTTCTTAGACTTCATAAAGGGTTATAATTACGACAAAAGGAATTTAGCATTGTCAATTGGGGACTCGTCCTATCCTTCTCATATCTGCACTAGGTAGATCAGCAGACATTATCCCCCAGCAAAGGGTGGGAGGTTGTCTCCCAGTGCTGACGGGATAAGCGTCTGCTTCGCTTAGATAAAGAGTGCTGAAGGAATCCGGGAACCGGAAGTAAGAACAAAACGCTTGTGTCTTTTAAAAAAAAACTGTTTTATTTCTCTTCTGTCTTGCGTATACACGCACGCATACATTTATCTGCATTTCTTTTTCAATTTCGTATATCACTATTCCTGTTTGCCAATTTTTATAGTTGATAGAAAGTGCTAAAAAGAGATTTGCTGTTATTTCATAATAAAGGTAATAGTTAAAGTATAGAACAACACACGATTTGTCTAGGAGACAAGGCAGTCAGTGTGGATTGCGGTAGATGATCAGGGATCATTTACATTGATAAAAGTATATATTGTGTTACGGTGGATCTTTGCATTGCGTACACGTGTCGCTAACAAAGACTAGCGTACGCAATCCAAAAGGCAGACGCACGCAGCGTACATTACGCAACGTAGCGTCCGGTTACGCTCACGTAGCTCAAGTCACGAAAAAGTTGAATTAGCGCAAAGCGATAATTAGCGCAAGGCGATAAGTAACGCACAGCGGTAGATAACGCGAAGCGGTAAATAACGCAAATCTATTTTTGGAAAAAAATCTGAAATTTAGTTTAACAGATCCTGCTCCTAATTGGTAACACTGTTGGACTGAAGACAATTTCTGCGCAGAAATAGATATAGAAACAAAGTGTACATGTGTTGAGTGAGTGTGGTTTTGTATACATAAGTTTATACAACTTTAAGGTGGAACCAAAAGGAAAGCCGGGTACTCGTCAAGGGACATACGTGTAAGTGACATATACGGTGGCTAGGGAGGCATCCCTGGTTAAATAATATTTGAGCATTAGAGTATAGCGGACCATAAGGTAACAAGACCAGGAGGTCATAAGGTAACAAGACCAGGAGGTCGTAAGGTAAAAGGTCCGCTATAAAAGTCCAGTGGCACAACGCCTGGGGTGTTGGTGCAGAACCCATATAGGCCATACAAGCTCTTGCTGAAGGAATCGCGGCCGGAAACATCGATTCCATTGATCTTTCAGTACATAACAAGTAGTGCTTGTGTACTGAACGATTGGACCGCACGTAATTGTGTGCAGTAGTTAGTAATCTGACCTAATACCATTAGAGTAAAGTGGTCACAAACGCTATTTGTACATTCTGACGTGATTTGTGTAATTTTTTATTTTTGGAAGGGAAGTTCGCTGGTCACTCAGGAACTATCTAACAACCCCAACTTTACTGGAAAGAGTAAGTGTCCTGCGGGTAACCCTCATATGTTCCAGTAAACTGAAGGTTCCATAGGGGCCCTGTATCGAGTACGCCAGCACCACGTCGGTGTGATCAGGTCGTATTGGTCGAGGTGGGCGAGTGAGTGGGGTACTTGGTAAACCGCCATCGCCGGCCTACTGTGGAGTAATTTGGTTGTCTGTAAAGGCTTGCTGAAAACCTTGATACAGAGATCCAAGGAGGACTAAGCAACACCTGCAGACTATGGGGGCCAGTTGCTCAGGTAGGGGGCGATCAACCTTGGTTCAGGTTGATTCTGTGAGCCGACCAGTTGGGTCGGCACGATATGTAATGTGTGAAAAATATGGAAGTCACACCGAATCTTTATGTGATGAATGGGAGAGAATGACTGTACAAGACAGGGACAAATTCCCAAGAATAGGTAGCTTTAGTCCAGAAGTGTTACAAAATTTAAGGAGGAGGATATGTCTCGTAAAATCAGCAAAGAGACGAATTCAGCATCATGATTATTTACAGTTATGGCACCAGGAAGGTGAGATACAGAGAGGTTTGGCTCTGGCGGCAGGATCTGGGGCAGTCAGGAAGCTGATAGCCACAGCTCCTCCTCCACCATACATTGCAGGAGAGAAGTTGATTGCGGAGAGAAACGCACTGGGTTGTAAAACACAAACTCTTAGTAACCCTGTAAATGTTAATGATGTTAACCAAATAACTCATGCAAGTATTAACCCGTGCAAGATGTACCCTGTTTTGAACCTTCCTCAGGAGTGTGATCAAGAAGACGATTCAGCAACAATTTCAGCTCTCTCTCTTGCAGCCACCATAGCAGAGACCACAGTAGGCACAGCGACACCCACGAGATTAGTGAAAGCCCCTAGCGGAGGGATAGGTGAGGTCGTGTCAACGGGTAAGTACGGCACCATGCACTACACTGAAACAATTGTACCACAACAAGCTGTAGAATCTACACAGGAAGAGGCTGTTAGAATTGCTCCTGTAAGGGTAATAGCAGTTCCCAATGGAAAAACAGATGTGTCTGGAGCCACTCCCATAAGGAACATTGCCATGTACACTCCATTTTCCAGAATGGAATTAAGAACAATAGTGTCCGAATTTCCTGACCCCAGAAAGGACTTAGTTGCTAGCCAAAAATACATCAGGGATCTAGGTAACACTGTAGAACCCAACAACAAGGATTGGCAGATACTGCTAAGAGCTTGTTTACCTTCCAATGTTGACGCAACTCAATTTTTAGCTGACTGTGCATTGGATAAAGATGTACCGCTTACAGACGTGTACAACAAGGATAATGTAAAAAGGATAAATTTACAGCTAAAGGAGTATTTCCCAGCCGTTGTTAAATGGAATAAAATATTTTCCATTAAGCAAAAGGAGTCCGAAACGGCAACAGAATATTTTCACCGGGCACTATTAGAAATGGCAAAGTACACTGGTATAGAAGACATTAAGACCAACCCAAACCATCGAGAAGTAGCAGTATCTGTACTGATGGATGGTTTGAAAGAAACATTAAAAGCTAGGGTACAGACCACGCAGCCATGTTGGCGAGGTCTGTCAGTGTCCACATTGAGAGAGGCTGCTATTGATCACGACAGAAACATCACTAGGCACAGGGAATCGCAAAGTGATAAGTTGATGTCCGTAAGTATACAGGCGCTGACCACAAGGCAGCCTGCGTATGTACCACCGAATCCTGTGGGTAAGGCAAGTGTAATAACATGTTTTTCTTGTAACAGACCGGGACACTTTGCACGAGAATGTAGAACAAAGAATGTACAAAGATCTTTTCAACCCCCTAGACAACAACACAACACACGACATTGGGAGCAGGGTCCACAGAGGCGGAGTTTTGAGCCACATACAGGGGAAACAAAAAGATATCCCCCGAACAGAGATTGGCATGCCTCTGGTAGTTCCCAGCTAACTCCCTCACAAGTAGTTGCTGCCAGCGGGATTCAGGGAGGTCAGCATACCCAATAGGGGTGTGGCCATACCTGTAATCTGCACCCAGTTAAGTTGATTGCTAGTCTTGGAAGCGAACCAGAAATTGCAATCAATGTAGCTGGTAAAACTTTAAACTTTCTTGTAGACACAGGGGCGGCCAAGTCAGTGATAAATTCGACAGTGGGCATGAGAACCACTGGTAGGACAATTCCAGCCATGGGAGTAACAGGAGTAGTCCAGCACTACCCTGTTAGCAAACCAGCCGAGATTACAATAGGGCCTTTGCATACCAAGCATTCCTTTTTGCTGGCTGCATCGGCACCAACTAATCTCCTGGGAAGAGACTTACTATGTAAAATGGGTTGCGTCATTTATTGTACTCCTGAAGGTGTATTCTTGGACATCCCTGAGAATCACGCTCAGGAAGTACGAGACATGTTAGACTCCCCATCAAAATTAATGTCACATTCCATTATGACAAATGGGAATCCATCCCAAGTAGAAGAGATGACATCTCAGATACCAGAGTCACTTTGGACAAAAGATGGACAGGACACTGGATTAATGGCAAACGTAGCTCCAGTAGTTGTACAAGTAAAAGATGGTAGGATAGCTCCAAAAATCCCACAGTATCCTCTGAAGCCAGAGGTGGAGTTAGGAGTTTTCCCAGTAATAGAGCGCTTGCTACAACAGAGCATTCTAGTAAGAACGTCCAGCACAGCAAATAGTCCCATCTTCCCTGTTAAAAAGAGTGGGGGGAGGGGTTACAGGCTAGTGCAGGATCTAAGGGGGATTAACAAAATAGTTGAGAGTCAGTTCCCCGTAGTGCCTAATCCAGCTGTCATCCTAATGCAAATTCCTCCCACTGCCAAATTTTTCACTGTTATTGACCTCTGCTCCGCATTCTTTTCGGTACCTCTGCACCCTGACAGCCAATATTTGTTTGCATTCACATACAGAGGAGTCCAATACACGTGGACTCGGTTACCCCAAGGTTTCATAGATAGTCCAAGTATATTTTCTCAAGCTTTGCATGATTGTTTACAGTCTTTCCAACCGGAGAGTGGATCAGTGTTGATACAGTACGTGGATGATCTACTACTGTGTTCTGATTCATTGGAGGCATCCCTGAGGGATACGAAACAGCTCCTGTTTCATCTTTCAGACACAGGTCACAAGGTTTCCAAAGACAAGTTGCAATTATGCCAAGCTAAGGTAAAATATTTGGGACACTGTCTAACACAAGGACTGAGACACCTGACCGCTGATAGAATCCAAGCCATTAGAGACATGACACTGCCACAAACCCAACAACAGATCAGGACGTTTCTAGGAATGTGTGGGTATTGCCGTAATTGGATCCCAGGGTTTTCCATATTGGCGCTACCTCTGCAGGAAATGGTCTCTTCAAACAAACCTGATCGGATTTCGCATACAGACGAATCCGAAACAGCATTTGAGAGACTCAAACAGTGTCTAACGCAGGCACCAGCACTAGGTATGCCAGACTATGGGAAACCCTTTGAACTATACGGAACAGAAAGTGCTGGGTGCGCAGCAGGTGTACTAACACAAAAACACGGTGATGCCAGCAGGCCAATTGCATACTACAGCGCCCAGCTAGACACGGTAGCACGATCCCTCCCCACATGCTTGCGTAGCGTTGCGGCGATAGCATTGCTAGTGACGAAAAGCGAAGATGTTGTGCTAGGCCACAACCTCACAATCCATACACCGCATGCGGTATCTGCCTTATTGAATTCTGCCCAAACCAGACACGTCTCATCAGCAAGGTTTACGAGATGGGAATTGGCATTAATGGCCCCAGTAAACATCACCATAAGGAGATGCAGTGCATTAAACCCTGCAACATTTCTCCCAGGTGTGCCTGGTCAGACACAAAGGGTGGAAGGTGAGAGTGATGGGGAAGGAGGATTTAATGCAAAGGAAGATACACATGATTGTATGGAATATTTGACCCAAAAATTTTACCGCAAGGCCTGACATCAGTGACAATCCACTGGAAGATGCAGAACTCACGTTCTACACGGACGGTAGTTGTCACAGACAGTCAGACTCGGGAGACTTGTGTACTGGATACGCAGTCGTAGATGACCAAGACACCATAGAAGCGGAACCGCTAGGCCCACCTCACTCAGCCCAGGTTGCTGAACTGGTCGCCCTAACCAGAGCATGTGAATTGGCTAAGGGTAAGTCAGCCAATATCTACACCGATTCCAGATACGCGTTCGGGGTAGTCCATGATTTCGGAGCGCTATGGCGGCTCAGACATTTCATGACGGCGGCTGGTACACCGATAGCGCATGCAGCTCATATAAAAAGGCTTCTAACAGCGATACAGGAACCCGACAGAGTGGCTGTTATCAAATGTAAAGCACATACATATAGCCAAGACCCAGTATCCCTTGGTAACAGCCGAGCAGACGAAGCCGCAAAGCTTGCAGCTGCTACCCCCATACAGACAGACACCACACAACTGATGGTATTTAATACCATCAACACACAGAAGTTGTGTGAGATGCAGAATTTGTGTTCCACACAGGAAAGAGCAGTCTGGAAGGCAAAGGGATATGGCCAGGAGTCCTCAGGGCTCTGGACGGATGGACATGGTAAACCGGTGGCCCCCAGGGCATACCTTCCATGTCTGGCTGAAGCAGCTCACGGGCTGACTCATCTAGGCAAGGAGGGGATGTGCAAATTGGTAAGAGCATACTGGTGCGCCCCAGGATTCTCCTCTCATGCGAGTAAAAGAGCAATGTCATGCCTTACCTGTCTGAGAAAGAATGTTGGAAAAGCAATACCTACAGAACCATCCCATATCCCACCTGCCGGCGGCCCTTTCCAGGTAATACAAATTGACTTCATTCAATTACCCCCATGTCGAAATTTGAAATATGTACTTGTTTGTATAGATGTTTTCTCGAATTGGGTCGAAGCTTTTCCAGCAGCTACAAATACCGCTATGTTTACAGCTAAGAAAATTGTGCAGGAATTTGTATGTAGATATGGTATCCCTAGAATCATTGAAAGTGATAGGGGTACCCATTTTACAGGTGATGTCTTTCAAGGAATGTGTAAGTTGATGGGAATTGATAGTAAGCTGCACACTCCGTACCGTCCACAGGCGAGTGCGAAGGTCGAAAGAGTGAACAGCACTATTAAAAATAAATTGAGTAAAGTAATGGCAGAGACAGGATTGACGTGGCCAGAAGCTTTACCCATTGTTTTGTATAGCATCAGAACCACTCCCAGGTCCCCTCTTAATCTGTCTCCTTTTGAAATCTTGTTTGGTCGACAACCGCATGTCATGATTAACCCTCAGGATGATTTGAAATGTAACAATGAAGTAACTGTAAAGTACTTGATTAACATGAGTAAGCAGTTGCGGAGTCAAAATGATAATCTGAAGTTGGTGATTCCTGATTTACCAGGTAGTAATTGTCATGACATTGAACCTGGGGATTATGTAATGATACGAAATTTTCTACGCTCAGGTTGTCTTATTGATAGATGGGAAGGACCATACCAGGTCTTATTGACTAGCACCACAGCATTGAAGGTTGCTGAGAGAGAGACTTGGGTCCATTCATCCCACTGCAAAAAGGTTGCCGATCCAGAGAAGTCCCGTGATAAGGAACAGACGGTAGAGGTTGTATCACTGGAGTGTCTGTTCCAGGAGGACTGAGGCGGCACCTGAGCCTTGAAGACCGAAAGCAGTTGTCGACTCCCTTCTCCCTTTTATTGTTTTTCTCCACTTCCCAGCCCCTCTCCCTTAAAATTTCTTTTTCCCCCTTCTCATTCTTCTCTATTTCCTCCTCAAAGATGGACTTGCCCCAAGAGACTGTGATCCGGATTTTGATGTTAACCATGATGTTGACCAGAGCAGTCTGTGCCGGCGAGAGTACCATAGAGGTCGAAAGAGGTTCTGGAATGGGTTCCGATTATGATGATGGAGGCGTAGTTTTCCAAGATCAACCAAACCAACAAGCAAAGGCGAGTATCAGAAAACGATCCGATAGAAGAAATTGTGATGGATTGTTAGCTGAAGAAAATTGTATCTGTAGGCTCTGTGATAATCTGGTTGAAGATGGATGCATAAAGAAATGCCAATCTAGTTTTAATATCCATATGGACCGGCATCCATTGAGTGACTATCACTCCTTAGTGGGTAACGTGTTAAACCAAACAGATTGTTGGGTATGCTCTCAAGTACCTCAGGGTCACAGCAAATCAGGGCTAGTACCATTTCCTTTAACGTTAGGGGAGGTACTTGAGCTAAGTGGTGGGAGACCGGTGGACCGGAGGTTTAACATCTCCAGCCCTCCTAGTTTGAAGCTCCACCAATACCATGTGGATAGGTCCCTCATATGTTTTAACATCTCCAATCCTAGAAAACCGGGAAACTGGGAAGTGTCATGGAGTAACCACACCATGACCTTTTCACACAGAACAGATAAAATGCCTACAGATACAGAGCTCGTACGCCATATAGCCAGTAGAGGAAAATCTTTTCGGTATCGATATACCTTAGGAAATAGGATTACTAGAGTTGGAGAGGTATCACCAGGATACTGTGCACATATCGTACAAACTGATACGTGCATTAAGCAGATGGAAGAATTAGGGTCAGGAGATTTCACCTGGAAGGTTTGTAACATGGTCATGTCCTTCTCCGTCCCTTATGTTCTCCCCGATGACGCATATTTCATATGCGGGAGAAAGGCGTACAAGTGGCTTGCCCCAAACTCTGAAGGATTGTGTTATATTGGAAAAGTATTGCCTGAAGTGATGACTGTTACACATGACAAAATGAAAGACATACACCGTGGTGCCCAAGCTCCTTATACTCACACTCATTACGAGCACCGAGTTAAAAGACAACTGTCAGAAAGGTTAGAGCATCCGGCCTCTGATCTTATCCATGAATCCACCGGGATTCAGGTTCTGGTAGCGTTAGATTTCACTCGTACCGCTCGAGGTGTGATGAATTATAGATACATTTCCGCACTCGCCAATTTGTTAGATAATATCACTGAAATGTATGATGACACGTTTAGATACACTGGAAGAGAACTTCAAGCTTACAAAACAGAACTAGTTCAGCATAGGATGGTTCTTAATTATCTTACAGCAGTAACAGGCGGATATTGTGTTACATTGGCAACACAGTACGGCATAAAGTGTTGCACGTATATCACAAATAGCACCGAGGACCCGGTAGAGGTCATAGACCAAAAGATGGACGATATTCTCCAATTGAAGTGGGAATTTCGTCGAAAACACAATCTCACCCTTGCTGCTGTAGGTAATGAGCTGACTGGTTGGGTGTCATGGTTGAACCCGCGAAATTGGTTCTCCGGTTTAGGAGACTGGGCTCAAGGAGTCATAATGGATGTTGGAAAGTTTCTACTATGTATCTTGGGTGTCGTTATATCGATTGGATTGATATTTAGATGCGGGCAGGCTTTAATGAGGTGCAAACAAAGTACAAGAGTGATGAGCTTGAGGAGCGAGGAAACCGTAATTAACCTGGATTTGATTTATGACCCAATGATAGAAACCAGAATGTGATGAAAATGCGATTATACGGTCCGTTTCTTTCACCTGTTTTTCTGCTTTTCTCCAAGATACAAAGACCCCCTTGGACGAGGAAGTTGACGAGACGCTATACAGACAACAGACAAGCACCAAAGAAGAAGATTTGACAACTTTAAATATGGACACTTGATGAACTTTGCCATGGATCCCCAGTTTCCCTAGTATTTTTAAACTCACGCTAGCCCAACATTTTTGTAAATCTGATGGCACTGACAAAGCTTGTTGCTCATGCCTAAGGAGCAAAACAGCGCAAAGAAGACGACTCTCAACAGATACCGAACACAACTTCAACAACAGATGTACATTTCCCTGACATAGAATATCATTGCATTTTTCGTAAGTGTTCTTTATCTTCATCTCTACAACCCTCAGGTAACGACACACATAGACGATAGGGAATACAGGCACAGATATCAGCAACCACATACCTCCCCCATTCATGTATCATCAACTAAAATGTGCATCCCCATTTTGTTACAACCACAGCCGAAATGAGCTCGGTAGAGTTTGACAGCCCATCCACAGACCTGTACCACAGGATAAGAAGGAATTCAAATGTATACTTCGCAATACCTCGAAGCTAGATTTACCACACGTACGGCACGATGATACATGACCCTCCAAACATGGACTCATACACACATGCTTCTACTTTCTCACTAGGTCATACCCTCTTCACACCTACTCCACTCTTCTCCCCTACCCAACCATGGAAATCAATTAACCCCTGACTTACATTTTTCTCCTTAAATATTTTAGAAGGTGGCAGTTATTATTGACTGCCAAAGGGTGGACTGTCAAAGTCAGAAAAATGTCTCTATGCACGTTGCCATATTTGCACCGCACACTGGTCCGCGCTGCGCATGCGTACGCTCTCCCGTGAAGGCGCATACCCGCAATAGCGTGCACACGCAGGCGCGGTATGCGTATTTACGGTAGAGTTTATGTAGTCGTAGCGTGCGACTCATTCGTTACAAATGTTCACAATTAATGTAGTTTGTAGATCATGGTCCCCTTGATAGATTCTGAAAGTTTGGTTAAAATAGAAGGTCCCTGGTTAAAGGAATCCCTCTTTGTATTGTACGAAGGGTCTGACAGGAATCATACAGCAGTGTTTGGTACCCATCGGAAGAGTATTTAATTAGTAATATTCCGGTGTTGGTTTGGAGCGTATTAATCGCTCGTGCGAATAGTTATGGACATAAGAAGTTTATGTCCATTTCTATTATTTACACATACTCAGGTATGCGGCGGGAAACCCAGTTTCCCACCCACCTGAGCTGTTGGAAATCGTCACAGCCCACCTGTATGAATCACCCTATGACCTTTTGTTATGATGCAGGGCCGAATTCCTTCGGCCAATGGACAATGGGATTGTAGGACCATGAGATTGCATTGTGTGTGGGGCATAAATAGGCAGGCCGACCACATCCAGCTCTCACTCTCTCATCAACGGTTATCTGCTGATAGCCGGGAGCTGGATATCGAGGCGCAGGCGATCATACCCTTTGTGCGTAAGTTTCTCTCCGTAATCATTGTCTTTCTGTGAGCCAATTTCTCTCATCTCTCTCTCTCTCTCTCTCTCTCTCTCTCTGTTCTGTTCTCTCATATCTCCCCTAGACTAGGCTAGTATTGTATTGTATTAGATAGTATTGTGTTGTATTGCATTTAGGTCAGTGTAGTATTGTCTTTTTTGTATTTATTGTTTAGTTCTGTGGTTAGGAAGTCTTTGTTATATTGTAGTGTATCATTTGTACTGTTATCCCCTTTTTACAAGTATATTAGATATAATACAGTTAATAGGCTTTGGAACCTAAACCAGTATCTGTGTATTTTCTATAGTGTTAAGTGTTCACTTGAGCGTCGGTGACGCTCAAGCAGCTTTGTAGTTAGTCAGGTTACACAAGGTTGCACTTACACCCTGTACTCACATTAAGGTATTCTGTGTATTTCTTTGGTATAAGGTTTAGACATAAAGGTATAGCATTGTGAGCGTCTGCACCGCTGGTGACCTCCTCGTGGTCTCGAGCGTAAGCTACGCCATAGCGAATCATTACTCTAGTCATAGCCAATAACGTGTCCTGTGATCACTGGGCCGTGAGCGAACGTGACGCTTGAGCGTCTCGCCTACGGCTGAGCGATCGTTACGCAACTAGCGTACCATTACGGTACTTCTTAAGCAAACAGCGTACAGTGTTCTTAGACTTCATAAAGGGTTATAATTACGACAAAAGGAATTTAGCATTGTCACCCCTCATCAGGCTTTTGCAGAAGAAGCTGGAGACATTGAAGGAGGAGCTAACACGGAGCGATTCCGCTAGGCATGTGGGACTTGTGGATGGAGCCCTTAATTCGCTTAACAAGGATTCACGGGTGGTCAATCTGTTGAAATCAGAGCACTACATTTTGGCCACCGTGCTCGATCCTAGATTTAAAACCTACCTTGGATCTCTCTTTCCGGCAGACACAAGTCTGCTGGGGTTCAAAGACCTGCTGGTGAGAAAATTGTCAAGTCAAGCGGAACGCGACCTGTCAACATCTCCTCCTTCACATTCTCCCGCAACTGGGGGTGCGAGGAAAAGGCTCAGAATTCCGAGCCCACCCGCTGGCGGTGATGCAGGGCAGTCTGGAGCGACTGCTGATGCTGACATCTGGTCCGGACTGAAGGACCTGTCAACGATTACGGACATGTCGTCTACTGTCACTGCATATGATTCTCTCCCCATTGAAAGAATGGTGGAGGATTATATGAGTGACCGCATCCAAGTAGGCACGTCACACAGTCCGTACGTATACTGGCAGGAAAAAGAGGCAATTTGGAGGCCCTTGCACAAACTGGCTTTATTCTACCTAAGTTGCCCTCCCACAAGTGTGTACTCCGAAAGAGTGTTTAGTGCCGCCGCTCACCTTGTCAGCAATCGGCGTACGAGGTTACTTCCAGAAAATGTGGAGAAGATGATGTTCATTAAAATGAATTATAATCAATTCCTCCGTGGAGACATTGACCAGCAGCAATTGCCTCCACAAAGTACACAGGGAGCTGAGATGGTGGATTCCAGTGGGGACGAATTGATAATCTGTGAGGAGGGGGATGTACACGGTGATATATCGGAGGATGATGATGAGGTGGACATCTTGCCTCTGTAGAGCCAGTTTGTGCAAGGAGAGATTAATTGCTTCTTTTTTGGTGGGGGTCCAAACCAACCCGTCATTTCAGTCACAGTCGTGTGGCAGACCCTGTCACTGAAATGATGGGTTGGTTAAAGTGTGCATGTCCTGTTTATACAACATAAGGGTGGGTGGGAGGGCCCAAGGACAATTCCATCTTGCACCTCTTTTTTCTTTAATTTTTCTTTGCGTCATGTGCTGTTTGGGGAGTGTTTTTTGGAAGGGCCATCCTGCGTGACACTGCAGTGCCACTCCTAGATGGGCCAGGTGTTTGTGTCGGCCACTAGGGTCGCTTATCTTACTCACACAGCTACCTCATTGCGCCTCTTTTTTTCTTTGCGTCATGTGCTGTTTGGGGAGTGTTTTTTGGAAGGGCCATCCTGCGTGACACTGCAGTGCCACTCCTAGATGGGCCCGGTGTTTGTGTCGGCCACTAGGGTCGCTTATCTTACTCACACAGCTACCTCATTGCGCCTCTTTTTTTCTTTGCGTCATGTGCTGTTTGGGGAGTGTTTTTTGGAAGGGCCATCCCTTGCCATCCAATTCAATGGAGCAGATGAGGGCAGACAACAGTCAAATGCAAGCCAATTTACTCCGAATCATGGATGAACAACAGCGGCAGCAACAAGCCCTCATACAAATTATCCAACACAACCAACTGATAAACGAAAACCTCTCCCGAATTATTGCCAACAACACTGCCGCAAATACACAACTGACTGCAAGCATACACAACCTGAGCCAAAGCATTAATGTGTTGGCATCCCAACAAATCAGCTCAAGCTCGGGAACTACCACACCAAGCCAGACCCCAGTTACCTCCCTTGTTAGACGCTCCAGCATAACACGGACCAACGAACCAGGCCAATCCTCTGCACCCAGCACACACACACAAAAAAAATGAAGGATGCAGCAAATCGTTGTTTAACAATAAAGTTTTGGGAATTGTAACACCAAAAATGCCTGTGTTCAAGCAAATCATTTTTAAACACACAATATGTGTATGGTTTAATGTGCTAATGAGTGACAGTGTAAGTTATTCAAATTACAGTATAACTGTAAAGAACAGTATAAATAACAAACACTAACGCAACACAAACAACATTCACACCTACAATACATTTTCGAAAAGTGGTTGGGCAAGGTTATTTATAACTAAATAATACTTACCGTTAAAATAACGCCGAATCACTTCTTGCCTTACCTGCCTCCCTACATCTGTACTCACACTGTCACCAGATGTATCTAACTCACCTACTTGCTGGCTGTTTTCTTCATCACCAACATGTGGCAGATGTTGGCGCAAACACATGTTATGAAGAAAACAGCAGCAGAACACAATCCTAGTCACCTTTGAGGGACTATACAACAAAAACCCAGCAGACTTATCCAGACACCGAAACCTAGATTTCAGCACCCCAAAACATCTTTCTATCACATTCCGCGTAGACTTATGTGCATTATTATAATTGTGTTCAGCAGGAGAATCAGGTTGGGACAATGGAGTAAGGAGCCAAGAGTAGCAGCCATAACCACCATCACCTGAAAGACAGATATAGGCAACATTAGGACATGTGGATTATGGTAAATCACATACAAAAATCAGGAGGTTGAAGTTACCACACATACACACAACACACTTGGAACATACCCAGCAGCCAGCCATCAGGCATTTGTCCGTCCTCAAACTTATCGAAGAGTGATGACTGACTGAGCATGAAGGAGTCATGGCAGCCGCCAGGGTAACCTGCAACCACACTCATAATTTTTAGATTTGCATCACAAACCACCTGGACATTAGTGGATTGGCCCATATGTCTATTGTATAAATATATTGCCTGCCCCTAGGTGGTCTCAGCTCAATGTGTGTGCAATCTATGGCACCCAGCACATTGGGCATGCCAGCAAGCTCATAGAAAGCTACCCTGACTGCATGCCACTGCGACTCCTGGGTAGGGAAGCAGATAGAGGCATCTATGTGGGGTTCCAAGACATCCAAAACCTGAGTGGACATTACAAAATATAAGGTGAGTGTCATGATCTGTAAGCAATACAATACTGTGTTATATTACATAACAGAAGCAACACTTAGACATAGACTTGTATGTATGTTTAAACTCACCTGATTTAAATATTTTGAAAAGGTGGGCTGGGAGATACCAATTACATCGCCAGTCACAGCCTGGAAGCTCCCAGTAGCCATAAAGTGCAACACAGCCAGGAGTTTGTGCAGGCCTGAGACAGAGCGAGAGCGTGCTGTCTCAGGGTCTAGGTCCAGTTTGACAAGGTCATACAGACGGAAAATGTTGTTTCTATTTAGAAGGAACATCTGTATGACCCTGTCATCGGCCAATGCGTTCAAGTTTAAACGCCCCCTAAAAAAACGAGGCCTGCGCAGCCTCCGCGGCACCTGTACAACCTGCTGACCATGTTCACTTACCTGGCCCTGGTTTATTGTAGCCTCATGGAGCAGTCTCGGGTATCCCCCAGCAAACAAGAAATCTGTACTACACACGGCAGCAGCCATTTCAGAGTGAGAGTTGCTCAAAATGTGCTTGGGTCCCTTTTAAAGGGCCAAAAATTCAGGTGTGACTAATGTATAATTGAAAACACATGTAAACACGCTTCTCAAAAGCAGGTCTACTTTTTTTTTAGGACTTTTTTACGATTTGTATTTTTTCACGGCCGCAAATGCTTTTCCACGGTAGATATTTCAAATACGAATGTTTAGTAAATGACCGTGATCCATACCTAAACAGCCGCGTTTGACCGATGGTGTAATCATTCGTATTTTTTTTCTTGGACTTCCAAAAAAATACGAATGCCCTCATCACTGCCGTGATTTCAGTTTAGTAAATTCCTGAGATGACACTTTGAAGAAAAAACACCATCTCGGTCAAAATCGGGAGCTTAGTAAATATACCCCATTGTGTTTACAAATGATGTGTTCGAATCTTTCTGGCCAGTCTTTCACATCATAATGGTGTTTGTCACCAAGAATTTCCCAGAGGCACAAGAAGCACATGTTTTTGGTGTACCCTAACTGTAATCAGTCACTGTAATAGCTTTTGTGTAAATGTTTAAAACCTAAAACAGTAGGATGGTTATAACTTTAGTTCCAGATGTGATAGACCAATTTGGATTCAGAATCAGCACACATGAATTAGTCAAGAACACTTGGAGTTTCCTCAGTAGCTGACAATAACTTGTTATATATTATGTATTAAAACAATGTAGCTTTTTTAAGAATAAAAAGTACAACAACATTCTGCAGCACATTTTATTAAAATGCACATAAGCAGGAATGACATTAAAGATCACAGGGGGTCATTCAGATCTGATCACTGGGCTGCGTTTTTTGCCCGTGCATTAGGGTTTTTCGCACCATCCCATCGCTAGGCGTCAATGCCTGTTGCTGTTGTGGTACGCGCTGGCACATTGCAGTGCATACGCATGCGCAGTTCGGATCTGATCGCCCGCTGTGCGTAAATGCACAGCAGTGATCAGATCTGAATTAGGCCCACTGTTTCTAGTGTTGCTATACCCATGGTGAGTAGTTTTCTGTTTATTTATTGTCTAGTTAATTTGAGTTCCTCTTACCAATGTTAAACATTACAGCAATGCAAATAAATGTGTGTGCTCACCATGGTTGTACAGAGGATGTTCTATCACTAAAACAAGACTATGGAACTTCAACAAAACCCAAAGAACAAATAGAATAAACTAGAAAGCAAGCTTACCCTACCATATCACCATGTCAATAAAGACAAAAAAGTGATGGTCAGTCATTTATTAAAGGCTGATAACCCACAGGCGGAAAACTATCTGTGTAAAACAGTTGCCAAATGCAAAATTGTTACAACAGGCTCTTCCTGCACACACATTTCATGTTGCAATGTCTGTTATGTTCAGATGTAAATATGGGAAACATTTATGCGGCATTAGTTACTGTTAGTGCATTAGTTTATCAAGAGGATTACATAATTACTCTTACTAAGGCTGGTATTCAATATGCCCCAATCATTTTTCTCCTAAAAGAAATGGTGGTGATTTTTGACCAATGGTCATTATCAAGCTAATCAATTATAGCCCATTTTTGGGGGGAAGAAACATGTCCTGTTTTCGTGCAATAACACATGGGATCCGGGATAAGTATCCTGACCCATGTGTTATAGCTGCTCTGAGGGCTGCTTATTGGGGATTATGCTCACACCCACTCCTCACCTCACAAGTGACATGCATCGCCGCCGAACCCCCTTCTACCCACTGTACAGCATGTGGTCAGTGTCAAACACTAAGACTGTGCACAACTAAACTCAAAAGTCTGGCTTGCCAAATCTCTTTTTTCAGTGGCCCACTCAAAATAATAGCTGAATACCCTTGTTCTATAGTATGTTTCAGAATTTTTTAATGTAATCTAAATTAATTAAATTGAATTGTCCCTTATATCCCTTTAATAGTGTTGCAGCTCTCGTGTGGCCTATGCTAGATAAACTCTAGTGGCCCATGTGTCTTGGCTGTTTGCCAAGTGTCTATATGGATATTTTAGGCAATTTTTTTGTTTGCCAATGTGTACATTCTTTTATATCTTTATTAAGAACTAGTAAACGGACATGGCATATGCAGGGCCACTACCCCCGCTAAGTCTCAACCCCACCTTCATCGCCCAGCCACAACGCCCCTTCCCCCGCTTCATTGTCCACTACCCCCAGTTTGTCCCGTTCCCATACTTGTTGTATGATTGACGGCACGTTCTTCCTACTCTCCTGCCTCTGTAAGACCTGTTCCATCTCCCTACCAGTGGGATCCATTGCGGTGAACGTAAGCAGTAGATGGGAAAGACCTTAGGAAATAATTATATAGATGTACTTTATAGAGCTATGGCTGCTGACACGTTTATGTCACTTATACAGTACCTCTTTTATACTGATATCGAGGGTCGCAGCCGGTAGCCTGACACGGGTGCTACCTGGCTGCATCCTGCGTCAGCCCCCTTTCACACTGCCGTCTCCTACCCGGATTATTGCCGGGTAGGTGACATAGCCGATGACGCGGCGGGGGTGACGCTTGGAGATCACATGATCTCCAAGCACCGCCCGTACATTCTCTGTAAACGGGAAGCCGGGCGATCCGGCTCCCGTTTACACTCCACAGTTTGCAGGGTTGAACATGTGTTCAACCCTGCAAACTACCCGAGTTGGAATACTGGGTCACTCGACCCCGATTATTCCAACTCTGCCCTTTTACACCAACTCGTGCATTAACACGTGTTATATTCTGGTGGTGTAAATGGGGTATTAGGGGGTAATTCAGACTGGATCGCAGTCAGAAGCCCTTTGTGGAGTGCGCTCGCGCACCCCGGAAGCCCAGTGAGATGCTAACAGCATCTCTGGGCTGCGATCACCTCTGCCTGATTGACAGGCAGAGGCAGTTGCGGGGCAGGAGGGGGCGTGCAAACGGTGTTAGAACGCCATTGGTGGGGCTCGGTCCACACAATGCAGGAGCATCTGGACCATTGGTGGGGGCAGGCTGCCGTGGCTGTGTGACATCACCACAGCCGCTGCGACCCAGGACATGGCGGGTAGCCCCCTGCCAGCACGCAGGAGCTGCGCAGGCAGGGAGCTACTCGCCGGATGCAAAAGCATTGCCGCCGTGCAATGCTTTTGCACCATTGCCGGGGTGGGGGGGACAGAGACGCAGAGCCAGACATGCGGGGCGGACTGAGGCACCAGAAGCAAAATCTGTGATAAGCGGATGCCGTAACCACGATAACACATGGGATCAGGACTTATCCCTGATCGCAAGTCCATTTTCAGACAATCTAAATGGACCCTAATTGGATATCACGATAATGACCATCAGTCATTAATCGTGATATCCGTCCATGGGTTCACTACGATATGCCGGCGGTCGGGCTCCCGGTGACCAGCATACCGGCGCCGGGAGCCCGACCGCCGGCTTACCGACAGTGTGGCGAGCGCAAATGAGCCCCTTGTGGGCTCGCTGCGCTCGCCACGCTACAGGCACGGTGGCGCGCTACGCGCGCCACACTATTTTATTCTCCCTCCAGGAGGGTCGCGAACCCCCACGAGGGAGAATAAGTGTCGGTATGCCGGCTGTCGGGATCCCGGCACCAGTATACTGTGCGCCGGGATCCCGTCAGTCGGCATACAGAAGACCACCCCCATCCATTTTCACCCACCGAAAATGGATCGGATCTACCCCAGAAAGGTTTTATGTCTGATGTTTCATGTAATTATACAAGAATCAAACAGATAACTCATGTACATACCTATATAATGCAATCTACCAAGCGCAGATGTTCACAACTAGAGGTCCCGGTGGCATGTCCCATCACCATGGTGATATTAAGGGGGACATTTACTAAGCAGTGATAAGAGCAGAGAAGTGAGCCAGTGGATAAGTTGCCCCATCAACCAGTCAGCAGCTCTGTATAATTTTATAGTATGCAAATTATAGCTGCTACTTCAGTGCTGATTGGTTGCCATGGGCACTTCTCCATTGGCTCACTTCGCCGCTCTTATCACTGCTTAGTAAATATCCCCCTAAATATCTTACAGAACCTGAAGATCTTGCTAGTCACGAGATTTATTGCCAGGGGATATAGCCCCTTGTGAGCATCGGCGCTTCAGCAGGTGGGAGATTGCAATCTATAGTTATGTACATGTGTGTTATCTGTTTGATTCCTTGAAAAAAAATGTTTACTTATATGAAAAGTCGGACATAATAACTTTCAGGTTGTATTGATTTTTAAGATATTTGGATCTGAGAGTGCCATCCACTAAAAACTCTATCTATCTATCTATCTAATATATCTATGGGGTAATTTAGACCTGATCGCTGCTGTCCGTTTTCGCCCAGCGGGCGATCAGGCCTGAACTGCGCATGCGTATGCACCACAATGCACAGGCGCGACGGACCGCATAAACGGGGATTGCCGGTCAGCAACGGGATTGTGCGAAGGATCCATTCGCATGGGCATTCGCAAGGAGATTGACAGGAAGAGGGCGTTTGCAGGTGGCAATTGACCGTTTTCAAGGAATGTCTGGAAAAACGCCGGCATGTCCAAGCGTTGGAAGGGAGGGTGTCTGACATCAAATCCAGACCCGGACAGGTTGAAGTGATTGCAGCGGCTGAGTAAGTCCTGGGCTGCGCAGAGACTGCACAAAATCAGTTTGTGCTTCTCTGCTACACATGTGTTCGCACACTTGCACAGCTAAAATACACCCTCCCTGTAGGCGGCGACTGTCCAATCGCAGGGCTGCAAAAATCGCTGCCCAGTGATCAGGTCTGAATTACCACCTATATACGCACACACACGATTGATACTCCAAGCATGGCATACAGACAATGGTTTAGCAATATTCAGCAATGTTTCAAACACTCAGGTCCTTCTCAAATTGCAAATAAACCATGTTATTTGTGCAAATAATATGTTTGGAGTATTGTTTTACTGTATTAACAATTAATATTTGACTCACCCTACTTTGGTACCTTACTTAAAATTTTTATTACTTCTCCTTTGGATGCCTATTCCCACCTCCCACACCACCCCATCTACTGTCCCACCTCTGTCACTACTCTGCCATCTGTCGCACCTTAGTCCCAGAGACATGACACACTACTGATTCAATTATATGTGTGTATGTAAATATGTATATATATATATATATATATATATATATATATTATTATTTTTTGCATTATATATATATATATATATATATATATATATATATACATACACGCACACACCTGGATCAGTGATATATTAGGCAGCAAGTGAACAGTTTGTTCTTGAAGTTGCTGTGTTGGAGCAAGAAAACGGGCAAGTGAAAGAATCTTAATGACTTCGAGAAGAGCCAAATTGTGATGGCTAATGGCAGGCAGGGCTGGACTAAGCCTTAGGGGTGCCCGGGGCACGTAAGACAGGGGGGCCCTGGTGGAAGGTAGGGGATGTATATTGGATTGTGCATACAGTACCTCCCAGCATGTCCCATTTCAGGAGGGACAAAATGCTCTCTACCTGGACTTCCCTTTTAATATATGATGTCACTTGTGTTGAACTATTTAATTGATAAGAAAGGTAATTCAACACAGGTGTTTGCAATCATAAATTATGAAGGAAGTCCAGGTAGAAAGCATTTTGTCCCTCCTGGAATGGGTCATGGTGGGAGGTATAGATTGTGCACTGTATATTAAATTTAAACCAATGGTGTATATTAGTTTTAAAGTAATAGTTTAATAATTCCTGGGTACTGTTTATACAGTATCTTCTCCACCTAGTTCTTGTAGTGGAACAAACACAACTTAAACAATCTTAAAATACATAATATAATTTATCTTGTCACATGCAAGAATAGCATCAGCCTCTGTACTACTAGTACTTACACACTGGGACAGGACTCAGGAGGACTCTCTGTGTGTGTCTCTATTTCTAGACCCAAACAGTTTAGTTGCAGAAAAGTTTAAACAGGACTCAGACACCCAGGTAGGGAGGAGGAGAAGCTGGGAACCCTGTGTCACTTACAGCTCTCTCCACCCTCCTATCTCTCCTCTGGTTAAAAAGCTCCATCGGTAGCTCATGAAACATGATATTCCTGTGTCAATGCCTGCAGTGCATACTGTCCTGCTCACATTCTGGCTCTCACATTAAAAGGGAAAGCTAGTGATGTCAGTGTGCTTTGGCTCTAAGGCAGAACCTTCCTCGCCAGAGGCCACCTGTGAGGCAGTTCTTCCCCCACTCCAGGAACCGAGAGGTGGGCATCTTCCTTGGTGAATGGCTGGTAGGCGGTGACACAGCTCCTCGAGCATAACACAAGCCACCATTAGAGAGGGATCACACCTTTGCGAGACATCATTTAGGCAAGCAAGTTGCAGTACAGATGTTGCATTAATAACCAGGACAGCTGTGTAGCTATGAACGGTATCCGGTCTCTAGGTCGACCACACTTAGGTCAACATGCATTAGGTCAGCCACTACTGGTCGACATGCATTAGGTTGACATGGTTCCTAGGTTGACATGGCTCCTAGGTCGACATGAAAAAGGTGGATATGAGTTTTTCACTATTTTTTTTCATCTTTTTAACTTTTTCATACATTACGATCCACGTGGACTACAATTGGGAATGGTAACCTGTGCCGAGTGCAACGGTAGCGGAGCAAGGTACCTTCGCAAGCCATGCCAGGGGACACAGTGCACTAATTGGTGTTCCCGGTCACTCTACGAAAAAAAATTACATAATTTTTTTTCAAACTTTTTGTCATGTTGACTTTGTTCATGTCGACCTAATGCTTGTGTCTACCTATTTCAGGTGTTGACCTAGTTAGTCGACAAATAGATGTCGACCTAGACACTGTCGACCTAAGTGTGGTCGACCCTATGATCCACAGCCCTACGAACTGTTAGGGAGCTATTGGACAACAGCTTATGGAAAAACCAGTCATGGGGGAATTAAATTGCAGGCAGGAAATTAAAAAAACTCTGTGGTGCAGGGTTTTGCTATCCAATTGCAGGACAGAAAATGGGACCCTGTGATATCTATATAAATTGCCACACCTTTTTTCACGAACCTCCAGATCAAGTCTGATTTTTCATAAAATGGTTACTTTTAGGAAAAATAAATAGTACTTACCCTGGAACTCTAGCAGCAACCCCCCGAGGACAAACAAAGCAATTGGAAGGTTTCTCAAATAGCTTAATTAGTCTGTAGTTACTTATCTTCTAAAGCAGTGTCTTCTCCTCCAGAGTCAGGATCCGGTCATCTGCAGCATCGGTGAGTATGTGAGGTCTATGTGAGTCTGTGTGAACTCCGGTGTCTGTGTGACCTCCCTATGCTGTGTCCTCCCCTGGAACTGGCAGTTGGGAGAACTACATCTCCTAGCTACCCTTGAGCCTCCCAGCAGCTTTGGAGCCTTCCAACAGACTCTGAGACTCATACCAGCCCCCTCCCCAGTGGGAAGATGGAGGGGAGACCACCGGGAGACATAGGTAAGTAATAATATTTTTTTTTGCTACTCGCATTGCAGGGTTTTCAGCACTAGAAAACCAGTGACCATTTTTTAACAATTGGATACCCTGGGTAATGGAAGCATGCATACCCGCTGTAATTATAAATTGGGCCTGAGGAACGCAATGTTTTTCACCTTGCTACACCTCATGCCCAATTGAATTACCCACTAAAAGCACAGGGAAAATACTAAGTGACCGCCAGCTAGTTACACTTAAGCCGGGTAAACACTGTGCAATGCTGAAATGCCGGCGATGAACTACTATATCGTTGAACGATATAGTGTTAAACGATACAGCACGTACACACTGAACGTTATTGTTCAACGGTTAGTAACGTCATCGTCGGCATTCCCGGACATGCAGCTCAGCCCGACATTGACGGGTTGAGCTGCATGTCAGCTCAATACTGGTGATCGCTAAATGACATGTGGGACTGTGCATCATTCACCAATAATACCCCCATACACACTGGACGATATAAGCCACAAAATAAACGATAACATTTATGTCGCTATAATTTCTTATTTAGGCTGAAATCGCTCAGTGTGTACCCGGATTTAATTATCAGCTGCATCTTCTGAGAAAAGTCAGGACTGAGCAGTATAAAGGAAGACGTTCAGCCCCAGGTTATTAGAGGAAACAGAGGGATACATTTACTAAAGGTTCTAAAAATTAAAAGTGGTGATGTTGCCCATAGCAACCACATTCTGTCTATCATTTTCCTAGTGCAATAGACAGAATCACCACTTTTCATTTTTGGAATGTTTAGTAAATTTACCCCATAATGTCTTGCCTTCATCTGTGGAGCAATGGCAGGATTGTCTTCTCAAAAGTAGTCAGCAAGCTCTCCAATATGAGCACAGGATTTGAGAGACTTACCGGTTGGAAGGGCCCATAAGGTGCATGCCTCGTGGTAAAGCGGCATGACAAGATTGATCCCAGAGAAAGCCCATGCTATAAAGCCCCTTCCCGCTATATATATATATATATATATATATATATATATATATATATATATATACATACATACACACTGCTCAAAAAATAAAGGGAACACTAAAATAACACATCCTAGATCTGAATGAATGAAATATTCTTATTAAATACTTTGTTCTTTACATAGTTGAATGTGCTGACAACAAAATCACACAAAAATTATCAATGGAAATCAAATTTATTAACCCATGAAGGTCTGGATTTGGAGTCACACTCAAAATTAAAGTGGAAAAACACACTACAGGCTGATCCAACTTTGATGTAATGTCCTTAAAACAAGTCAAAATGAGTCTCAGTAGTGTGTGTGTGGCCTCCACGTGCCTGTATGACCACCCTACAACGCCTGGGCATGCTCCTGATGAGGTGGTGGATGGTCTCCTGAGGGATCTCCTCCCAGACCTGGACTAAAGCATCCGCCATCTCCAGGACAGTCTGTGGTGCAACGTGGCGTTGGTGGATGGAGCGAGACATGATGTCCCACATGTGCTCAATTGGATTCAGGTCTGGGGAACGGGCGGGCCAGTCCATAGCATAAATGCCTTCGTCTTGCAGGAACTGCTGACACACTCCAGCCACATGAGGTCTAGCATTGTCTTGCATTAGGAGGAACCCAGGGCCAACCGCACCAGCATATGGTCTCATAAGGGGTCTGAGGATCTCATCTCGGTATCTAATGGCAGTCAGGATACCTCTGGCGAGCACATGGAGGGCTGTGCGGCCCCCCAAAGAAATGCCACCCCACACCATTACTGACCCACTGCCAAACCGGTCATGCTGGAGGATGTTGCAGGCAGCAGAACGTTCTCCTTGGCATCTCCAGACTCTGTCACATCTGTCACATGTGCTCAGTGAGAACCTGCTTTCATCTGTGAAGAGCACAGGGCGCCAGTGGCGAATTTGCCAATCCTGGTGTTCTCTGGCAAATGCCAAACGTCCTGCACGGTGTTGGGCTATAAGCACAACCCCCACCTGTGGACGTCGGGCCCTCATACCACACTCATGGAGTCTGTTTCTGATCGTTTGAGTAGACACATGCACATTTGTGGCTTGCTGGAGGTCATTTTGCAGGGCTCCTCCTGTTCCTCCTTGCACAAAGGCGGAGGTAGCAGTCCTGCTGCTGGGTTGTTGCCCTCCTACGGCCTCCTCCACGTCTCCTGATGTACTGGCCTGTCTTCTGGTAGCGCCTCCATGCTCTGGACACTACGCTGACAGACACAGCAAACCTTCTTGCCACAGCTCGCATTGATGTGCCATCCTGGATGAACTGCACTACCTGAGCCACTTGTGTGGGTTGTAGACTCCGTCTCATGCTACCACTAGAGTGAAAGCACCGCTAGCTTGCAAAAGTGACCAAAACATCAGCCAGAAAGCATAGGAGCTGAGAAGTGGTCTGTGGTCACCACCTGCAGAACAACTCCTTTATTGGGGGTGTCTTGCTAATTGCCTATAATTTCCACCTGTTGTCTATTCCATTTGCACAACAGCATGTGAAATTGATTGTCAATCAGTGTTGCTTCCTAAGTGGACAGTTTGATTTCACAGAAGTGTGATTGACTTGGAGTTACATTGTGTTGTTTAAGTGTTCCCTTTATTCTTTTGAGCAGTGTGTATAATTAATTATATATATATATATATATATATATATATATATATACACACATTTATAGACCGCTGCAAGAAGATAGACTTTGACAGAAATCCTCCTTATACCACATTCATGCACTTTTAACTTGAGAGCTCGTTGTTGTTCAGTTACAATGCCATTTATTAAATAACACATTTCAATATACTGCCATACCCAGGATTAAAATCTATAACCTGTTGAATTCCAATCAAACACCCAACTCGGAAGAAATCTAAAGTTGAGTTCATGAATGTTATATAGGTATTAGCGACAGAAGGGGTCAGGGTAGGAGATGCTGGGCTTCAAAAAGGGGGGAAGCCGCAAAAGAAGTAATTAAAACAGATAATTGACAAGTGTCGCCAACAGCGCCCCTCTACCCTGCAGCGCTATGTGTGGTGCCCCCTCCGCACACACCTAGTTACAGTCTTGTGCTGCTGTACATGCAGGTGCCCCTTCAGGGTTTGGAGCCCGGAGGCAGGCATCTCTATTGTCTCTGGGAGTTACGTCCCTGAGCCTTGAGGCCAATATATGCAGAATCCAGCATTAAGAAAGTATATTGGACATCAACCCAAGGCCTTCATGACAATAAATTCCTTCCGCTCATTCTGTCTGCATTGAGGCACAAGGCAGGGATGCCCTCTTTTCCTGCTCCTCTTTCATTTGGCACTGGACCCTCTCCTATGTAAATTTGTAAATGAGACTGACTAGCCTCCTCCGAAATAAAATTTTCAGCTTTCGCTTTTGACCTTTTACTTTATTTTTCAAACCCAAAAGGACTGATCCCGCTCTTAACCTCTCTATTAGATAATTTCAAACTAGTGGCAGGTTTTAAAATTAATTATACAAAAACAGAGGCTCTAGCCTTTTTTCTGCAGGCCAAACTGGGATGGGGGACCTCCTTTCCCTTTAAGTAATTGCATCACTTTCCTTTCCGCATCCTTTCCCAGGTAATTGCATCACTTACTTGGGCATAAAATTTTCTTCTCACTTTTTTACTAACCTATATAAATTGAATTAGGACCCTTTATTTTCCAGAACCCTGTCGGACATGGCGAAATGGACTCATTTACCATTGACCTATAAGGGCAGGTGTTATTTGTACAAAATTATTTGCTTCCCCCGTTTTCTTTATGTTCTGCAGATGCTCCCTATAATTCCACCTAAACAAGCTCTGTCTATGTTTGATAAGGCTTTAACAAAATTTATTTTGCCAGATAAAAAACCACGTGTTTCTCTTTTTAAACTTCGGCAACCTAGAAAATGGGGTGGTATTAATCTCCCCTGCTTACGCACTTAGGGGGTCATTCCGAGTTGATCACTCGCTTGCGAATGCCCCGCAATGTGCACGCGCAACGTACGGGTACAAAGCCCTTTTGTAGTTGTGGTCAGGTTCTAGCAAAGTTTTCAGTCGCACTGACGGCCGCAAGAAGATTGACAGGAAGGGGGCATTTCTGGGTGTCAACTGACCGTTTTCAGGGAGTGTTTGCAAAAACGCAGGCATGTCTGAAAAAACGCAAGTGTGGCTGGGCGTTCGCTGGGCGGGTGTATGACGTCAAATCCGGACACGAATAGGCTGAAGTGATCGCAAGCACTGAGTAGGTTCAGAGCTACTCTGAAACTGCACAAACTGTTTTTGCAGAGCTCGGCTGCACATGCGTTCGCACTTCTGCTAAGCTAAAATACACTCCCCAGTGGGCGGTGACATAGCGTTTGCATTGCACGGCTGCTGAAAACTGCTAGCGAGCGATCAACTCGGTATTACCCCCTTACTCTCTAGCGGCTAACTACAGGATTGCCTTAGACTGGATAACGGGTTCCAATACTTACACATTACAACACTTAGAACAGGCTTTCCTCCCGGATTGGAATCTGGCAGCACTTTTACAACCTGGCACAGAGATGGGCTTAGCTTGATTCACCAATTTTTACATACGGAATCCAGAACTATGCTCACTAGGTCTCAACTACAGGAAAGATTTTCCAACATAGTCATATCCTTATTTCTCTACTTGCAGGCATCTAGTTACATTCAGGTTGTGTTGTCACGTCTGACCAATAACGATAAGGAATGCACTATGGATAAGCTCTTATGTCTGTTTCCGTGGGGGCATCCTTTCTACCTCTGTTATCCACTTCTATTCCCGTCCTCTGGTAAATATTGATAGTGGCACAGTAGGTCTACTGAATTGGGTGACTGTATTTCCCTCAATGTCTGTGAAAGCTATTCTTACAGCAAATCTAAATCTGAACAAACAATTCATTTCCATGTCTTACTTTGAGATGCAGCAAAAGATATTACACCGTTCATATTTTCAGTCGTACTGCTGGCTGCAGAGTGATCGACAGGAAGAGGGCGTTTCTGGGTGTCAACTGACCGTTTTCAGGGAGTGTTCGAAAAAACGCAGGCGTGCCAGGAAAAACGCAGGCGTGGCTGGGCGAACGCAGGGCGTATTTGTGACGTCAAAACAGGAACTGAACAGTTTGAAGTCATCGCAAGCGCTGAGTAGGTCTGGAGCTAGTCTAAAACTGCACAATTTTTTATGTAGCCGCTGTGTGATCCTTTCTTTCACACTTCTGCTAAGCTAAAATACACTCCCAGAGGACAGCGGCTTAGCGTTTGCACGACTGCTAAAAACAGCTAGCGAGCGATCAACTCGGAATGACCCCCATAGTGCATTGCCTTTGGGACTGTCCACAGGTACAAGCTTTGTGGCTGGAGCTCCAGAGTTATGATTCCACCCATTTACAGATAAACTTTAAGTTTGATAAACATGGGCCTTCTGGGGGGGTTTACTCTAAAGAGGATATGGGTAAATTATTCAAAGGTAATCGCTCACTGCTTATAAAACTAGCTGCAGCTACTAAAAAGGCCATTCTATCGCAGTGGATATCTCCAGACCCGGTCCCTATCGCCCTAGTCCACCCTAGAATCACCTTTTTGTTCTCTATGGACTGAGCTGAAACCTCCTCATGTAAAGAGAAAAGTACGGAGAAGTTCTTTGATATTTGGCTCCCCTATGTTTTAACGCTGTCCACAGTTCTGAAAGACGCTATGCGGAATAGCTTTCGTGACACTTCCTGGTAACACTTGGAGGTGATCGCTAATAAACCGCCTTTTTTGTTTGTATCAGATTTGTGTTATTGTGTTATTTTTCTCTTCTACATATGAGTGTTTTGCTATGGTCACGCTGACTGTTTGTTTGTGGGCTTATTTTGTTCTGGGGGTGAACATTATGTTACTGTATATTGTACTGTATTGTCGGACCGGTAATTATCTTCGGTTTTCCCTTAACCGGTCTGCTAAGTAATGTGAAGGTGACGATAAACGCCATTGTTTCCTTATGATGTGTATATTATGATACTTGTCGTGTTCTTCTACTCTATGGGGGTCATTCCGAGTTGATCGCTCGCTAGCAACTTTTTGCAGTGCTGCGATCAGATAGTCGCCGCCTAAGGGGGAGTGTATTTTTGCTTTGCAAGTGTGCGAATGCGTGTGCAGCCAAGTGGGAAGAAAAAGTTTATTGCACTTTCTGAGTAGCTCTGGACTTACTCAGCCCTTGCGATCACTTCAGTCTTTTTGGTCCAGGAATTGAGGTCAGACACCCGCCCTGCAAACGCCTGCGTTTTTCCAAACACTTCCTGAAAATGATCAGTTGAAACCCATAAACGCCCTCTTCCTGTCAATCTCCTAACGATTGGCTGTACGAATGGATTCTTCGTTAAATCCATCGCCCAGCAACAATTCGCTTTGTACCCGTACGACGTGCCCTCGCATTGCTGTGCATACACATGCGCAGTAGTAACCTGTTCGCTGCGCTGCAAAAAATGGCAGCGAGCGATCAACTCAGAATGCCCTTCTATGTGTATTGTTTAATTGTACTCCGCAGCGGTGAAAACATTTGTATTGTTATTTATTTCTCCTGTCAATAAACAGATCTGGAAAATTAAGAAAGTAAATTATCGTCACTCTACTTCCATTTTAAAACGTACGGAAAATGCGCTTTTAATATGATCTTTTTATTTATTCATTTTTTTATAAAAATCAGTTCTCACACCTTTTGCCTGATTATACTGTAGTATTTAGGTTTACCCCCTATATGCTTAAATAGTAGATAAGTATGGGATGAATGCAATTTAGCAAATCACTGTGTCACAGATAATATAATTTACATTCAGGACAATGACCTGCCCTCTATTCTATTTGTATCTTCTAATCATTAACCTTTTATTTGTAGTTCTGCAAGAATGAGGTCAAGGAGAGACAGACAAGTACATAATTAAGGGCTATATAATATGGTGCATTTGGAGTAAACGTGTCAGATAAAATCCTCTGAACTGTTCCATGAAAATGGAGCCGGTTTATGTGCTGGCCTTGTGTGTGCTGGTGTCACTATGTTCTGCCACCAGCCCCCCTCCGCCACCCAAGCTAACCCCACTAAACTGCAATGAAACCCAGCTACAGACAGAGATAGCAGCGGACTTGATAAATGAGCGCCGGGATGAGGGATTTGTGCTAAGGCCATTCCGAATTAATTCTGCTTATCAGCGAGAGGTGAGTGACAATCCTATGGCAATGACATCATGCAATAACAAATATGTCACATTGTATTTTATTATCCTAGACTTAAAGGAAAATAAGCAGGTGATCCTGTGCTAGCTTGTAGGGACCTTTGTAGTAATCCACTTCCATTTATGTTGTGCACCTTTGCCTGCAGTGAATCAATATCTTTCTGTGCATTACAAGGCCTGAGTTTTTGCCCAGTGTGTATGCAGAGCGATGATGTGAACATCGCTGGGCGGAAAATCGCTCAGTGCCTCCCCGGCCCAGTGATGTTCATGGGGGTGAACCACTTTCCACAGTAGGAGATTGTGGAAAGTGGTTCACTTTCCTTGTAAAACAAGCCAATGGATAGCGGCGGCCAGCGATTGTGCTTCTCCTGCCCATCACCAGCCGCCTTCGTTATCCCCATTTTCTTTGCTGGTGGCGGCTGCAGCGACCACTGTGTGTGTAAGCCCCAGGATGACCACTCATGTTGCCCCCCCCCCCCCATCCCTGTTAATCCAGCCCTGAGTGAGTGTGTGTATATGCATAAGAGGTGCTCTAAACATAATTATATTACCTTCCAAACTTATTTATAAACCACCATATAAATCACAGGTTCTTTTATTCCCAAATTCCTAGATAGTGATTCCATTGCTGCTTGTGCTGTTTGCAGAGATTCACTGTTTATACAGTATGACTACTGAAGCTGCCAATTCCTTTATACTGTAAATAGAAGTAATTACAAACATCATTGTCAATGACACTCACTGATTCATAAAGTACAGTTGTTAGAAGAGATGTGAAGGTGTTAGAGAACTATTATCAACACATATTAATAACTATTATGATTTTCATATATATATATATATATATATATATATATATATATATGCACACATATATATATTGACAAAGGGACTTGCGTGTCCCGAAACGTTGGAATTTATGGAGTGATTTTAATACACTTGATTATCACGTAAGACCCTGAGTGCCGCTGATTGCTTCATCGCCTTTTGCTTTATATATATATATATATATATAGAATCACAAAATCGCTGGCACTCAAAGAGACTCATAAAGAAAACACAACTGCTATAGCTTTCAGTCAACGTTTCAGGGCTATGCCCTTTTATCAAGACCTACTATACATACAAAAAAGAAAACATTTATACATTACCAGTGACCCCTCGTGTACAGACAACCGCCGCTCTCCGGGAGACCCGCTGACGTCATGGGCGCGCGCCGGCGACCCGGCGTCTCCAGGGGGCGTGGTGAAGACAATTGTGTGACCCGTAACCATGGGGACAAGTGTAAGGGTACTGGAAGGGAACAAATAAAGCAGCCAAATGTAAAAGGAGAGCACAGTATGAGTCAAGAGGCAGTGTAATCAATCTGATAAAGCGGAAATGGCAATAAACAGAGGTTAGACTGTGCAGAATAAAATACAGACATGAACATACGAATATAGAATATGCTGATGCCACAAGCCCTGATATACTAGCCAGATATAAAATGATAACTAGCATAAATGAATCTATTAATAAACGCATAGAGACTGATAATGCAACAAATACACTAACAAAAGGGCTATGCATTGAGGACTATGAAACAAATGACACAGACTAATAGCTCATAAGAAACATGTATAAGATAGCATATCATTCAAACCAAACGGTTTGACCGTTTGGAGGGTATGTATCCAACGGGCTTCCCTTTGCAATAGAAGACGACCGCGGTTGCCACCCCTAGGGTTGTCAGGAACTCCATCTATTATCTTGTAGCGGATAGAAGCAAGGTTATGTTGAAATTCTTTAAAATGACGGGCAACGGGTTGGTCAGACCCGCGTCCTTCCAATGCAGCCCGAATGCTGGAGCGATGTAAGGCAATTCGCTCTTTAAATTGTCGTATTGTCTTGCCTATGTACAGGAGCCCACATGGGCATTTGATGTAATATATGACATATCGACTGGAACAGGTGAATGATTGAGTAATGCTGAACCTTTTACCAGATCTAGGATGGTAAAAAGAATCGCCAGTTTCCAGACTGCTGCAAGTAGTGCAACCCAAGCACTTGTAGTTGCCGGCTTTGCGTGAAAGAAAGTGCATTGGCACTGTAGGTTTCATCCTTGTGATGTCATTATGTACCACAATGTCCTTAATGTTTTTTCCTCTACGGAATGACGGTAAGATCCGTGATTTGGCCAGTCTTGGCAGCTGTTTATCATGTGATAGAATAGGCCATAACCGTTTTGCCGTTTTCATAGCTGTAGCGCTAAAGGTAGAGAAATCTTGTGGCCAAGGGATCCGACCCTGTTGCTGCTCTTTGGTCGTAGTTTGTAGAAGGTTCATACGATCCAGTGACAGTGCTCTCTCCTTAGCTTTCTTTAAGTGATGCCATTTATACCCTCTATTGAGGAATTTGCGCGAGATTTGGTCGATGTGAAAACTGGCATCTGTGCGGTCACTACAGATTCGTAGGATTCTGATGAATTGGGAATACGGCAAGCCCCACTTTAGTGCTGGAGGGTGGAAGCTGGCTGCATGCAGCGAGGTGTTTCTGGCTCCGAGCCTAGCCAACCTATTTATGTGCAAAGTGGAACAAGATCTGTTTTTATCAAACCCGGCTGTAGCACACAAAATTAAGGCCTATTTTCGTTATATCGACGACATCTTCATACTTTGGGCTGACACTGAGGATAACTTTACGAAGGCTATGCATGACATTACCACAATGGACGTATCCATTAAATTTACCTTTACTACCAGCTTTGAACAAATCAATTACCTCGATGTCCTGATCACACAGGATGAGGCACACAGGCTCCATACCTCTTTATTCGTAAAACCTACGGACAGAAACACCTCGCTGCATGCAGCCAGCTTCCACCCTCCAGCACTAAAGTGGGGCTTGCCGTATTCCCAATTCATCAGAATCCTACGAATCTGTAGTGACCGCACAGATGCCATTTTTCACATCGACCAAATCTCGCGCAAATTCCTCAATAGAGGGTATAAATGGCATCACTTAAAGAAAGCTAAGGAGAGAGCACTGTCACTGGATCGTATGAACCTTCTACAAACTACGACCAAAGAGCAGCAACAGGGTCGGATCCCTTGGCCACAAGATTTCTCTACCTTTAGCGCTACAGCTATGAAAACGGCAAAACGGTTATGGCCTATTCTATCACATGATAAACAGCTGCCAAGACTAGCCAAATCACGGATCTTACCGTCATTCCGTAGAGGAAAAAACATTAAGGACATTGTGGTACATAATGACATCACAAGGATGAAACCTACAGTGCCAATGCACTTTCTTTCACGCAAAGCCGGCAACTACAAGTGCTTGGGTTGCACTACTTGCAGCAGTCTGGAAACTGGCGATTCTTTTTACCATCCTAGATCTGGTAAAAGGTTCAGCATTACTCAATCATTCACCTGTTCCAGTCGATATGTCATATATTACATCAAATGCCCATGTGGGCTCCTGTACATAGGCAAGACAATACGACAATTTAAAGAGCGAATTGCCTTACATCGCTCCAGCATTCGGGCTGCATTGGAAGGACGCGGGTCTGACCAACCCGTTGCCCGTCATTTTAAAGAATTTCAACATAACCTTGCTTCTATCCGCTACAAGATAATAGATGGAGTTCCTGACAACCCTAGGGGTGGCAACCACGGTCGTCTTCTATTGCAAAGGGAAGCCCGTTGGATACATACCCTCCAAACGGTCAAACCGTTTGGTTTGAATGATATGCTATCTTATACATGTTTCTTATGAGCTATTAGTCTGTGTCATTTGTTTCATAGTCCTCAATGCATAGCCCTTTTGTTAGTGTATTTGTTGCATTATCAGTCTCTATGCGTTTATTAATAGATTCATTTATGCTAGTTATCATTTTATATCTGGCTAGTATATCAGGGCTTGTGGCATCAGCATATTCTATATTCGTATGTTCATGTCTGTATTTTATTCTGCACAGTCTAACCTCTGTTTATTGCCATTTCCGCTTTATCAGATTGATTACACTGCCTCTTGACTCATACTGTGCTCTCCTTTTACATTTGGCTGCTTTATTTGTTCCCTTCCAGTACCCTTACACTTGTCCCCATGGTTACGGGTCACACAATTGTCTTCACCACGCCCCCTGGAGACGCCGGGTCGCCGGCGCGCGCCCATGACGTCAGCGGGTCTCCCGGAGAGCGGCGGTTGTCTGTACACGAGGGGTCACTGGTAATGTATAAATGTTTTCTTTTTTGTATGTATAGTAGGTCTTGATAAAAGGGCATAGCCCTGAAACGTTGACTGAAAGCTATAGCAGTTGTGTTTTCTTTATGAGTCTCTTTGAGTGCCAGCGATTTTGTGATTCTATCTCTCAGCTGTGACTGACGCAGGGCACCGGAGCAAATTATACCTTTATTCATTGGGAGTGCCATACCGTGTTTTCTATTATATATATATATATATATATATATATATATAAGCAGGTGGATGAACTGGCACTCTCCTGATGAAATTATAAATCCTGGGTGCCCTCTGCGGTAAAGTTAGTAAATAGCAAGTGTGTCGTTAGGTTGCCACCTTCATTGGCAAACGCAGGATTTCTAGAGGGGGGTTTCCAAATGAAGTCTACAATCTCGCACTATGTGGAACATTGGAGCAAGTGCGGGAGTCTAGGGGGCAGCAGAAGAACCTAGCAACGACCCTGGACATTAATGTAAACATTGGTCTTTTTATATACTGGATACTGTATGGAATACAGTATTAATATTTTACACTATAGCTGGTCTCTAGTATAGGCTGTATCAAACATTTATATAATATAAATAAGTGGCCAGGAAAAGGTTAAATATACCATAGTAAATGAATATAAAAACATAATAGAACCAGTACTGCACTTTCTAAGCACACATTATCCTGCCTCATGGTAAGGCTCCTGTCTCTTCTTCCTAGTAGCTGCTCTCTGGTCCAGTGCACTGATTGAGGACTCAGATCCACAGACACAGAAAACTTGGTAGAAAAAGCTGCTATCACTGGGCAAGTGCAGCAGCTCCGCTCTGTCCCTTAAACTGCAAAATGTGGCTGCAGCTCTTGTAAACATATTATATACCATTGCTCTGAGGCACTTGCCAAGAGAAGGGGGGTTTCCGGGCAGCCAGAAACCCCCCCTGCATTTGCCTATGACCTTGATAAAAGTGCTGGTCCGGCCCTGAAACAGCGGTGGGCTCTGTAATGGATTAACGATGTACTGTATTTCTTATAATACATGTTTATTTTGACTTAAAGTTCCCAGGGAGTGCCAGATTTTCTTTTGTTCTCTCTCTCTCTCTCTCTCTCTCTCTCTCTCTCTCTCTCTCTCTATATATATATATATGTACGTAAGAAAGATTTGCCTGATGACAGCTCCGCACATTGCATGTTATAATTTGTGGGCAGATAAAATAATTTGTTACATTAGTGGGGTACAGCAGATGATTGAGTGGCCGAAAGTGGTAATATAGATTGATGATAGATTTTGTTTTTGTAAATTAATTTGTTCTTTTTTTTTTCTTTTACAATAGAAGTAGGCAGACAGTGTCCTTCTAGTTCTGTTTAAGCAGAATCATTCCAGAAAGATGGTTAGACGTTTGGTCATCTCAGCTGCTTGGTCTCAACTTTGACCCCTCTGACGCCTACTGAGTGTGTTAGCCACAGGGCAAGCTTTGCAGGATTATTATACAGACAACAGCATAATAAAGTAGGGTTGTTCTGAGTAAATTTGAGAAATTTACATATTATTACTGAGTTGGGGGAATCTAAAAGATTGCAATTTGCAGACATCATCGAGATCCCCGCAAGTGTGGCCGATGTTTTAATTGGCAAACATTTAAAAGACAAAACCAACCAATTGCTATGATGGCCGATGTACTGTGCTACTGCTGTATTGGGGGCAGGGCAGACTGGCTGAATTGATTCACTCCTGCAACCATTCACAAGATATGGGCACCTTCAGTTACTTTCCCCTGTGTTTAAAATACACATTCTATTTTCTAAGCATGCTTTACACTTGATTTTAACTCTCAACCTCATATACCGCAGTCAGACACCTAACATTTGGAGTTATTTTCTTCTGCTTAGGATGTCTGGTAACACTAGTTAGTTGTAATTGTCAGGATATAACATTTGCAGCAATAATGAACCGAGGTCGAGAGGACTGGAGAGTGAAGAATGAAAAGACATGTGAGGATATGTGTGGACTGTGCAGAGTGGATGCAATTTGATAGGAAGGTTTATGAAAGTTATGTGGGAGGTTTGGGAATTTGATATGCTTGACTAAAGAGGTGAGTTTTCAGAGAACGCTTGAAGGTTTGGAGACTAGAGGAGAGTCTTATTGTGCGTGGTAGGGCATGCCACAGAGTGGGTGCAGCCCAATGAAAGTCCTGCAATCATGAGTGGGAGCGAGTAATGAGTGTGGACGAGAGACGCAGGTCTTGTGAAGAGCGAAGAGGTCGGGTTGGGAGATATTTTGATTTTGAGATACGCGATTAGTTGTACTTTGGTGTAATTTGGTTAATGGCCTTGTGTGTGAGTAAAAGTATTTTATATTGAATACGGTAGAATACAGGTAACCAATGGAGGGACTGACAGAATTAGGTTTGGTATACCTATTTCAAATATATTCAATATGATTTTATTTTAAAAAAATATTATTTTATCTTTAAAAAAAAGCAAATTTTTTAAAAACATTGGTACAAACATCAGTGGTCGGAACATCACGATCATCGATGGTTGGAACATTGCGACTATCGTGACTTTGCATTTTTGGTGCCTGCTTCTCTCTCCAAGGGGCTGCATTTTAACATTCCTTAGCGGCTGCTAATGTCTGCAGTGGTGGGGGCGAGGGTGTTGCCGGGCTGCCCGATCAGCAGTGATCGGCACCATGGCAGGCACAAAGGGTAGGGAATCAGGAAGTAGAGAGACTGTGAGTTCAGAGCCGGCCCTAATCAATATGATGCCCTAGGCAAGATTTTGGCTGGTGCCCCCTAGCACCGTCGCTAATTCTGCCTCTGACCCTGCACCCCTTTCCCAGCACCATCACCCCTCACCCATTGCAGTCCTTATTTGTGTGTTCCTACCCCCTATATTTTAAATAGGAACAGTGAGCACATTCGGAGCACAGCCCAAAAAGGGGTGTGTTTTGCTGGCAAGGGGCATGGCCATACAATAATACCCCCAATTGAAATTACACCACACAGTACTGCAACTATATTCACATTATATCATGCGATAGTGTCCCTAATTCACGTTACTCCTCACAGTAGTGCCCCTTATTCACATTACATCACACTGAATTGCTCCTTATTCACATTACATCATACCATATTGCTCTTTATTCACATTAGACCACACAATAGTGCCCTTTCTATATGTAACGCCACACAGTAGAGCACCTTATACACATAATGCCACATATTAGTAATGCCTTTATACACATACTACCACACAGTAATGCCCCTTACACATATGACACACATTATTAATGTCCTTATAAACATAGTGCACTTACACATTATGTTAACCTTTATTAATGCCCTTTTACACATAATATCCCTTACACATATGCCGCACATTATTAGTGCCCTTATACACTTAATGACACAAATAATGTCCCGTACACATATGCTGCACATTATTAGTGCCCTTATACACATGACACACATAATGCCCCATACACATATGCTGCACATTATTAATGCATTTATACATATGACACACATAATTCCCCTTACACATTTGGTGCACATTATTCATGCCCTTATACACATAATGACACACTTAAGGTCCCTTACACATATGCTACACATTATTAGTGCCCTTATACACATAATGACACACATAGTACCCCTTACACATATGCTGCACATTATTAATGCCCTTATACACATAATTACACACACAGTGCCCCTTACACATGTGCTGAACACTATTGCACAACCAACCCACCTGTACACAGCACTCACATTGCCGCTAACACTGTGACCTCTGCCTCTGCTTGGATACAGATGTGTCCTCATAAATCTTGCCTCAATACACCATGCAGCAGGAGATGCCTGGCGTGAGTAAGCTGGCAGCTCTGCTAACGTCTGGCGCCTTTCTTTCATGAAAATGCATCTTACAGTATTTGCATTGCTATGTGCTAGGATGCACAAGCAGCTTTTGCTGATTAAAATGCTATGTGGCATGCCTATATACTGTGTGCGAGTGTGGCTGTATCTGCATATGAAATGCTACACACAGAATATAGGCATGCCAGATATCATTTTAATCAGCAGAAGCTGCTGGTGCCCCTAGGCATACGAATTGCCCATGGCATTTGCCTAGTTTGCCTATGCCTAGGACCAGCTCTGTGTGAGGTCCCTATGGAGAGTGGCGGCTACAGGAAGATTCTCTTCCTGCAGCTGCTAATTGGGCTTTCTGACTAATTGCATCAGATACGACCATGTCAGAGAAAGTCCACCCTGGTGTGGCCGTATCTGATATGACCATGCCAGCCAAGTGGTTAAAGGGGAAGGGGATATACTGTAACAATGATAACACAAAGCCCACTATTATTGATAGATCACAAGTTAAGTGTATGAATATGCTATACAGTAGGGGGTTTACTGTTCAGATTCTTACCTTGGAGTGTTCTAAAAGTAAATGTAAGTGTGCTATAAATATACGTGTGTGTGTGTGTGTGTGTGTGTGTGTGTGTGTGTGTGTGTGTGTGTGTGTGTGTGTGTGTATGTATATATATATATATATATAGTGTATATATATATATATATATATATATAATAAGATTTTACTTACCGATAAATCTATTTCTCGTAGTCCGTAGTGGATGCTGGGACTCCGTCAGGACCATGGGGAATAGCGGCTCCGCAGGAGACAGGGCACAAAATTTAAAAGTTTGACCACTAGGTGGTGTGTACTGGTTCCTCCCCCTATGACCCTCCTCCAAGCCTCAGTTAGGATACTGTGCCCGAACGAGCGTACACAATAAGGAAGGATTTTGAATCCCGGGTAAGACTCATACCAGCCACACCAATCACACCGTACAACTTGTGATCTGAACCCAGTTAACAGTATGACAAACGTAGGAGCCTCTGAACAGACGGCTCACAACAATAACAACCCGATTTTTTTGTAACAATAACTATGTACAAGTATTGCAGACAATCCGCACTTGGGATGGGCGCCCAGCATCCACTACGGACTACGAGAAATAGATTTATCGGTAAGTAAAATCTTATTTTCTCTGACGTCCTAGTGGATGCTGGGACTCCGTCAGGACCATGGGGATTATACCAAAGCTCCCAAACGGGCGGGAGAGTGCGGATGACTCTGCAGCACCGAATGAGAGAACTCCAGGTCCTCCTTAGCCAGGGTATCAAATTTGTAGAATTTTACAAACGTGTTCTCCCCTGACCACGTAGCTGCTCGGCAGAGTTGTAATGCCGAGACCCCTCGGGCAGCCGCCCAAGATGAGCCCACCTTCCTTGTGGAATGGGCCTTGACAGATTTAGGCTGTGGCAGGCCTGCCACAGAATGTGCTAGTTGAATTGTGCTACAAATCCAACGAGCAATCGTCTGCTTAGAAGCAGGAGCACCTAGCTTGTTGGGTGCATACAGTATAAACAGCGAGTCAGATTTTCTGACTCCAGCCGTCCTTGAAATATATATATTTTCAATGCTCTGACAACGTCCAGCAACTTGGAATCCTCCAAATCGCTAGTAGCCGCAGGCACCACAATAGGCTGGTTCAGGTGAAACGCTGAAACCACCTTAGGCAGAAAGTGAGGACGCGTCCGCAGTTCTGCCCTGTCCGAATGGAAAATCAGATATGGGCTTTTATACGATAAAGCCGCCAATTCTGACACTCTCCTGGCTGAAGCCAGGGCCAGTAGCATGGTTACTTTCCATGTAAGATATTTCAAATCCACCGATTTGAGTGGCTCAAACCAATGGGATTTGAGAAAATCCAAAACTACATTAAGATCCCACGGTGCCACTGGGGGCACAACCGGGGGCTGTATATGTAGTACTCCTTTTACAAAAGTCTGGACTTCAGGAACTGAAGCCAATTCTCTCTGGAAGAAAATCGACAGGGCCGAAATTTGAACCTTAATGGACCCTAATTTGAGGCCCATAGACAATCCTGTTTGCAGGAAATGTAGGAATCGACCCAGTTGAAATTCCTCCATCGGGGCCTTCCTGGCCTCACACCACGCAACATATTTTCTCCAAATGCGGTGATAATGTTGTGCAGTCACCTCCTTCCTGGCTTTTACCAGGGTAGGGATGACCTCTTCCGGAATGCCTTTTTCCCTTAGGATTCGGCGTTCAACCGCCATGCCGTCAAACGCAGCCGCGGTAAGTCTTGGAATAGACACGGTCCCTGCTGAAGCAGGTCCCGTCTTAGAGGTAGAGGCCACGGATCTTCCGTGAGCATCTCCTGAAGTTCCGGGTACCAAGTTCTTCTTGGCCAATCCGGAGCCACGAGTATCGTTCTTACTCCCCTTTTGCCGTATAATTCTCAGTACTTTTGGTATGAGAGGCAGAGGAGGAAACACATACACTGACTGGTACACCCATGGTGTTACCAGAGCGTCTACAGCTATTGCCTGAGGGTCTCTTGACCTGGCGCAATACCTGTCCAGTTTTTTGTTGAGGCGGGACGCCATCATGTCCACCATTGGTCTTTCCCAATGGACCACAATCATGTGGAAGACTTCTGGATGAAGTCCCCACTCTCCCGGGTGCAGATCGTGTCTGCTGAGGAAGTCTGCTTCCCAGTTGTCCACTCCCGGGATGAACACAGCTGACAGTGCTAACACATGATTTTCTGCCCAGCGGAGAATCCTTGCAGCTTCTGCCATTGCCCTCCTGCTTCTTGTGTCGCCCTGTCTGTTTACGTGGGCGACTGCCGTGATGTTGTCCGACTGAATCAACACCGGCTGACCCTGAAGCAGAGGTTTTGCCAGGCTTAGAGCATTGTAGATTGCTCTTAGCTCCAGTATATTTATGTGAAGAGACGTCTCCAGGCTTGACCACACGCCCTGGAAGTTTCTTCCCTGTGTGACCGCTCCCCAGCCTCTCAGGCTGGCATCCGTGGTCACTAGGACCCAGTTCTGTATGCCGAATCTGCGGCCCTCTAACAGATGAGCACTCTGCAACCACCATAGCAGAGACACTCTTGTCCTTGTGGACAATTTTATCCGCTGATGCATCTGCAGATGCGATCCGGACCATTTGTCCAGCAGATCCCACTGAAAAGTTCGTGCATGGAATCTGCCGAATGGAATCGCTTCGTAAGAAGCTACCATTTTTCCCAGGACTCTTGTGCATTGATGCACAGATACTTTTCCTGGTTTTAGGAGGTTCCTGACTAGATCGGATAACTCCCTGGCTTTCTCATCCGGAAGAAATACCTTTTTCTGAACAGTGTCCAGAATCATCCCTAGGAACAACAGACGTGTCGTCGGGATCAGTTGGGATTTTGGAAAATTCAGAATCCACCCGTGTTGTTGGAGCACTACTTGGGTTAGTGCTACTCCGACCTCCAGCTGTTCTCTGGATCTTGCCCTTATCAGGAGATCGTCCAAGTAAGGGATAATTAAGACGCCTTCTCTTCGAAGAAGGATCATCATTTCGGCCATTACCTTGGTAAAGACCCGGGGTGCCGTGGACAATCCAAACGGCAGCGTCTGAAACTGATAATGACAGTTTTGGACCACTAACCTGAGGTACCCTTGGTGTAGGAGGGGTACCTTGACTATCACCTGCTGAGAATACAGCTTGTGAATGGCCTCCAATACCGTCGCCCTGTCGGAGGGAGACGTTGGCAAAGCAGACTTTAGGAAACGGCGAGGAGGGGACTTCTCGAATTCCAACCTGTAACCCTGAGATACTACCTGCAGGATCCAGGGGTCCACCTGCGAGTGAGCCCACTGTGCGCTGAAATGTTTGAGGCGACCCCCCACCGCCCCTGAGTCTGCTTGTAAGGTCCCAGCGTCATTCTGACGCCTTTGTAGAAGCCGGGGAGGGCTTCTGCTCCTGGGAAGGAGTTGCTTGTTGCAGTCTCTTACTTTCCTTTGCCTCGGGGCAAATAGGAATGTCCTTTTGCTCGTTTGTTCTTATAGGAACGAAAGGACTGCGGCTGAAAAGCCTGCGGCTTTTTCTGCTGGGAGGTGACCTGGGGTAAAAAGGTGGATTTTCCGGCCGTTGCCGTGGCCACCAGATCCGATAGACCGACCCCAAATAATTCCTCCCCCTTATACGGCAATACTTCCATATGTCGTTTGGAATCCGCATCACCTGACCACTGGCGCGTCCATAAACTTCTTCTGGCAGATATGGACATCGCACTTACTCTTGATGCCAGAGTGCAAATATCTCTCTGTGCATCTCGCATATAAAGAAATGCATCCTTTAACTGCTCTATAGTCAGTAAAATACTGTCCCTATCCAGGGTATCAATATTTTCAGACAGTGACTCCGACCAAGCCACGCCAGCACTGCACATCCAGGCTGAGGCGATTGCTGGTCTCAGTATAACACCCGTATGTGTGTATATACTTTTTAATGTATTCTCCAGCTTCCTATCAGCTGGATCCTTGAGGGCGGCCGTATCAGGAGACGGTAACGCCACTTGCTTTGATAAGCGTGTGAGCGCCTTATCCACCCTAGGAGGTGTTTCCCAGCGCGCCCTAACCTCTGGCGGGAAAGGGTATAATGCCAATAACTTCTTTGAAATTAGCAGTTTTCTATCTGGGGTAACCCACGCTTCATCACACACTTCATTCAGTTCCTCTGATTCAGGAAAAACTATCGGTAGTTTTTTCACACCCCACATAATACCCCTTTTTGTGGTACTTGCAGTATCAGAGATATGCAAAGCCTCCTTCATTGCCGTGATCATATAACGTGTGGCCCTACTGGAAAATACGTTTGTTTCTTCACCGTCGACACTGGATTCAGTGTCAGTGTCTGGGTCTGTGTCGACCGACTGAGGTAAAGGGCGTTTTACAGCCCCTGACGGTGTCTGAGACGCCTGGACAGGTACTAACTGGTTTGCCGGCTGTCTCATGTCGTCAACCGACTTTTGTAGCGTGCTGACACTATCCCGTAATTCCATAAACAAAGCCATCCATTCTGGTGTCGACTCCCTAGGGGGTGACATCACCATTACAGGCAATTGCTCCGCCTCCACGCCAACATCGTCCTCATACATGTCGACACACACGTACCGACACACAGCAGACACACAGGGAATGCTCTGATAGAAGACAGGACCCCACTAGCCCTTTGGGGAGACAGAGGGAGAGTTTGCCAGCACACACCCAAGCGCTATAAATATATATAGGGACAACCTTAATAAGTGTGTTCCCTTTATAGCAGCTCAAATATTATAAATATCGCCAATAAGTGCCCCCCCTCTCTGTTTTTACCCTGTTTCTGTAGTGCAGTGCAGGGGAGAGTCCTGGGAGCCTTCCTCGCAGCGGAGCTGGGCAGGAAAATGGCGCTGTGTGCTGAGGAGAATAGGCCCCACCCCCTTTTCGGCGGGCTTCTTCTCCCGGTTTTTTTGGAACCTGGCAGGGGTTAAATACATCCATATAGCCCCAGGGGCTATATGTGATATATTTTAGCCAGAATAGGTATATTACATTGCTGCCCAGGGCGCCCCCCCCAGCGCCCAGCACCCTCAGTGACCGCTGGTGTGAAGTGTGCGGAGAGCAATGGCGCACAGCTGCAGTGCTGTGCGCTACCTCATGAAGACTGAGACGTCTTCTGCCGCCGGTTTCTGGACCTCTTCTCTATTCGGCATCTGCAAGGGGGTCGGCGGCGCGGCTCCGGTGACCCATCCAGGCTGTACCTGTGATCGTCCCTCTGGAGCTAGTGTCCAGTAGCCTAAGAAGCAAATCCATCCTGCACGCAGGTGAGTTCACTTCTTCTCCCCTAAGTCCCTCGTTGCAGTGAGCCTGTTGCCAGCAGGACTCACTGAAAATAAAAAACCTAACAAACTTTTTCTAAGCAGCTCTTTAGGAGAGCCACCTAGATTGCACCCTGCTCGGACGGGCACAAAAACCTAACTGAGGCTTGGAGGAGGGTCATAGGGGGAGGAGCCAGTACACACCACCTAGTGGTCAAACTTTTAAATTTTGTGCCCTGTCTCCTGCGGAGCCGCTATTCCCCATGGTCCTGACGGAGTCCCAGCATCCACTAGGACGTCAGAGAAATAAATATATATATATATATATATATATATTGTATATATATTTTGCAGCAAATCCTGCATTTGCCTCTGTGAATATGTAAATATTTAGAGTAAAGTGTCACATAGATCCTGACCTACTCTCATGTTCAGCTAAACAATCAATGATACTGTAACCTCCTTTATTCATTTTGCATTTTTGTTTTCTCAGTCATCAAAAATTCCTGACGGCAACATCTACTACATAGACTTTTCAGTCATTGAAACAGATTGCTCTGTTGTGAGTGGGAAGACATGGAAAGAGTGTAGCATCGATATCCCTTTCCATGAACAGGCAAGTATTTAACTTGAAATATAGTCAAAAGGTCTACAGTAACAATGCCAACATTCATAATGCCGACATCAACATGCCGACATTCTCAGAATGTCAACAGGTGAAATGTCAACATTCTCATAATGTCAACCTTAGGGACTGGCCATGAGCAGGAGAGTCAGGGTAAGGCACTAGAGGGAGGGTTAAGGTTAGGAGTATGTTTTAGGGTTAGGGATAACAGGAAAATATTCATCCGAACCCCAGAGGATTGACCTGGAAGTCACAGTCACATGACCTCTGGGACCCAGAAAACGTCGCTGGAGCCACTGCAGCCATTGGAAGTAGGTAAGTCACTACTGGGCCACCAGGAACAATATGTCGACATTCTAACATTTCAACATTTCATTACTCTCTACTTGATGAATGACAACATTATGACTTCAACATATCATATGCAACCCTTAAAACTACAAATAAGCATGTGAAATTGTACATTATAATAATTGTGTCAGTGAGTAATTAATACACCTGTGCACCTGCTGGGTTACCTACAAAACATGCACTGTGTGGGGTCCTGAGGACCGAGTTTGAGAACCTGTGTACTACACTAATATGGGGACGTAGAAATTATAAAATTCATCAAGATTTGAAAACTGAAGGATTATTCTGATCCCTCCTCCTCCAGCATTGTACGAGTAACCTGAGGTTATACACACACAGTAAACTCTGCCAGGCTGGAACCCAGCAGTGTAACCTTATTATCAATAAAAGTGTGTATGTTAGGGTTCGCACTCGCAGGACAGGGCAGCACCAGAGCAATAATGAATTGCATCTGTAGATTCGGATCTGCCGCCGCAAATCATGGTGAGATACTGTATATCTTTCATTTGTATTTCAGCATTTTGATTAATGATGATTAGGGGTATATTTCTGTACATGCAGCAGAAACTGTCATCATTTACCACGCATTACCAGAGGAAAATTAAACAGGTTACAGCTGCAATCCACAAAACAAATCAACTTTTGAAATGTGAAGTGTAAAGCTGGACCCATCAGGAACGCAGTAGTGTAATATTATGGCTTAAGACTGCATTGCAGTCATCATTTATAAATATACTGCGCATGTGCAGGATAGTGTTTCTGCACATGCCCAGTAATTATTTCCCTGCGTCTCCATACAGGGCAACCTGAGAAAATGGTGCAAAAATGCTCAGGGTCTTGGGTGTAGTACATCTGACAAATGGTATATAGAGAAGCAGGGCTGCCATCAGAAATTGTGGGGCCCGGGACTGACAAAATAGGCGGGGCCCCCCACTGTGGTGGAGTCAGCTTTAGAATTGCACCAGTTAACGTGTGTGTGTGTGTGTGTGTGTGTGTGTGTGTGTGTGTATTATATACACACACATGCATGCATAGTCATACATACATACATACATACATACATACATACATATATGTGCCGCTGTCGGGAGGGCCCGGGATGCTGATGCCTGTCCGCCTCCATCTCCACTGTTCTGCTGCTCTCCTCCGTCCTCCTGCAGCTGAACAGCGGGGACGACCGCGGAACGGCGGGGACGGCGGCGGGCGGGCAGGTGGCTGCCTGAGCATCTCGGGCCCTCCTCTCTCTGTCAGAGAGGCTGGGCCCGGGACAGCTGTGCCCCCAGCACCCCCCTGATGGCAGCCCTGTGGAGAAGAAGGATCAAGCGGACTATGGGCCTAATTCAGACCTGTACACAACAGCAATGTTCTCTAATGGGCACCATGTGCACTACAGGTGCTGCAGATATAACATGTGCAGAGAGAGTTAGATTTGGGTGGGTTATTTTGTTTCTGTGCAGGGTAAATACTAGAGATGAGCGCCTGAAATTTTTCGGGTTTTGTGTTTTGGTTTTGGGTTCGGTTCCGCGGCCGTGTTTTGGGTTCGACCGCGTTTTGGCAAAACCTCACCGAATTTTTTTTGTCGGATTCGGGTGTGTTTTGGATTCGGGTGTTTTTTTCAAAAAACACTAAAAAACAGCTTAAATCATAGAATTTGGGGGTCATTTTGATCCCAAAGTATTATTAACCTCAAAAACCATAATTTACACTAATTTTCAGTCTATTCTGAATACCTCACACCTCACAATATTATTTTTAGTCCTAAAATTTGCACCGAGGTCGCTGTGTGAGTAAGATAAGCGACCCTAGTGGCCGACACAAACACCGGGCCCATCTAGGAGTGGCACTGCAGTGTCACGCAGGATGTCCCTTCCAAAAAACCCTCCCCAAACAGCACATGACGCAAAGAAAAAAAGAGGCGCAATGAGGTAGCTGTGTGAGTAAGATTAGCGACCCTAGTGGCCGACACAAACACCGGGCCCATCTAGGAGTGGCACTGCAGTGTCACGCAGGATGTCCCTTCCAAAAAACCCTCCCCAAACAGCACATGACGCAAAGAAAAAAAGAGGCTTTTTACTGATATTTGGTGTTTTGGATTTGACATGCTCTGTACTATGACATTGGGCATCGGCCTTGGCAGACGACGTTGCTGGCATTTCATCGTCTCGGCCATGACTAGTGGCAGCAGCTTCAGCACGAGGTGGAAGTGGATCTTGATCTTTCCCTAATTTTGGAACCTCAACATTTTTGTTCTCCATATTTTAATAGGCACAACTAAAAGGCACCTCAGGTAAACAATGGAGATGGATGGATTGGATACTAGTATACAATTATGGACGGGCTGCCGAGTGCCGACACAGAGGTAGCCACAGCCGTGAACTACCGCACTGTACTGTGTCTGCTGCTAATATATAGACTGGTTGATAAAGAGATAGTATACTCGTAACTAGTATGTATGTATAAAGAAAGAAAAAAAAACCACGGTTAGGTGGTATATACAATTATGGACGGGCTGCCGAGTGCCGACACAGAGGTAGCCACAGCCGTGAACTACCGCACTGTACTGTGTCTGCTGCTAATATATAGACTGGTTGATAAAGAGATAGTATACTCGTAACTAGTATGTATGTATAAAGAAAGAAAAAAAAACCACGGTTAGGTGGTATATACAATTATGGACGGGCTGCCGAGTGCCGACACAGAGGTAGCCACAGCCGTGAACTACCGCACTGTACTGTGTCTGCTGCTAATATATAGACTGGTTGATAAAGAGATAGTATACTCGTAACTAGTATGTATGTATAAAGAAAGAAAAAAAAAACACGGTTAGGTGGTATATACAATTATGGACGGGCTGCCGAGTGCCGACACAGAGGTAGCCACAGCCGTGAACTACCGCACTGTACTGTGTCTGCTGCTAATATATAGACTGGTTGATAAAGAGATAGTATACTCGTAACTAGTATGTATGTATAAAGAAAGAAAAAAAAACCACGGTTAGGTGGTATATACAATTATGGACGGGCTGCCGAGTGCCGACACAGAGGTAGCCACAGCCGTGAACTACCGCACTGTACTGTGTCTGCTGCTAATATATAGACTGGTTGATAAAGAGATAGTATACTCGTAACTAGTATGTATGTATAAAGAAAGAAAAAAAAACCACGGTTAGGTGGTATATACAATTATGGACGGGCTGCCGAGTGCCGACACAGAGGTAGCCACAGCCGTGAACTACCGCACTGTACTGTGTCTGCTGCTAATATAGACTGGTTGATAAAGAGATAGTATACTACTAATATTATATACTGGTGGTCAGGTCACTGGTCACTAGTCACACTGGCAGTGGCACTCCTGCAGCAAAAGTGTGCACTGTTTAATTTTAATATAATATTATGTACTCCTGGCTCCTGCTATAACCTATAACTGGCACTGCAGTAGTGCTCCCCAGTCTCCCCCACAATTATAAGCTGTGTGAGCTGAGCAGTCAGACAGATATATAATATATATATAGATGATGCAGCACACTGGCCTGAGCCTGAGCAGTGCACACAGATATGGTATGTGACTGACTGAGTCACTGTGTGTATCGCTTTTTTCAGGCAGAGAACGGATATATTAAATAAACTGCACTGTGTGTCTGGTGGTCACTCACTATATAATATATTATGTACTCCTGGCTCCTGCTATAACCTATAACTGGCACTGCAGTAGTGCTCCCCAGTCTCCCCCACAATTATAAGCTGTGTGAGCTGAGCAGTCAGACAGATATATATAATATTATATATAGATAATAGATGATGCAGCACACTGGCCTGAGCCTGAGCAGTGCACACAGATATGGTATGTGACTGAGTCACTGTGTGCTGTGTATCGCTTTTTTCAGGCAGAGAACGGATTATAAATAAAAGTGGTGGTCACTGGTCACTATCAGCAAAACTCTGCACTGTACACTACTGAGTACTCCTAATGCTCCCCAAAATTAGTAAATCAAGTGTCTCTCTAATCTATTCTAATTCTAAACGGAGAGGACGCCAGCCACGTCCTCTCCCTATCAATCTCAATGCACGTGTGAAAATGGCGGCGACGCGGGCTCCTTATATAGAATCCGAGTCTCGCGATAGAATCCGAGCCTCGCGAGAATCCGACAGCGTCATGATGACGTTCGGGCGCGCTCGGGTTAACCGAGCAAGGCGGGAAGATCCGAGTCGCTCGGACCCGTGAAAAAAAACATGAAGTTCTGGCGGGTTCGGATTCAGAGAAACCGAACCCGCTCATCTCTAGTAAATACTGGCTGCTTTATTTTTACACTGCAATTTAGATTTCAGGTTGAACACTCCCCACCCAAATCTAACTCTCTCTGCACATGTTATATCTGCCCCCCTGCAGTGCACATGGTTTTGCCCATCAGAGAACAATTTTGCTACTGCGATCAGGTCTGAATTATGGGGGTCATTCCGAGTTGTTCGCTCGTTATTTTTTTTTCCGCAACGGAGCGATTAGTCGCTAATGCGCATGCGCAATGTCCGCAGTGCGACTGCGCCAAGTAAATTTTCTATGCAGTTAGGTATTTTACTCACGGCATTACAAGGTTTTTTCTTCGTTCTGGTGATCGTAATGTGATTGACAGGAAGTGGGTGTTTCTGGGCGGAAACTGGCCGTTTTATGGGTGTGTGCGAAAAAACGCTGGCGTTTCTGGGAAAAACGCGGGAGTGGCTGGAGAAACGGAGGAGTGTCTGGGCGAACGCTGGGTGTGTTTGTGACGTCAAACCAGGAACGACACTGACTGAACTGATCGCAGATGCCGAGTAAGTCTGGAGCTACTCAGAAACTGCTAAGAAGTGTCTATTCGCAATTCTGCTAATCTTTCGTTCGCAATTTTGATAAGCTAGGATTCACTCCCAGTAGGCGGCGGCTTAGCGTGTGCAAAGCTGCTAAAAGCAGCTTGCGAGCGAACAACTCGGAATGACCCCCTATGCCCTATGCACATAAAAGCACCATGCTAGCTATTCGGGTCATTTGGGATATTCTGTGTTGCTGTGGAGAGAAATTTGTATAGGCAGGTGTGTGTCACTATAGAAGTAATGTGTGCTGTTATCGGCTGTGTGTGAACAGGTATATTTTAGACAGGTGTGTGTCCAGAGCAGGGTGATTCCACACATGTTTTACTAAATCAGTGCTATTTACATTATAGGCAGTTGGTGACTGCAAAGCTATTATTGCAATATCCAGGCCATGGAGAATACTGAAACTGTTGAAGTACGACTGTACCGTCACTCCAGGTACAGCAATATGGGGAATACATTTGTGTGGGTGGTGTCTGGATAGGCGAAAGAGGGGTGGCAGAGGGACTGTCACAGTTATTGTTATGCAGATCTACACATGTACATGTATGCATCTAATGACCTTGTTTTGTTATCAGTTCCTTCCAGTACAATTCACAGGTTATGTCCAGACTGCCCTACAGTGATAACTGATATCACAGCTGAAATTAAAGCAAAGGCTGATCGCTTGGTTGAAAAATTCAACAAAGAAAGTAACGAGACCAGTCATTTTAAAGTGGACCATATAGACAGAGTGAGATCACAGGTAAGCCTATGCCCATGTCAGACAACTACATCCGAGTTAGAGGATCATCGCTTGACCTTGATCACCTTGATCAAGGTTGACAGTCAATTGGTCGACCACTAATAGCAAACATGCATAGGTCAACATGTAAAACATCAAAAGTGCTTATGAAGTGCTTATGGTCGACAGGTACAAAAGGTCGACGTGTTCAAATGGTTGACATGACAATGGTCGACACCCATATGGTCATGGGTGTGGGTTCCCGGCTGCATTCGGACGTTTCTTTTTTAAAGCGGCAGTCATTTACAACGCATGGTTTTGCCTTGTAAATGATTGCTGCTTTAAAAATACATCTGAGTTCCGCTGGGAACTCGCACCTCCGGCCAACTCAGACTTCCTTACATCCAGCCCATGATATCCATGTAATTTTCCACAGGATGCATTATTCATCAGAATATACACATTTTCTGGATGAATATTAAAGAGATTACATTTTTAGGTATATTTGTACATAAATCACAATAAATGATATAGAAACAAACATAAGGAAAATAAAATCATGGTATAACAAAGTGGAAAACCATAGCATACGAACTGATAGCTAGCACCATTTCTCCCTCTCCTTACCATGTGCTATAGAAGTAGCTGGCTTCATCACTGCCGCGATGAGTACGCACATACATTGCAGCAACGACAAGGTGCGCCGGGCTGCGACTATTTGCTCCCGCAATTAGCTAATGCATTGTCAATAGTCCATGGGTGTGAATATCTATGACAGACTAATCACGGGCGCGATTAGCCGCAGCCAGGATGAGATTGGCTACATCGGTATGTCTCTCAATTTCTCTTTCTCTCTGTCATCAGAGATGATGGTGGAACATGCTGGCATTTGGGTTAAATAAGCAATATACAACAACTGCCATTATTCTCAAGATTAGGGATACAAAAAAAAAAAAATATATATATATATATATATATATATATAAAATGCATACATTTAATTTACAGATGTGCCCTCATACACCTAGGTCTTAATATGCTATGCATTGCAAAATACCTGGCATGAGTGAACCTTCAGGTCCCATGCGATTTTACTAGCGCCTGGCTTCTTTTTCACCTGAAAATGTGTCTTAGTCACAATGAGAGGTGACTAGGATGCACCAGAAGACTGCACTGCTTAATTTGGGGATCCAGTTAGGATCCCAGCGGACGGGATCCCGGCTGTCAAAAGACCGTTGCCGGAATCCCGACAATGACCAGAATAGGATCACAATGCCAGCGCCGGGATCCTGATCAACTGACTGCCGGGACGTCAGAGAGTAAAGACGCGGGGGGGAAGGTTTAGGTTGTGGGGGGAGGGTTAGGGATAGACTGCGGGCAGGAGGGTTAGGGTTAGACACCCCCGGGGAGGGTTAGGCTGTGGGATAGTGGGGTATGTTTAGGCTGCGGGGAAGGGGGAGTTAGGGTTAGGCACCAATGGGGAGGGTTAGGTTGCGGGGGGAGGGGATTAGGGTTAGGCTGCAGTAAGGGGGCATTAGGGTTAGGGGGGTAAGGGGTAGTTTGTTTTGCGATCTCTGTTGGGATTCTAAACAGTGGTTTGCCGTGGTCGGTATTCTGACCGCCGGTACCCTGCCCACTGGCATTTCAGTCCAAATGCCTTAATTACTCAGCCACAGAAAGATATGCAAGTGTCACACATCAAATTAATCAGCACAGGCTCCTGGTGCATCCTAGTCGCATCGTGTTGTGATTAAGACACATTTCCAGGTAAAAAGATAAACAGTGCTAGCAGAGTCGCAAAGAACCTGCAGCAATAGTGTATGAGAACACATCTGTATGAAATATGATTTGCAGAGCTGATATTATAAAAAGAGAACTGTGCCGTATAAAAATATAAATGGTCTGATTCAGAGGTGCATGCAATTCACACATAAAGCCAGTGTTCACGTAGCGGAGCGATTATTTGCATGCGCAACTAGTTCTGGGAACCCATAAGGTGCATGAATTACAAAAAAGATGCTGTTGCAATCGGGACAGATGGTATTAGAGGTGGGGCAGCAAAGTGATGGGCATTCCTGGGTGGTGACTGGGAGGTGGCCTGAAGTGAACGCAAAAAAAGTCAGTCTCTTGGGCGTGTTATGGGAGTGTTTGTGGGTGTGTTATGGGAGTGTTTTTGGGCAGGTCAGTGACAACAGCTGCAGTCTCATAAGCACATCAGCTGCTACAGAGGCCATGCTTACATGGTGAAACTGCACCTGTCGTAGGGCTGGTCCAAGTGTGGATGGTGTGCCGATGGTGACTTGCCAAGAACTACTAGTGGTGTTAGGGCATGCACAGACACTGAAAGTGGGTGTTTTTTCTATGCTTGCACAATCAGACACAGGCTATTACACCAGGGGAGGGCTGTAACTAGTATTTGCATATTACCACAGTAGCAACTCCAGTCACAGACATAAGAGCAGATGCAGCAGTGTCCACCTCTGAATCAGGCCCAAAGTAATAAAATGAATGATACCATGTAACATATGTCAGTAATGGAACAATAGTCCTGATTCAGGTTTGCAAGAAAATAAAAATAAAAACCAAGCAACTGGGCAAAACTATATTGCACTGCAGGTGGGGCAGATGTAACATGTGCAGAGAGATTTATATCTAATAGCATTGTGCACATTTCCTTTTTTTGTCAACATCTGTGTTGCAAGTCATATATATTGTTTACGTATTTTTTGCTTGGGAAAGTTTAAATATAGTTTTCCTTATATGCCTTCATTTGCTTCGGTTTGTAGGGTCAAAGATTATTTTTGTATTTATTTTTTCCTCCAACCTGTCATTTTATAGCTCTACTTCTAATAAACTATTTCCCCCTGCAGTGCATACATTAATACAGATTTACTTCCATTATTATTATTGGAAAATTCTGAAACACTTTATATGTTTTTCATAATTGTACAGATTAAAGATCACATTGTCTGAGAATTTGACAACTTAAAAGTAATCAGCAAATGGCATAACATAATATTGTAACTTTTGTTCTTCCAGTGGGTGGTCGGACCATCCTACTTCTTCTATTTCACTATTAAAGAAACAGGTTGCTCAAAAGCTCAGGCTGATGTCATCCTAGAGAACTGCAATGACCTAAGAGACAATGAAACAGTAAGTAAAATATCTCACAGAAGCTGGACCATACTTTTTTTTATAGTTAGATTTTTATTGTTTTTTGAGTCAACTCCAAAAAGAAATAAACATATATAAAAAGTGGCTAAAACCTATGCCACATGTTGGAAAATGTCAAACAGCTACTCTGATTTTTTTCCTATTTCTGGAACTAGTTCTAAAAAATGTTAAATAACACCCCTAAAAAAAGATGCTGAGCGCTACCAGAAAAAAGCACTGATGAAAATATATATTTTCCCCCCAAGAATACTACATGATTCAGCAGATGTTGGGGCTCATACAGAGTGAGCTTGGCATGGTGTATTCTGCGTCTTTGCACTGGCCGTGCCTAGTAAGTGAGTGCATGCAAATGGGGTTCATGCACCTATACAGTACATGACGACAAATGTCATAAACTAGGTGCATATGCTGCCCATGTGTACAAAATGGGTAAAGCTCTGCTTATGGCCCTCATTCATCACAGATCACTATTGCTACTAAAAGTGCGATATTTACTACATGGTACAATACCGAGATGCTTATGAGGGGATCGCCACCCTTTTAATTTTAATTTTAACCTTAACTTTCTCTTTCTCATGACCGTCTGTTTTGGCTTGTTTATACTGTTAATGTCACCGAGGGGTTACTGTTTTCTACTCTGTGTTTGGTACTGCCCTCTATATTCTATTTCCTTTTATCATTTTATTGTTATAAGTGATTGCTATTGAACAAATGCAACGATGTACATTCCTACACAACCCTAGCTCTGTTATTGTCTCTGCTATAGTTATTGCCGTGCAATTGTGAAAAAAAAATGTGTGTTACACCTTTTTTTCCTCAATAAACATATTATATATAAAAAAAAAAAAAGTGCGATATTTTGTAATCTCAATTGGAAAGAATCGCACAGGTAGTTGCCGCCCAGAAATGGAAAAAAGGCCCACGGCAGTTTTGCAAATGCGCATAATTGGGAACAGATGTAAATTCAATCTGCGCCAAGGCAGATCATCCATAAATCTGCACACGCTGTAGCATGCAAGTGAGCACAGATGACGTCAGAGACCCGCCCACCAAACAGCCATGATACGCCTGCGTTTTGGCCACCACTCCCACGAAATTCCATGTTACCACCCCTAAACGCTCACTTCCTGTCAATCAATGTGCAATCGCATCACTTTAAAAATTGCAAACGCACTGCGATTGCAATACAGTTCTGATGCAAGCGCAATACATATGCAGCACAGTCTTTTGATAGTTGGCCAAACTGCAAAATATCTTAATTGCAATCCATGCTGAATTATGCCCTATGTGCCAAAATATGCAATTATTGTGTGCACTATTTTTTCTTCTATCTCTGCATCATCCCCTGTGTGTGTTCAAAAAGTAAAGATACAGGCAAGGGTAGCCGGTATACCTCTCTTCTCACATTTCTTCAACTGGATAGAACTTCATTTGTGGGTATATTCTATGTTATTTCTCATCCACAGCATGTTGGTTTCTGCAAAGGAAGCATTTACACTTCTACATTAGAGAATGTTGAAACGCTAGAGGTCTCCTGTGAAATCTACGAGCCAAAGGTAATATATCTATTTCATCTACTACAAACGAAAACTAATATTAACTAAAAGTAAGGATTCTGGTTCAGGTCATATATTGCATTAATTAACTGAAGTACTACAAACGAGGAAAGTAAGTCATGCAAGATATAAAATAAAATTATTTAATTTACATTAAAATTTAATATTTAAATTGAATAAAACAACTCTTCAAGATCCTCGTTCATTACTTTACTAGATTTTACTTTTTATTTTTCAAAGTTACAGTCCAAATGGAAATTAAAATGTTCTTTCACGAAATTATTATAAATTAAATTTTATTTTTGTTCACATTTGTCCAAATCAGAAAAAAAACTAAAAATCTCCTTAGAAAAAGACCACCCAATTCAATTAAGTGTGTCTTCACTGACAGCCAACCAGAAGTGGTCAGTGTGGGAATTTTGATCGTCTTTCATATAACTGAAGTACCAGTTTACTCTGGATTTCATCCTTTAGCATACTGAGCAGTTAATTGTTAGTTATGGAGATATTTAGATGTTTTCCTCTATTTGGGCTATGACACATCAAGCACAGAATGCAGTTGCATTTCCCATTTGAAGTAAAGTGGATCTAAGAAAAAGGAAAAAAATATGTGTTTTATTCATTTAAAGTTTATTTGAAATTTGATGTCCTGGGATGCACGCTGCTTGGTTTAAAAAATAAAATAAAAAAGATCACAGTACAGCCTTTGGGACTCACAGGAGGTAACTGGCAATCACTTGCAGTTGCCTGTTATACGGCCATGTGTATGTGTTTTTCTCCAGGTGACTGACAGCTACCTCATTCTGATCACAGATGCTGCCTATTCATTCATTTTAAATTGTATTTTTAAATTCTTTATGATCAGCAGCATCTGTCTTCCAGAGTAAATTGTGATTCTCACTGCAACATCATAAAATTTACAATGACTCAACATGAGACCAAGCAATTAGTCACAGGATTGCAGTATATCTGAAGCACAAACCTCCTATTTAAAAATTATATTGCAATGTCTGAATGTAGAAGGGAACATTTTGTGCAGGCAGAATCATGCATTTTTAGATATCATCCAAATGGTCAATACAAAGGTCTTTATAATATCTAAATGCGTCCAGAACATGTATCCAACTTAATGTATTCTAGCTTTTTCTAAGCTGCTTCATAATGCAATTAATAGCACTGGAAAGTGCATGTAAGCTACAGTATTAAAAAAAAGTTGTATAATCAAAATCACAAATCAATATGCTATGCAGAAGAAACAAGTTTAATTAAAACAAAAATACAATGGAAACACAGAAAGGGGACAAAATGTACCTTGTCCTGTCAATACGGGTGTGGTATGGAGGGTCGACAGTAATTAGGTCGACAGTGTCTAGGTCAACCACTATTGGTCGACAGTAACTAGGACGACAGGGATGCTAGGTCAACAGGGTATGTAGGTCGACAGGTCAAAAGGTCGACATGAGTTCAAAAAAAGAAAAAAAAAGGAGAAATACTCATGTCCACCTTTTGACCTGTCGGCCTAGAACATGTCAATCTAGAGACCCTGTCGACCTAGAAACCCTGTCTACCTAGACCAGTGGTAGCCAACCCTGGTCCTCAAGAGCTACCAACAGTTCACGTTTTCCAGCTCGTCTGGCAGGTGCACATGTGCAGTCATTACTAGCTGTTACATTTTAAAAGATCCACAGGTGGACTCTGTGACGAGACATGGAAAACGTGCACTGTTGGTAGCTCTCGAGGACCAGGGTTGACTACCCTTGACCTAGCACTGTCGACCTAGAAACGGAATACCGTCAATACAATATGGTAACTTGGTGTGTGGCTTATGCAACAAGTACTGCCTCAGACTTTTTACCATTTTATCTTACCGTGTTTTTTTTACTAATAATCAGTGTCAGGCTGGTGCATGATGGGCCCACCGGGAGAATGCAGTTGGATTCCATGTTTAGGAGCGTGGCTAGTCTCCAGAGGGGTTGTAACTAGTCACCACAGGGCAGAGGCGTAACTAGAAATTTTTCTCCCCCAAGCCAAAAAATTATTTCCCCCCCCCCCCCCCACATAATTGGCACTAGTAAAGCGGTGAATCTGTGCGTGCCGAAGGCGCGCGTCGCAAAAAGGGGCATGGCATTGCTGAAATGGGCGTGGCTTTGCATAAAGGGGCATGGCATTGCAGGAGAAGACTATCTTATACCCCAGTTTTGCAACCTGCACGCCCAGACGTTGGCCACCACAGGAAAAAAAATGATCCTGAATCATGCCCCTTACATTATTTGTCATTTTTCCTCCTTATAGTAAAGCCCAGTATACATTATGCCACATACTGCAATGGCCCTTAGACATTATTCCACACACAATAATGCCTATGACACAATATGCCACACACCATAATGCCTGTGACACATTATGACAGGCATCGTAATGCCTGTTATACATTATGCTACCCACTGCAATGCCCCTGATACATTATAGCACATACAATACATTATGACACACACCGCAATGTCCGTGATACATTATGCCACACACTGCAATGACCCTGAGATATTATACCACATACCACAATGCCCGTGATATAATATACCACACACCATAATGCCTGTGACACATACTGCAATGCCCGTTATACCCTATGCCACACACCGCAATGCCCGTCATACATTATGCCACACACTGCAATGCCCCTGAGACATTATACCACATTTTACAATGTCCGTGATACATTATGCTACACACCGCAGTGCCCATTACACATTAAGTCCTACAGTAAGGCTTCTAATTACTTTTAAATTACCTGCTCGTTGCCAGGGGTTTCATGCTCTTGGTTCCATGCACGGTGCCAGGGGTTTTTATGCTCAGGGTGTCATGCTCGTTGCCAGGGATTTCATGCGGTAGGTGTTATGCTTGTTGCCAGAAGTATCATGTGCTGGGTTTCAAGCTTGTTGCCAGGTGGTAATATTCGTTGCCAGGGGTTTTCATGCACTGGGTGTCATGCTCGTTGCTAGGGGGTAATGCTTGTTGCCAGGGATTTCATGAGCTAGGTGTTGTGCTTGTAACCAGGGGGTAATGCTTGTTGCTAGGGCTGTGCTCCTAGTGCCACATATGCCCCCAGTGCCAGATATTCCCCCACAGTGCCAGGTACACATATGCCCCCAGTGCTCCATATGCCCCCCCAGTGCCAGGTACACATATACCCCCAGTGCCAAATATGGCTCCCCCCAATGTGCCAGGTACACATATACACCCCAGTGCAAAATATGCTCCCCCAGGGCCCAATATGCCTCCCCCCAGTGCCAAATATGCTACCCCACAAGTGCCAAATATGCTCCCCCAGTGCCATGTACACTACCACCACCCCCACCCCACCCCCCTCCTCCAGGCTCCCCCGCTGCTGTGCTGTGAGTTTTGGGAAGGAGGACACGGAGGACACAGTGCGCGCCTCTCCTGTGTATCCTTCCTGCGTCTCCGGCGGCAGCGGCGTGTCTGTCAAATGAAGTGCCAGTTCGTGAGCCAATCAGAGCTCACGAACGGGCACTTCATTTAACAGACACGCCGCTGCCGCCGGAGCCCCAGGATGGACACGCAGGAGAGGCGTGCACTGTGCCCTCCGTGTCCTTCCCAGCAGAAATCAGTGGCGGCTAGGGCGCCCAACAGCCCTGCGTGCCTCCAAGCGATCGCAGCGGCTGCGGACCCCTAGTTACGTCACTGCCACAGGGGCTTGGCTAACCAGAGAGTGCATGGCCTGGACCTACTGAGATATATATTGCCCCTTTAAAAAAAAGTCAGAGTTTGGCCGGCATGCTGCATGGATGCCGTTCTCGGCCGGCATTACATCAGGCCCAATGTGCCAGATTGATAGTAGCAATGCACTGTGGAAAACACATCATAGTCCTGTGCAGTATATGGTAACATGTATAATGTATAATTCAAGTGCACAGTCTGGAACCTGATCCCTAAGGGGGGGCAGACAGAGGGGCCCACCGGGTGTTTTTCCTGTGGGACAGCCCAACACTGCTAACAATAGGATATATTATAGTGAACTGAAGCAATGTTTTGCTATTCCCGCAGTTCTTAGTATCCACCTCCCAGACCTAATTTATCCTTAGCATTTTTAAACCTGCAGCCCAGTGTATTATTATGTCTCATTTTGCTGCATAGTCTTCCACACACCCATCGGTTCTAGTTCATCCATTCAACCCTCAATGGTCATGTTACTTTGTTCTCCCAAGCTTCAATAATTCTACACACTTCCTATAAATAATGTTCTACCACTCAAAATCCTTTCTTCCAACCCCAATTAATATTCCAAATCATTACACCCTCTTCAGCTCACTTACCTTTTCCAGCACAGTGCTAGTTTGCTAATTTCCTCCCGTACATTCTTGATCGGCTTTACAACAGAGTTCATTCAGTGCAGTATTGTGCTGTGTGATGGGATTGTAGCATGCTTATGCACTGCTGTAATAGCATGTTCAGAAGTTCCGCAGTTGTGTAGCAGGTCCAGCAGTTTGTGCTGATAGGCCAGTACTCACTTACACCCATTTGGCTCCCAATTAACCTAACCAGCGACTTCCACACTTTTCCCCTGCAGTTACTTACATACAACTCCTTGAAATGTTGGATACTAAACACAGAAAACCTCCAGAGCTTTCTATCTATAACAGCAGAATAGACTGTATTAATATATCCTCCATGATTCCCTTAATTGATTAACATTTTGTTTCCATTCATATTTCCTAGGCCAAATGAAATCATTTTGGACAAATAATATTTGTTAATCTGCTTTTAATAAAAATGTAATTAATATGGTTGTTCATTTTAAGGATGATGATAATGAACATGGACACTGTGATCATGGAAAAGAAAGCTCAACGTCCGAACAAGGAAAAGAAAAGCCTGATGGCAAAAGACCGGGCAAGGCAGGACGAGATAATTATGCACCTGGTGTGCGTGGTCCAGAATTCAGAGGTCATAAACATCACCGCTGCCACCCTCACCATCATAAACATGACCATCGTCATCATTCTCACCATCATCACCATCATCACCATGACCTGAACCAAACTCACCACCATGACCATTCACACGATCATCACAAACATCATGGACATCACAACCATACCGCAGCTGAAGGACATGGCTCATCATCTGAAGAACAGAGTGATAAGAGATCATTTGTCAAAAAATCAAAGGGAAGCAGTCGTTATTACTACAATACTGATGATTCCCAAATTGCGCCATCCCCAGGTGTCCCACGCCCACCTCATGGACGAGGACCTCATAGGAAATCAATACGTGACAAGTTTGATTTTCCAAAAGAAGTTTCACCACTGCAAACATGTCCTGGTCAACCGCTGGTAGACCTACCACAAGTTCTGAAGGATATTCTCACTGTATAGAGTACAGTGCACTAAAAAAAGGTCTAAAAAGTAAAATCAAGGACATATGTTAAATAGTAAATAAACATTTCTGAAATATAAACATGTGTTTTTTAGAAATCTTACTGTTCAGCAATATTTCTTGATATATATGAGTTAAATCAAAGACAAGAATTTGACACATATACATCAATCATATTGCTAATTATCTCATTAATGTTAATGCAAAACATACTGTACTTATAGGAGGGATTATTTGACTATTAATTGGTCCTAAACTTTAAGTGTTTATTTATGTCATAATAATTTCTACAGTTTACATTTCCTAATAAAATTAAAAAAATATAAGCAGAGGAAACCAGGGATAGGGGATATTATCACTTCCATATGGCCTTATGGGCCCTACACATTGGCCGACCCGGCGGTGGGGGGGCAGTGATGGGGGGAGTGAAGTTACTTCACTCCCCCCATCACACGGCTCCATAGAACTGCAGGCAAATATGGACGAGATCGTCCATATTGGCCTGCATGCACAGCCGACGGGGCACCAGTGATGAACGAGCGCGGGGCCGTGCATCGTTCATCACTGGTGCCTCCACACTGCACAATACGAACGTTATCTCGTTCATTAATGAACGAGATCGTTCATATCGTGCAGTGATGTCGGTCAGTGTGTAAGGCCTATTACTCAGTCAGTCATATCCAGAATCACAAAATGCAATCACAAATCCATTAGCATTTTTGCAACCAATTCAGGGTCAGTTATATATGCAAACCTGGAGTTACGACTCGCTCCCCTTGGCTGCGTCTCCCTCACCTTGTAATACCTGGCTCTACTGTGACTGGAGACATTGTCACAAAAACTGCAGAATAACAGTACACAATGCAATCACACTACAGTTAACAGCAGATCATAAGTTAGCAGATGGATTGGATCATTGAATCCTGTAACCGGCGAATAGTAGTGTGTGTGTATATATATATATATATATATATATATATATTTATTTGTATACAACAGTTAATAACACTGAAACGTTGTTGAACATTGAATGTTGTTGCCTTCACAATGAAATCCAGTATATACTGTAGTATATAATTATATAGTATATAATGTGCGGGAGTCGGGACTCAGGATACAAAAAGCACAACAGGCAACATTAATATATCAAGGTTTCAGTGCTCTTTTTATTGGCACTGTCTTTTGGATAAAAAGAATACAAATAACAGGCTTACCTTATAACCCTGTAAGACCACCCATGTGTGTCAGTGTTTGTTCAGTAATTCAGAAAACTGACCTTCATCATTAGTGTGCTGAAGTATACTGCACATGAGGAAAATCATCACAATAGTAACCAAGGAAGCAAAAGGATAGAGGGCTGTACAAAAAGTATAAAAAAATAGATGTAAAGTCTCTCAAATACGCATACAGACTGCTACCTATGGCAAGGAATTCAAAGGTGTTCCCCCCCCAACTCACAAACATGCACAGGAAATGGTAGAAACCTTGCTACCGGTGCTGCCTTATAAAATGTCATAAACCTATTTTCAATGTCAATATTCAGAATATGTCCCAAACACTTTCAACTTCTGGTTACTTCATATGTGTCCATCATCCAAAATAATAAGTTCTTATTCTCTTCCTCCCACATATGCAAATTGATGAATCAATGGTGCAAGTCGTATGGTCACGTTCAGGTACCCAAAACAAAGCAGAACAGGAGCAATACAGTGTGGTATGTTAATAAAAAACAAACAATTCACAAGATGATTAAAAATTTCCACAAGATAAAATCACATACAAAAATAAGATACTCAAAGGTGGTGCAAGTGAAACAATTACTGTCTCACACTCAGAACTGACAATGGACAGCTCTTAACGTTTGTGGGGTCTTAGGAGTCTAATTACTAAGCTTTAGCCGGAGCTAAAGTGGATGGAGATAAAGTACCAGCCAATCAGCTCCTAACTGCCATGTCACAGGCTGGGTTTGAAATATGACAGTTAGGAGCTGGTTGGCTGGTACTTCATCTCCATCCACTTTATTTCTGTCCAAGGCTTAGTAAATAGACACCAGAGAATCCCAGGTCCCTCAAGGTATTGATCACAGGTTCTCAAACTCGGTCCTCAGGGCCCCACACGGTTCATGTTTTGCAGGTAACCTGTAGATTTTTAAAATGTGACAGTTGGTGAAACACAGTGCAGCTGCTGGGTGACATGGAAAACGTGAACCATGTGGGGTCCTACACTATTCTCTATCACCGTCCCTGCTGACACATCACAGTCTCCTTCCTACGTGCCTACGTGTTTCAACCCAGCTTAGATCTTTCTCAAAGCAATAATTAGGAAGACCCCAGAGAAATTATTTATATATACACTGCTCAAAAAAATAAAGGGAACACTAAAATAACACATCCTAGATCTGAATGAATGAAATATTCTTATTAAATACTTTGTTCTGTACATAGTTGAATGTGCTGAACAACAAAATCACACAAAAATTATCAATGGAAATCAAATTTATTAACCCATGGAAGTCTGGATTTGGAGTCACACTCAAAATTAAAGTGGAAAAACACACTACAGGCTGATCCAACTTTGATGTAATGTCCTTAAAATAAGTCAAAATGAGGCTCAGTAGTGTGTGTGGCCTCCACGTGCCTGTATGACCTCCCTACAACGCCTGGGCATGCTCCTGATGAGGTGGCGGATGGTCTCCTGAGGGATCTCCTCCCAGACCTGGACTAAAGCATCCGCCAACTCCTGGACAGTCTGTGGTGCAACGTGGCGTTGGTGGATGGAGCGAGACATGATGTCCCAGATGTGCTCAATTGGATTCAGGTCTGGGGAACGGGCGGGCCAGTCCATAGCATCAATGCCTTCATCTTGCAGGAACTGCTGACACACTCCAGCCACATGAGGTCTAGCATTGTCTTGCATTAGGAGGAACCCAGGGCCAACCGCACCAGCATATGGTCTCACAAGGGGTCTGAGGATCTCATCTCGGTACCTAATGGCAGTCAGGCTACCTCTCACGAGCACATGGAGGGCTGTGCGGCCCCCCAAAGAAATGCCACCCCACACCATTACTGACCCACTGCCAAACCGGTCATGCTGGAGGATGTTGCAGCCAGCAGCAGAATGTTCTCCTTGGCGTCTCCAGACTCTGTCACGTCTGTCACATGTGCTCAGTGAGAACCTGCTTTCATCTGTGAAGAGCACAGGGCGCCAGTGGCGAATGTCCTGCACGGTGTTGTGCTGTAAGCACAACCCCCACTTGTGGACGTCGGGCCCTCATACCACCCTCGTGGAGTCTGTTTCTTATCGTTTGAGTAGACACATGCACATTTGTGGCTTGCTGGACGTCATTTTGCAGGGCTCTGGCAGTGCTCCTCCTGTTCCTCCTTGCACAAAGGCGGAGGTAGCGGTCCTGCTGCTGGGTTGTTGCCCTCCTATGGCCTCCTCCATGTCTCCTGATGTACTGGCCTGTCTCCTGGTAGCGCCTCCATGCTCTGGACACTACGCTGACAGACACAGCAAACCTTCTTGCCACAGCCTGCCTTGGTGTGCCATTCTGGATGAGCTGCACTACCTGAGCCACTTGTGTGGGTTGTAGTCTCCGTCTCATGCTACCACTAGAGTGAAAGCACCGCCAGCTTTCAAAAGTGACCAAAACATCAGCCAGAAAGCATAGGAGCTGAGAAGTGTTCTGTGGTCACCACCTGCAGAACAACTCCTTTATTGGGGGTGTCTTGCTAATTGCCTATAATTTCCACCTGTTGTCTATTCCATTTGCACAACAGCATGTGAAATTGATTGTCAATCAGTGTTGCTTCCTAAGTGGACAGTTTGATTTCACAGAAGTGTGATTACACACACACACACACACACACACACACACACACACACACACACACACACACACACACACACACTGCATCTGAGAAGTATTCACCTTTTCCAGATATTGTGATGTTACAGCCTTATTCCAGACTGGAATAAATTATTTTTTTCCCCTCAAATACACACAATACCCCATAATGACAATGTGAAAAAAGTGTTTTTGAGATTTTTGCAAATTGATAAAAAAAAAGAAAACTAAGAAACATAAGTACAGCCTTTGCTCAATACTTTGTTGATGCACCTTTGGCAGCAATTATAGCCTCAAGTATTTTTGAATATGATGCCAAAAGCTTGGCACACCTATCTTTGGCCAGTTTTGCCTATTCCTCTTTGCAGCACCTCTCAAGCTCCATCAGGTTGGATGGGAAGCGTCGGTGCACAGCCATTTTCAGATCTCTCCAGAGATGTTCAATCGGATTATAGTCTGTGCTATGGCTGGGCCACTCAGGGACATTCACAGAAGCCACTCCTTTGACATCTTGGCTGTGTGCTTAGGGTTGTTGTCCTGCTGAAAGATGAACCGTCGCCCCAGTGTGAGGCCAAGGGCGCTCTGGAACAGGTTTTCATCCTGGATTTCTCTGTACATTGCTGCATTAATCTTTCCCTCTATCCTGACTAGTCTCCCAGTTCCTGCCACTGAAAAACATCCCCACAGCATGATACTGCCACCACAGTGCTTCACTGTAGGGATGGTATTGGCCTGGTGATGAGCGGTGCCTGGTTTATTCCATACATGACGCCTGGCATTCACGCCAAAGAGTTCTATCTTTGTCTCATCAGACCAGAGAATTTTGTTTCTCATGGTCTGAGAGTCCTTCAGGTGCATTTTGGCAAACTCCAGGCAGGCTGCCATGTGCTTTTTGCTAAGGAGTGGCTTCCGTCTGGCCACTCTACCATACAGGCCTGATTGGTGGTTTGCTGCAGAGATGGTTGTCCTTCTGGAAGATTCTCCTCTTTCCACAGAGGAATGCTGTAACTCTGACAGAGTGACCGTCGGGTTCTTGGTCACCTCCCTGACTAGGGCCCTTCTCCCCCGATCGCTCAGTTTAGACGGCCAGCCAGCTCTAGGAAGAGTCCTGGTGGTTCCGAACTTCTTCCATTTACGGATGATGGAACCACTGTGCTCATTTGGACCTTCAAAGCAGCAGATATTTTTCTGTACCCTTCCCCAGATTTGTGACTTGAGACAATCCTGTCTCAGAGGTCTACAGACAATTCCTTTTACTTCATGCTTGGTTTGTGCTCAGACATGCACTGTCAAGTGTGGTACCTTATACAGACATGTCTGTGCATTTCAAAATCATGTCCAATCAACTGAATTTACCACAGGTGGACTCCTATTAAGCTGTAGGAACATCTCAATGATGATCAGTGGAAACAGGATGCACTTGAGCTCAATTTTGAGCTTCATTTCAAAGACTGTGAATACATGTGATTTCTTAGTTATTTTTAATAAATTTTCAAGAATTTCAAAAACGCTCTCTTCATGTTGTCATTATGGGGTATTGGGGCCGCAGTACACCAGCGCATGGCAGCCGTCACTGCCTAGCGATCACCTCTGAGACAGTGGCAGTCGCTGGGCAGAAGGGGGCTGAATGGCGGCGTTAAGACGCCATTTAGGAGGCGCGGTCCGGCCAATGCAGGTGTGGCCGGACCATTGGGGGGGTGGGCCGCGGTGGCTGCGTGACGTCTCACGCAGCCGCTGCAGCTAACGGCAGCACCAAACAACTCCCGGCCAGCCGCAGAAGCTTCGCTGGCCGGAAGTTACTCCTGAAATACAAAAGCATCGCCGATGTGCGATGCTTTTGTATTTGTGCGGGGGGGGCGGCACTGACATGCGGGGTGGACTAGCCCTGTGCTGGGCGTCCCCCCTGCATGTCAGGGAAGATGATCGTAGCTGTGCTAAATTTAGCACAGTTACGATCAACTCGGAATGACCCCCATTGTGTGTAGAATTTTAAGGGAAAAAATGAATTTATTCCAGTTTGCAATAAGGCTGTAACATAACAAAATGTGGAAAAAGTAAAGCGCTGTGTATACTTTCTGGATGCAGTGTGTGTGTGTGTGTGTGTGTGTGTGTGTGTGTGTGTGTGTGTGTGTGTGTGTGCGTGTATATATATATATATATATATATATATATATATATATTATAGATGAGCGGGTTTGGTTCTCTGAGCCAGTGGTGGTGTCCCTATGCTGCCATAAGTCCAGTGATACTGCCGTATAAGTCCAGTGGTACTGCCGCATAAGTCCAGTGGTACTGGTGTCTAAGACCAGTGATACTGCCGTATAACTCCAGTGGTGCTGCTGTATAAATCCAGTCCAGTAGTACTGCCATATAAGTCCAGTGGTTCTGCCATATAAATCCAGTCCAGTGGTACTGCCGTAGAAGTCCAGTCCAGTGGTGCTGCTGTAGAAGTTCAGTGGTGCTGTCCTGTGCTGTATATTATTTACTCCAAATAGAGGGGTTATTAAAATTTTATTCACATTTTTTTTTCAGGGTTTGCCCTGTGTGGTGTAGAGGTACGCTCTCATGTGCCGCATATGATTATATAACTCCAGAAAAATAATGGAGAACAAAAAATTAGAGGATAAAATAGGGAAATATCAAGAACCACTTCCTCCTAGTGCTGAAGCTGCTGCCACTAGTCATGACATAGATGATGAAATGCCATCAACGTTGTCTGCCAAGGCCGATGCCCAATGTCATAGTAGAGGGCATGTCAAATCCGAAAAGCCAAAGTTCAATACAATGACCCAAAAAAATTAGTTTGAATCATCTGAGGAGAAACATAAACTTGCCAATATGCCATTTATGACACGGAGTGGCAAGAAACGGCTAAGGCCCTGGCCTGTGTTCATCATGACTAGTGCTTCAGCTTCACATGACGATGGAAGCCCTCTTCCTCCCACTAGAAAAATGATAAGAGTTAAGTTGGCAAAAGCACACCAAAGAACTGTGCATTCTAAGATGGTATCACAAATCCCCAAAGAGAGTCCAAGTGTGTCGGCGGTTACGATGCCTGACCTTCCCAACACTGGATGGGAAGAGGTGGTTCCTTCCACCATTTGCACGCTCTCTGCAAATGGTCGAAGGAGCACCCACAGTCCAGTTTCTGATATTCAAATTGAAGATGTCACTGTTGAAGTACACCAGGATGAGGATATGGGTGTTGCTGGCGCTGAGGAGAAAGTTGACAAGGAGGATTCTGATGGTGATGTGGTTTGTTTAAATCAGGCACTGGAGGAGACAGTTGTTGTTCGTGGGATGAATAAGCCCATTGTCATACCTGGGCAAAATACCAAAAAGCCACCTCTTCAGTGTGGAATTATTTTTCCACAAATCTGGACAACAGGTTACAAGCTGTGTTGTGGCCTTTGTCAATCCATAATAAGTAGGGGTAAGGACGTTAACCACCTAGGAACATCCTCCCTTATACGTCACCTGCAGCGCATTCATCAGAAGTCATTGTCATGTTCAGAAACTTTGGGTAAGAGCGTAAGCAGTCCACTGACACCTAAATCCCTTCTTCCTCTTGTACCCAAGCTTCTGCAAGCCACCAACTCCCTCAACATCAATTTCCTCCTCACTCAGGAACGTCAGCAGTCCTGCAGTGACTAGCATGACTGAGGAGTCCTCTCCTAACCAGGATTCCTTGAGTGGTACGCCTACTACTACTGCTGCTGCTGCTGTTGTTGCTGCTGGGAGTCGATCGTCATCCCAGAGGGGAAGTCGGAAGACCATTTGTACTACTTCAACTAAGCAAATGACTGTCCAACAGTCCATTGCGAGGAAAATTAAATCTGACAGCAGTCATCCTGTTGCAAAGCGGATAACTGAAGCCTTGACAGCTATGTTGGTTCTAGATGTGCATCCAGTATCCGCCATTGGTGCACTGGGATTTAGACAATTGATGGAGGTAGTGTGTCACTGGTACCAAATCCCATCTAGATTCCACTTTCCTAGGAAAGCGATTTCCGGACTGTACAGGGACATCAAGAAAAGTGTCCTCAGTGTCCTGAAAAATGCAGCTGTACCAAGTGTCCAGTTAAGCACGGACATGTGGACAAGTGAAACAGGGCAATCTAAGGACTACATGACTGTGACAACCCACTGTGTAGATGCAACAGCAGCAGTGCCAGTAGCAGCATCTCACAAGTGCCAGCTCGTTCCTAGGCAGGCAACGCTATGTATCACCGCTTTCCGCAAGAGGTACACCGCTGACAACCTCTTACGGAAACTGAGGGACATCATCGCACAATGGCTTACCCCACTTAGACTCTCCGATTTGTGATATCGGACAATGCCACCAATATTGTGCATGCATTACATCTGGGTAAATTCCAGCACGTCCCATGTTTTGCACATACAATTAATTCGGAGGTGCAGATTTTTTTGAAAAATGACAGGGGTGTGCAGGAGATGCTGTCGGTGGCCCAAAAAATTGTGGGTCACTTTCGACATTCAGCCACCGCGTGCCGAAGACTGGAGTGCCAGCAAACACTCCTGAACCTGCCCTGCCATCACCTGAAGCAAGAGGTGGTAACGAGGTGGAATTCAACACTCTATATGGATGGAGGAGCAGCAAAAGGCCATTCAAGCCCATACATCCACCTACGATATAGGCAAAGGAAGGGGAATGTACCTGACTCAAGCACAGTGGAGAATGATTTCCGTCTTGTGCAAGGTTCTCCAATCCTTCGAACTAGCCACATGTGAAGTCAGTTCAGACACTGCCAGCTTGAGTCAGGTCATTCCCCTCATCAGGCTTTTGCAGAAGCAGCTGGAGAAATTGAAGGAGGAGCTAAGATGGAGCGATTCCGCTAAATATGTGGGACTTGTGGATGGAGCCCTTCATTCGCTTTGCCAGGATTCAAGTATGGTCAATCTGTTGAAATCAGAGCACTACATTTTGGCTACCATGCTCAAACCTAGGTTTAAAGTCTACGTTGTATCTCTCTTTCTGGCAGACACAAGTCTGCAGAGGTTCAAAGACCTGCTGGTGAGAAAATTGTCAAATCAAGCGGAACGTGACCCGTCAACAGTAGAGATGAGCGCCTGAAATTTTTCGGGTTTTGTGTTTTGGTTTTGGGTTCGGTTCCGCGGCCGTGTTTTGGGTTCGAACGCGTTTTGGCAAAACCTCACCGAATTTTTTTTGTCGGATTCGGGTGTGTTTTGGATTCGGGTGTTTTTTTCAAAAAACACTAAAAAACAGCTTAAATCATAGAATTTGGGGGTCATTTTGATCCCAAAGTATTATTAACCTCAAAAACCATAATTTACACTCATTTTCAGTCTATTCTGAATACCTCACACCTCACAATATTATTTTTAGTCCTAAAATTTGCACCGAGGTCGCTGTGTGAGTAAGATAAGCGACCCTAGTGGCCGACACAAACACCGGGCCCATCTAGGAGTGGCACTGCAGTGTCACGCAGGATGTCCCTTCCAAAAAACCCTCCCCAAACAGCACATGACGCAAAGAAAAAAAGAGGCGCAATGAGGTAGCTGTGTGAGTAAGATTAGCGACCCTAGTGGCCGACACAAACACCGGGCCCATCTAGGAGTGGCACTGCAGTGTCACGCAGGATGGCCCTTCCAAAAAACCCTCCCCAAACAGCACATGACGCAAAGAAAAAAAGAGGCGCAATGAGGTAGCTGTGTGAGTAAGATTAGCGACCCTAGTGGCCGACACAAACACCGGGCCCATCTAGGAGTGGCACTGCAGTGTCACGCAGGATGTCCCTTCCAAAAAACCCTCCCCAAACAGCACATGACGCAAAGAAAAAAAGAGGCGCAATGAGGTAGCTGTGTGAGTAAGATTAGCGACCCTAGTGGCCGACACAAACACCGGGCCCATCTAGGAGTGGCACTGCAGTGTCACGCAGGATGTCCCTTCCAAAAAACCCTCCCCAAACAGCACATGACGCAAAGAAAAAAAGAGGCGCAATGAGGTAGCTGACTGTGTGAGTAAGATTAGCGACCCTAGTGGCCGACACAAACACCGGGCCCATCTAGGAGTGGCACTGCAGTGTCACGCAGGATGTCCCTTCCAAAAAACCCTCCCCAATCAGCACATGATGCAAAGAAAAAGAAAAGAAAAAAGAGGTGCAAGATGGAATTGTCCTTGGGCCCTCCCACCCACCCTTATGTTGTATAAACAAAACAGGACATGCACACTTTAACCAACCCATCATTTCAGTGACAGGGTCTGCCACACGACTGTGACTGATATGACGGGTTGGTTTGGACCCCCCCCAAAAAAGAAGCAATTAATCTCTCCTTGCACAAACTGGCTCTACAGAGGCAAGATGTCCACCTCATCTTCACCCTCCGATATATCACCGTGTACATCCCCCTCCTCACAGATTATCAATTCGTCCCCACTGGAATCCACCATCTCAGCTCCCTGTGTACTTTGTGGAGGCAATTGCTGCTGGTCAATGTCTCCGTGGAGGAATTGATTATAATTCATTTTAATGAACATCATCTTCTCCACATTTTCTGGATGTAACCTCGTACGCCGATTGCTGACAAGGTGAGCGGCGGCACTAAACACTCTTTCGGAGTACACACTTGTGGGAGGGCAACTTAGGTAGAATAAAGCCAGTTTGTGCAAGGGCCTCCAAATTGCCTCTTTTTCCTGCCAGTATAAGTACGGACTGTGTGACGTGCCTACTTGGATGCGGTCACTCATATAATCCTCCACCATTCTATCAATGTTGAGAGAATCATATGCAGTGACAGTAGACGACATGTCCGTAATCGTTGTCAGGTCCTTCAGTCCGGACCAGATGTCAGCATCAGCAGTCGCTCCAGACTGCCCTGCATCACCGCCAGCGGGTGGGCTCGGAATTCTGAGCCTTTTCCTCGCACCCCCAGTTGCGGGAGAATGTGAAGGAGGAGATGTTGACAGGTCGCGTTCCGCTTGACTTGACAATTTTGTCACCAGCAGGTCTTTCAACCCCAGCAGACCTGTGTCTGCCGGAAAGAGAGATCCAAGGTAGGCTTTAAATCTAGGATCGAGCACGGTGGCCAAAATGTAGTGCTCTGATTTCAACAGATTGACCACCCGTGAATCCTTGTTAAGCGAATTAAGGGCTGCATCCACAAGTCCCACATGCCTAGCGGAATCGCTCCCTTTTAGCTCCTTCTTCAATGCCTCCAGCTTCTTCTGCAAAAGCCTGATGAGGGGAATGACCTGACTCAGGCTGGCAGTGTCTGAACTGACTTCACGTGTGGCAAGTTCAAAGGGCATCAGAACCTTGCACAACGTTGAAATCATTCTCCACTGCGCCTGAGACAGGTGCATTCCACCTACTATATCGTGCTCAATTGTATAGGCTTGAATGGCCTTTTGCTGCTCCTCCAACCTCTGAAGCATATAGAGGGTTGAATTCCACCTCGTTACCACTTCTTGCTTCAGATGATGGCAGGGCAGGTTCAGTAGTTTTTGGTGGTGCTCCAGTCTTCTGTACGTGGTGCCTGTACGCCGAAAGTGTCCCGCAATTCTTCTGGCCACCGACAGCATCTCTTGCACGCCCCTGTCGTTTTTTAAAAAATTCTGCACCACCAAATTCAAGGTATGTGCAAAACATGGGACGTGCTGGAATTTGCCCATATTTAATGCACACACAATATTGCTGGCGTTGTCCGATGCCACAAATCCACAGGAGAGTCCAATTGGGGTAAGCCATTCCGCGATGATCTTCCTCAGTTGCCGTAAGAGGTTTTCAGCTGTGTGCGTATTCTGGAAACCGGTGATACAAAGCGTAGCCTGCCTAGGAAAGAGTTGGCGTTTGCGAGATGCTGCTACTGGTGCCGCCGCTGCTGTTCTTGCGGCGGGAGTCCATACATCTACCCAGTGGGCTGTCACAGTCATATAGTCCTGACCCTGCCCTGCTCCACTTGTCCACATGTCCGTGGTTAAGTGGACATTGGGTACAGCTGCATTTTTTAGGACACTGGTGACTCTTTTTCTGAGGTCTGTGTACATTTTCGGTATCGCCTGCCTAGAGAAATGGAACCTAGATGGTATTTGGTACCGGGGACACAGTACCTCCAACAAGTCTCTAGTTGGCTCTGCAGTAATGATGGATACCGGAACCACGTTTCTCACCACCCAGGATGCCAAGGCCTCAGTTATCCGCTTTGCAGTAGGATGACTGCTGTGATATTTCATCTTCCTCGCAAAGGACTGTTGAACAGTCAATTGCTTACTGGAAGTAGTACAAGTGGGCTTACGACTTCCCCTCTGGGATGACCATCGACTCCCAGCGGCAACAACAGCAGCGCCAGCAGCAGTAGGCGTTACAAGCAAGGATGCATCGGAGGAATCCCAGGCAGGAGAGGACTCGTCAGAATTGCCAGTGACATGGCCTGCAGGACTATTGGCATTCCTGGGGAAGGAGGAAATTGACACTGAGGGAGTTGGTGGGGTGGTTTGCGTGAGCTTGGTTACAAGAGGAAGGGATTTACTGGTCAGTGGACTGCTTCCGCTGTCACCCAAAGTTTTTGAACTTGTCACTGACTTATTATGAATGCGCTGCAGGTGACGTATAAGGGAGGATGTTCCGAGGTGGTTAACGTCCTTACCCCTACTTATTACAGCTTGACAAAGGGAACACACGGCTTGACACCTGTTGTCCGCATTTCTGGTGAAATACCTCCACACCGAAGAGCTGATTTTTTTGGTATTTTCACCTGGCACGTCAACGGCCATATTCCTCCCACGGACAACAGGTGTCTCCCCGGGTGCCTGACTTAAACAAACCACCTCACCATCAGAATCCTCCTGGTCAATTTCCTCCCCAGCGCCAGCAACACCCATATCCTCATCCTGGTGTACTTCAACACTGACATCTTCAATCTGACTATCAGGAACTGGACTGCGGGTGCTCCTTCCAGCACTTGCAGGGGGCGTGCAAATGGTGGAAGGCGCATGCTCTTCACGTCCAGTGTTGGGAAGGTCAGGCATCGCAACCGACACAATTGGACTCTCCTTGTGGATTTGGGATTTCGAAGAATGCACAGTTCTTTGCTGTGCTGCTTTTGCCAGCTTGAGTCTTTTCATTTTTCTAGCGAGAGGCTGAGTGCTTCCATCCTCATGTGAAGCTGAACCACTAGCCATGAACATAGGCCAGGGCCTCAGCCGTTCCTTGCCACTCCGTGTGGTAAATGGCATATTGGCAAGTTTACGCTTCTCCTCCGACAATTTTATTTTAGGTTTTGGAGTCCTTTTTTTACTGATATTTGGTGTTTTGGATTTGACATGCTCTGTACTATGACATTGGGCATCGGCCTTGGCAGACGACGTTGCTGGCATTTCATCGTCTCGGCCATGACTAGTGGCAGCAGCTTCAGCACGAGGTGGAAGTGGATCTTGATCTTTCCCTAATTTTGGAACCTCAACATTTTTGTTCTCCATATTTTAATAGGCACAACTAAAAGGCACCTCAGGTAAACAATGGAGATGGATGGATTGGATACTAGTATACAATTATGGACGGGCTGCCGAGTGCCGACACAGAGGTAGCCACAGCCGTGAACTACCGCACTGTACTGTGTCTGCTGCTAATATATAGACTGGTTGATAAAGAGATAGTATACTCGTAACTAGTATGTATGTATAAAGAAAGAAAAAAAAACCACGGTTAGGTGGTATATACAATTATGGACGGGCTGCCGAGTGCCGACACAGAGGTAGCCACAGCCGTGAACTACCGCACTGTACTGTGTCTGCTGCTAATATAGACTGGTTGATAAAGAGATAGTATACTCGTAACTAGTATGTATGTATAAAGAAAGAAAAAAAAACCACGGTTAGGTGGTATATACAATTATGGACGGGCTGCCGAGTGCCGACACAGAGGTAGCCACAGCCGTGAACTACCGCACTGTACTGTGTCTGCTGCTAATATAGACTGGTTGATAAAGAGATAGTATACTCGTAACTAGTATGTATGTATAAAGAAAGAAAAAAAAACCACGGTTAGGTGGTATATACAATTATGGACGGGCTGCCGAGTGCCGACACAGAGGTAGCCACAGCCGTGAACTACCGCACTGTACTGTGTCTGCTGCTAATATAGACTGGTTGATAAAGAGATAGTATACTCGTAACTAGTATGTATGTATAAAGAAAGAAAAAAAAACCACGGTTAGGTGGTATATACAATTATGGACGGGCTGCCGAGTGCCGACACAGAGGTAGCCACAGCCGTGAACTACCGCACTGTACTGTGTCTGCTGCTAATATATAGACTGGTTGATAAAGAGATAGTATACTCGTAACTAGTATGTATGTATAAAGAAAGAAAAAAAAACCACGGTTAGGTGGTATATACAATTATGGACGGGCTGCCGAGTGCCGACACAGAGGTAGCCACAGCCGTGAACTACCGCACTGTACTGTGTCTGCTGCTAATATAGACTGGTTGATAAAGAGATAGTATACTCGTAACTAGTATGTATGTATAAAGAAAGAAAAAAAAACCACGGTTAGGTGGTATATACAATTATGGACGGGCTGCCGAGTGCCGACACAGAGGTAGCCACAGCCGTGAACTACCGCACTGTACTGTGTCTGCTGCTAATATATAGACTGGTTGATAAAGAGATAGTATACTCGTAACTAGTATGTATGTATAAAGAAAGAAAAAAAAACCACGGCTAGGTGGTATATACAATTATGGACGGGCTGCCGAGTGCCGACACAGAGGTAGCCACAGCCGTGAACTACCGCACTGTACTGTGTCTGCTGCTAATATAGACTGGTTGATAAAGAGATAGTATACTCGTAACTAGTATGTATGTATAAAGAAAGAAAAAAAAACCACGGTTAGGTGGTATATACAATTATGGACGGGCTGCCGAGTGCCGACACAGAGGTAGCCACAGCCGTGAACTACCGCACTGTACTGTGTCTGCTGCTAATATATAGACTGGTTGATAAAGAGATAGTATACTACTAATATTATATATACTGGTGGTCAGGTCACTGGTCACTAGTCACACTGGCAGTGGCACTCCTGCAGCAAAAGTGTGCACTGTTTAATTTTAATATAATATGATGTACTCCTGGCTCCTGCTATAACCTATAACTGGCACTGCAGTAGTGCTCCCCAGTCTCCCCCACAATTATAAGCTGTGTGAGCTGAGCAGTCAGACAGATATATAATATATATAGATGATGCAGCACACTGGCCTGAGCCTGAGCAGTGCACACAGATATGGTATGTGACTGACTGAGTCACTGTGTGTATCGCTTTTTTCAGGCAGAGAACGGATATATTAAATAAACTGCACTGTGTGTCTGGTGGTCACTCACTATATAATATATTATGTACTCCTGGCTCCTGCTATAACCTATAACTGGCACTGCAGTAGTGCTCCCCAGTCTCCCCCACAATTATAAGCTGTGTGAGCTGAGCAGTCAGACAGATATATATAATATTATATATAGATAATAGATGATGCAGCACACTGGCCTGAGCCTGAGCAGTGCACACAGATATGGTATGTGACTGAGTCACTGTGTGCTGTGTATCGCTTTTTTCAGGCAGAGAACGGATTATAAATAAAACTGGTGGTCACTATCAGCAAAACTCTGCACTGTACTGAGTACTCCTAATGCTCCCCAAAATTAGTAAATCAAGTGTCTCTCTAATCTATTCTAAACGGAGAGGACGCCAGCCACGTCCTCTCCCTATCAATCTCAATGCACGTGTGAAAATGGCGGCGACGCGCGGCTCCTTATATAGAATCCGAGTCTCGCGATAGAATCCGAGCCTCGCGAGAATCCGACAGCGTCATGATGACGTTCGGGCGCGCTCGGGTTAACCGAGCAAGGCGGGAAGATCCGAGTCGCTCGGACCCGTGAAAAAAAACATGAAGTTCTGGCGGGTTCGGATTCAGAGAAACCGAACCCGCTCATCTCTAGTCAACAGCTCCTCCTTCATTTTCACCTGCAACTGGGGCTGCGAGGAAAAGGATAAAATTTCCAAGCCCACCATCTGACGGTGATGCAGGGCAGTCAGGAGCAAGTGCTGACATCTGGTCTGGACTGAAGGAGCTGCCAATGATTACTGACATGTCTACTGTCACTGCATATAATGCTGTCACCATTGAAAGAATAGTGGAGGATTATATGGGTGACAGCATCCAAGTAGGCATGTCATACAGTCCGTATGTATACTGGCAGGAAAAAGAGGCAATTTAGAGGCCCTTGCACAAACTGCCTTTATTTTACCTGTCAGTGGACTGTTTACGCTCTTACTCAAAGTTTCACAACTTGACACTGACTTCTGAAGAATGTGCAGCAGGTGACGTATAAGGGAGAATGTTCCTAGGTGGTTAACGTACTTACCCCTACTTATTACAGATTGACAAAGGCCACACACGGCTTGACACCTGTTGTACGGATTTGTGGAGAAATAATTCCACACTGAAGAGGTGGCTTTTTTGGTATTTTGCCAGGCATCACAATGGGCTTATTCATGCCACAGACAACAGGTGTCTCCCTTGGTGCCTGATTTAAACAAACCACATCACCATCAGAATCTTTTTCGTCAACTTCCTCCTCAGTGCCAGCAACACCCATATCCTCATCCTGGTGTACTTCAACAGTAACATCTTCAATTTGAATATCAGAAACTGGACTGTTGGTGCTCCTTTCAGCACTTGCAGAGGACATGCAAATGGTGGAAGGAGCCACCTCTTCCCGTCCAGTGTCGGGAAGGTCAGGAATCGCAACCGCCAACACACTTGAACTCTCCCTGGGGATTTGTGATACCATCTTAGAATGCACAGTTCTTTGCTGTACTTTTGCCAGCTTAACTCTTTTAATTTTTCTAGCGGGAATATGAGGACTTCCATCGTCATGTGAAGCTGAACCACTAGTCAGGAACATAGGCTAGGGCCTTAGCCATTCCTTGCTACTCTGTGTCGTAAATGGCATATTGGCAAGTTTACGTTTCTCCTCAGACCATTTATATTTTTTTGGGGGGTCTTTTTACTGAAGTTAGGCTTTTTGGATTTCACGTGCCCTCTACTATCACATTGGGCATCGGCCTTGGCGTTGATGTCATTTCATCGTCTATGTCATGACTAGTGGCAGCAGCTTCAGCACTAGGAGGAAGTTGTTCTTGATCTTTCCCTATTTTATCCTCCAAATTTTAGTTCTCCATTATTTTTCTGGAGTGATATAACAATATGCGGTACAGGAGAGCATACCTCTACACCACATAGGGCAAACCCTGTGACAATTATTTGGATTAAATATTAATAATCCCTTTATTTGGAGTAAATAATATACAGCACAAGACAGCACCAGTGAATTTATATGGCAGCACCACTGGACTGGACTTATACAGCAGTACCACTGGAATTATACGGCATTACTACTGGACATATACAGCAGTATCACTGGACAGGATTTATACACCAGTACCGCTGGAATTATATGCCAGTACCACTGGAATTATACGGCAGTATCACTGGATTTATACCGCAGTACCGCTGGACATATACGGCAGTATCACTGGACATATACAGCAGTATCACTGGACTGGATTTATATGGCAGTACCGCTGGAATTATATGCCAATACCACTGGAGTTATATGGCAGTATCATTGGATTTATATGGCAGTACCACTGGATATATACAGCAGTATCACTGGACATATATGGCAGTATCACTGGACGTGTACGGCAGTACCACTGGACATATACAGCAGCACAGGCACACCACCACTGGACTGATGCAGGATAACACAGCACCACTGCAATGGACTGGACTTATACAGCAGCACTGGACATATGGCAGCAGAGGACACCACCACTGTGACTGGACTGAAGCAGCACAAGACACTACCACTGTACTGATGCAGGACAACACAGCACCACTGCAATGGACTGGATTTATACAGCAGCACTGGACATATGGCAGCAGAGGACACCCCCACTGTGACTGGACTAATGCAGCACAAGACACCACCACTGAACTGATGCAGCACAAGACACCACCACTAGACTGGACTTATACAGCAGCACTGGACATATGGCAGCAGAGGCAGAACCACTGTGATTGGACTGATGCAGCACAAAACACTAACACTGAACTGATGCAGGACACTGAGGACGGAGACGCGTCCTCTCTCTACACTCTCCAATGCCGGAGTGAAAATTGCAGCGACGCGCAGCTCCTTATATGGAATCCAAACCCTGCAAAAATCCAACAGCGGGATGATGACATTTTGCCTCATTCTGTTTTCCGAGTCAGGCAGAAAACCCGAGCCTGACTCGGATCCAGGCTCGGGTAGTGAAGTTCGGGGGGTTCGGTTCTCAGGGAAGAAGGGGGGGTAATTCAGACCTGATCGCTAGGGTGTGTTTTTTGCAGCCCTGTGATCAGATAGTCGCTGCCTACAGGGGGAGGGGTAAAGTGCTGTGCAGTTGCGCGATCGCTTTTGCAGCAGAGTTGCACAAACATTAGTTTGTGCAGTCTCTGGGCAGCCCAGGACTTACTCAGCCGCTGCGATTGTTTGCTGCTGATCGAGGCCGGAACTGACGTCAGACAACCTCCCTGAAAACGCCTGGTCTGTCCTGCGCTTTTCCGGACACTCCTGTAAAACAGTCAGTTGCCACCACCAAACGGCCACTTCCTGTCAATCACCTTGTGATCACCCGTGCAATCTGTTTTTTCGCACCATCCCATCGCTAGGCACTGATGCCCGGTGCTGTTGCGCAGTTCAGATCTGATCACCTGAATACTTGTATTAGTGCAAAACAACAAGCATGTTACAGCATGTGCGCTCCAATGTTTCAAGACCCGCCGCGGTCTTGAAACTTTAGAGCACACATGCTGTAACATGCTTGTTGTTTTGCACTAATATTCATTAATTTCAAGTCCGGTGAGTGTTGCCTCTCTTTCTTTGTATGTGGATAGAGCCAGGTAGCTCATTACAAAAAGGACTATTGCTAAGTATTACTCCTACATGGAGGGCCGAATTATATATTTTTTTTTTATTTATATATACAGTGTTACAGTATATATATATATATATATATATATATATATTAAAAAGAAAGATAGGAGAGCCCTTAGTACAATAACATGTAGACACCACCAAAAGTACGTGAAATTTAAATGTAGGTGGACCCATACCAAAATAAATATCTTAAAAGCTTATCTTAAGTTCTTGTAATGATCTACACGAGGTCATCAGCTGTATGAAGTTTCAAAAATATTCAATGTAGATTCAGAATATGTAAAAGATAAAATACAAAGACAAACAAAGTGTAATTCAATTTACAATTACACATACAAAGTTACAACACAGGGACGTAAGAAGATGCATGTACATGTATTCAGAGGAAAGACAGCTTATCTGAGTATCAGCAACCAGCAGTGTATCACCCAGTGTGAAGCAGCCAGACCCCTTACACTAGTTCTGTAGATTGTAATTATTCCCCCTTCACACATTCTGCATGCCTCCACTGAGCTACTTTAAACCCTATGTTTACGGCAGGGACGTGCAGTCAGGGGAGGCAGTGCCTCCCCTGTCATAATGATTAAAATAATAAAAAGAAGATATTTATAACACAGTCTGTTATAAATATCTTTTTTCATTATTTTAATAATTCCCCCCCCCAGTGGCTGCTTGTGAGGGTGGGAGGCAGCGGGAGAGGTGCCTCCTGCTGCCAACACTAAAACTCCGGGCAGCGGGGGGCGGGCAGGGGGCGGGGCGCAGCAATGGGCTGTGAAAGCCCATTGAAAATGAATGGGGAAGCGGCACCTATACTGGTGCCGCAATGACAGGGGCGTGCATTCAGCCCCGATGAATGCACGCCCCTGTCAGTGCCCCAGATGTGATTGGCCCAGCGGATCCAGTGCTGGATCCGCTGTCAAATCACTAGCGAGCCCCCTTCCCGGCTGCAGCGGGCGCCGTGGGCTGTGTGGGCGCCCGCTGCAGCCAGCGCCGCTGAGCGGCGCTACTATGGGAGAGACGTCATGAGTCATGACGTCTCTCCCATAGTACAGCAGAGATGAGCCGGCGGACGGAGACGGAGGACAGCGCTAATGGAGCTGCGCTGCTGGAGCGGTAAGTATGTGTGTGTGTGTTTTTTTTTTTTTTTTAATGTGTGTGTTGGGGGCAGAGCAACAGGGGTTCAGCAACTGGGGGGCACAACAACAAGGGGCACAGCAACAGGGGCACAACTATAAGGGGCAGAGCAACAGGGGCACAGCAAAAGGGGCACAGCAAAAGAGGCACAACTATAAGGGGCACAGCAAAAGGGGCACAACTATAAGGGGCACAACTATAAGGGGCACAGCAAAAGGGGCACAACTATAAGGGGCACAGCAAAAGGGGCACAACTATAAGGGGCACAGCAAAAGGGGCACAACTATAAGGGGCACAGCAAAAGGGGCACAACTATAAGGGGCACAGCAAAAGGGGCACAACTATAAGGGGCACCGCAAAAGGGGCACAACTATAAGTGGCACAGCAAAAGGGGCACAACTACAAGGGGCACAGACACAGGGGCACAACTATAAGGGGCACAGCAAAAGGGGCACAACTACAAGGGGCACAACTATAAGGGGCACAACTACAAGGGGCACAGCAACAGGGGCACAACTATAAGGGGCACAGCAAAAGGGGCACAACTACAAGGGGCACAGCAACAGGGGCACAGCAAAAGGGGCACAACTACAAGGTTCACAGCAACTGGGGGGCACAACTACAAAGGGCACAGCAACTGTGGGTCACAACTACAAGGGGCACAGCAACTGGGGGGCACAACTACAAGGGGCACAGCAACTGGGGGGCACAACTACAAGGGGCACAATTACAGGGGTCACAGCTACTGGGGGCACAGCTACTGGGGGGCAAAGCTACAGGGTGCACAGCGACTGGGGTCACAGCTACTGGGGGCAAAGCTACAGGGGGCACAGCGACTGGGGGCACAACTACTCGGGGCACAGCTAGGGGGCACAGCTATTGGGTGCAAAGCTACAAGGGGCACAGCGACTGGGGTCACAACTACTGGGGGCACAGCGACTGGGGGCAAAGCTACAGGGGTCACAGCGACTGGGGGCACAACTACTCAGGGCACTGCTACAAGGGGCACAGCTACAACGGGCACAGCTACAGGGGTCACAACTACTGGGGGCACAGCCACAAGGGGCAAAGCTACAGGGGGCACAGCGACTGGGGGCACAACTACTCAGGGCACTGCTACAAGGGGCACAGCTACAACGGGCACAGCGACTGGGGGCACAACTACAGGGGGCACAACTACTCATGGCACTGCTACTGTGGGCACTGCTACAGGGGGCAAAGCTACTAGGGGTACAGCTACTAGGCTCACAACTATTGGGGGAGCCTGCTCCATCATCCCAGCTAGCAGCAGCACTCTCCCCTGTCTGTGCTAAAGTCCTCCCGCGTCAGCGAGTGTATAATATTCATTAATTACTCTCTCTCCTCCTGTGGATTACTTTGTTTGTAAGTATAATTTTCATTTTTACAGGTACCGGCCCTATTGGATTCTACTGGACAAGTGGACGTGACCGTCGTGGGATGTAGGTAAGTAATCTCTCTCTCATTTTTACAGGAACCACCTATTGGATTCTACATGGACAAGTGGACGTCATCGGCGTGGGATGTAGGTAAGTATGTGTGAGTGTGTAAGTGTGTTTTAATACATTTTTACTTTCACGGTGTGTGTGTTGTGTTTTTATTTGGGTATTTTTGTTGTTGTAGAACTACAGGTACCAGCGGGCCCGTTATTTCCCCGCATGCTGGTACTTGAGGTTCTCCAAGCACCAGCAAGTGGGGGAGGCTTGCTGGGCCTTGTAGTTCCACAACAAAAAACAATATTCTTTTTTATACACACTTATGGCTATCAGCCCGGCACCCACTGCCCAGGGGTGCTGGGGACAGCCTCGGGCTTCACCCCTGGCCCTTGGGTGCCTGGAGGGGGGGGACCTCTTGATTTAAGGGGTCCCCACTCCTCCAGGGAACCCCGGCCAGTGATGACTAGTTGGGGGGGTAATGCCACGGACGCAGGGACCTACATAAATGTGTCCCCCGGCTGTGGCATTATGTCCCTGGCTAGTGGAGCCCGGTGCTGGTTTTAAAAATACGGGGGACCCCTACATCTTTTGTCCCCCTGTATTTTTGGAACTAGGACCAGTCTAAGAGCCCGGTGCTGGTTGTCTAAATACGGGGAACCCCTGTCCAATTTTTTCCCAGTATTTAAACAACCAGGACCGGCTCAAAGAGCCCGAGGCTGGTTATACTTAGGAAGGGGGACCTCACGCATTTTTTTTTTACATTTTTTAACCCATTCAGACCCTTCTCCGTTAAGTTAATGGAAGCCCTGGACAACAAAATTGCATTCATGTCCTCCTTCCACTCCCTTCCCAAACACTAATTTTAATTTTTTTCTATAAAAATGTACAATATATCACAAGTATGATGAGCAGGCAGGCAGCGGGCATTGGCGGCATCGGATTGAGATGCAAATTAGTGGCGGAGGGCTGGGTCAGTTGATGGTGGGCGAGTTTGTAAGCCATTGGCGGTGGCAGCAGGCATCGGCTCAGAGGCAGTAGCAGGCATTGGCTCGGCGGCGGTAGGGGTCATCGGCAGGATTCGGCGGACATTATGGCTGTAGTGACTCACCAGCCTCTGACCTCACCGCACGCCACTGGTTTACGGCTACTATCTTTGTTTTGAAGGTGTAATTCAAGTTGGTATGTACAGTCAGTGTTCACCACTAAACTACTGTAATGCGCCTTCCATCACCATTCTGCTTGTGTTTTATTCCCAATGGGGGTCATTCCGAGTTGTTCGCTCGTTATTTTTTTCTCGCAACGGAGCGATTAGTCGCTAATGCGCATGCGCAATGTCCGCAGTGCGACTGCGCCAAGTAAATTTGCTATGCAGTTAGGTATTTTACTCACGGCATTACGAGGTTTTTTCTTCGTTCTGGTGACCGGAGTGTGATTGACAGGAAGTGGGTGTTTCTGGGCGGAAACTGGCCGTTTTATGGGTGTGTGCGAAAAAACGCTACCGTTTCTGGGAAAAACGCGGGAGTGGCTGGAGAAACGGAGGAGTGTCTGGGCGAACGCTGGGTGTGTTTGTGACGTCAAACCAGGAACGAAACTGACTGAACTGATCGCAGATGCCGAGTAAGTCTGGAGCTACTCAGAAACTGCTAAGAAGTGTCTATTCGCAATTCTGCTAATCTTTCGTTCGCAATTTTGATAAGCTAAGATTCACTCCCAGTAGGCGGCGGCTTAGCGTGTGCAAAGCTGCTAAAAGCAGCTTGCGAGCGAACAACTCGGAATGACCCCCAATATACAGACTGTTGCCCTCAGGCCCACTAGTTTCTTTAAACGCACTTGGATTGGGTGCATATTATTGTTCATATAGCAACTATGTTCCATCTGCAAGGGGCATCTTTGTATCCACCCATAAGAGAGCATAAAATAAATTAGATTTTACAAAGTTTTCTGTGGACGAAAGTCGGAATTCTGGCGTCGGTATTTTGACCGCTGGGCTCTCGTCCGGCGGTCATAATACAGACGCCAGAATTCCGACTTTCGTCTACAGTCCCGACATCAGAATGCTGATGAGGGAGGAAAACCAGATGTCAAAATACCGACGCCAGAATTCCGACTTTTGTCCACAATCCCGACATCAGAATGCTGACGAGGGAGGAAAACCAGGTGTCAAAATACCGATGGCAGGAATTCCGATCATCCTCTCAGCGGCACATGCTCACATCCTGTCACGGGGGGGGGGGGGTTAGGTTTAGGTTTAGGCAGGAGAAGGGGGTTAGGGTTACGGTGTAGGGATGGGAAGGTTAGGGTTAGGTACCGGGGAGGGAGGGTTAGGTTTGGGCAGGAGAAGGGGAGCTAGGGTTACGGTGTAGGGAAGGGCAGGTTAGGGTTAGGTACTGGGGAGGGAGGGATAGGTTTAGGCACTTGAAAGGGGAGGTTAGGGTTAGGCACCAAGCGGGAGGGTTAGGTTTAGGCAGCTGGGAAGGGAGGGTTAGGGTTAGGCACCCCCTGGAGGGCTGTCCTTTGTAATGTGGAACTTTCAGGTAATGACTTGGGAGTCCTTTCCATGCGCGGCTGTCGGCCTGCGCAACACGTAAGCTGTGGAGGACACTGGGAGGGATTGGATCCTTCTCAGGGAATGTTGCAGACAGAAGCCCATAGGTTTCTATTAGGCAACAGACAGTAAAAAAATATTCAAGTGCTTTTTCATAAGGATAGGGTAGAGAAAAAGTGCAAGTGCAGTGTGTGATGGAGATCTAATGTCCCAGAATAGTCAATTCTAATCAAAACACTTCCAATACAATAGTCCAAAAATTAGGGTAAAAATAAATAAAAAGTAAAAATAAAAATAAGGCGTAGTCACTTATTTATAGATGTCCTCCTCTTCCAATGGATATAGGGGCTAATTCAGGTTGGATCGCAGTGTGCGATCCAACCCAAATTTTTGCTGAAAAGATACAGGTGCATGCGCAGTGCCCATCCTGCGCATGCACCCACATTTTCTGTGGGAGGTCCGCAGAAAATGCGATCGCCTCTGCTTGTCAATCAGGCAGAGGCAGTCGGGGGGCGGGAAATGCTCTGTTTCCAGGGAGGAGACGGAGCATTGCGAGGGCGGGGCTACCCGAATGGTGGGCAGTGTGGAGCGAATGGGGGTGTATTGGGGGTGTGGTCATGGCAGCTGCGTGATATCACTTGCAGCCATCACAACAGGTAAGATGGCGCCGGGACTCCTGTGGCCACAGCTAAGCTGCGCCAGCAGGAGTCATCTCATATGCTGCACAAGGGGGCAAGGAAGACTGCTGCTGCAGACATCAGAGGAGAGGACAGAAGGGGACGGAGACTGCGGAATACAAGCGAAAGAACCGGTGACTACTGCTGCATAAAAGCGTAGGACTAGGGGACGCAAAGGATAGATAAGTATAAGCTCAACTTCATTATTGTATAGTGAGTGTTTTGCCTAGATTGTTTTGCTTCTCTATTTCTTCTTGGGTAACAGGGAGTTAGACCTTACAAAAATATGGGTGGGGCTGGGATTGGGGATTTCACTCAGTGCATGTCGTGCAAGATGTACGTGCACCTGGAGCAACCATCCCAGTGTGAGTACATCTGCATGAGGTGTGTGCGAACCGTTGCCCTGGAAGCCCAGGTAACTGATCTAGAGCAAACCGTTACGCGACTGAGGGAGATCCACAATCTCGAGCAAAGTTTAGATAGAATGGTGGAGGAGTTGAGGGAGGGGTCACTGGTAGATGAGGATGACCAGTCAGTTAGCTGGGTCACAGTTAGAAGGAAGAAAAAGAGGGGGAGGCTCGACATCTCTGAACTATCAAACCCGAATAAATTTGCACGACTGGACGAGGAATCGGAGGATGATAGTGAGGAAATGACGGTGCCGGAGGAGACTGTTCCATCTAGCAACCAGAGGAGTGGTCCCTCTGGCACAGTTGGGATAAAAGTTAGTAAGGTACCTAGTCAGATTGTGGTGGTAGGGGATTCCATTATTAGGAAGACAGATAGGGCAATCTGCTACCGGGACCGTGATCGCCGTACGGTCTGTTGTCTCCCGGGTGCTTGGGTGCGGCACATCGCGGACCGGGTATATAGATTGTTGGGAGGGGCTGGGAATGATCCAGCGGTCTTGGTGCACGTTGGCACCAACGACAAAGTTAGTGGAAGGTGGGATGTCCTTAAGAAAGACTATAGGGAATTAGGCAAGAAACTCAAGGCAAGGACATCTAAGGTAATATTCTCAGAATAATTACCCGTGACACGCGCTAGCCCAGGGAGACAGAGGGAGATTAGGGAGGTAAATGTGTGGCTTAAGGATTGGTGCAGGAAAGAAGGGTTTGTGTTCATGGAACACTGGGTGGACTTCTCAGTCAGGCGCCATCTTTTTTGTCGTGATGGATTGCACCTGAATGAGGAGGGGGCAGCGGTGCTGGGTGGAAGGATGGTTAGAAGGTTGGAGGAGATTTTAAACTAGGTGCCTGGGGGGAGGGTTTAGCAAGAAATTACGGGCCATTCAGTAAGAATAGCAGGGGTGGCGTTAGTGAACAAAACGGGGGAGGAGTGGGGGGGGGGGGGAATAGAGCAGACTGCAAGGGTAGTAATATGGGAACTAAAAAGGGTTTTAGAATAAAAGTATCCAACGACGATAACGGGTCATCTTTACAGCATAAGAATTATGATGTCCCTAGCATAAGGTGAAATACATATCTCAATTGTATGTATGTAAATGCTAGAAGCCTTACAGGTAAAAAGGGGGAACTATAAATCCTCGCAGCAAGCAGTAATATGATATTATAGGCATTACTGAAACGTGGTGGGACGAATCTCATGATTGGACAGTCAATCTAGAGGGTTACACGCTGTACAGGAGAGAAAGACTAAATAAACGGGGTGGAGAGGTATGTCTTTACGTAAAGCCATTTCTAAAACCTGTTATACGGGAAGATATTCAAGAAGGGACTGTAAATACTATTGAGACGTTATGGGTAGAAATTTAATGCGGGGGTAAAGGAATAAAGAAGTTATTATTGGGATTATGCTACAGGCCGCCTGGTATTAATGTGTCTGACGAGAAATTGTTACTGAACCAAATAGAAAGAGCATCAGGAGTAGGAGACATAGTAGTGATGGGAGACTTTAACTATCCCGAGATAAACTGGAAAATCAATTCATGTGATACTGCTTGGCAGGGCCGTAACTACGTGTGTGCCAAGTGGGCTTGGCACACAGCGCAGTTGCCCTGAGGGCGCACGGCCAGCGGCATATAATGAGTCAAATTGACTCATTACATGCCGCCTCTGAAGTTTGTGCCGTGCGCCGCAGCCGCGCTGGAGGAGAGAGAAGCGCCGGAGGCAGCTGAGAAGGAGGAGGAGGGAGGGGGACTGGAGCCGCAGCAGCGCTATTTCATTGGTAGTAAGCGCCGCTGCAGCATCCCCCTCTCCTTCCGTATTGGCTGCCCGGCGCTGCTGTGGATGCTGGGATGCGGTTCCTCCATCCCAGCATCCACAGCAGTGCCAGGCAGCCAATACGGAAGAAGAGGGGACTGCTGCAGCGGCGCTTACTACCAATGACATAGCGCTGCTGCCAGTGGCGGTTCTTGCCACGGGCAAGCAGGACTTTTGCCCGGGGCGCCGCCTTCCGGAGGGCGCTGGTGCCATCCGGAGGGCGCCGCACCGTGGCAAGATCCGCCACTGCTGCCCGCTGTGTCCCCCGTCCGCCTCCGCTGCCCGCTGCCGTCCCCGTCCTCGGCGCCTCCTGTGAAGGGAACTAGACGCTATGCGTCTAGTTTCCCTTCGTGGAGAGTAACTGCTGAGCGGTGCGCGATGACGTCATCGCGCACCGCACAGCAAAGGTCCTCTCCACGAAGGGAACTAGACGCATAGCGTCTAGTTTCTCTTCGTGGAGAGGACCTTTTGCTGTGCGGTGCGCGATGACGTCATCGCGCACCGCTCAGCATTCAAGCGGCGCTTTCAATGTACAGGGGGCGTGACTCACCACGCCCCCTGTATTAGGCCACGCCCCTTTCCCGCCCGGGGCGCTCTGCGCCCTTGAACCGGCCCTGGCTGCTGCGGCTCCAGTCCCCCTCCCTCCTCCTCCTTGTCCGATGCCTGCACAGAGGGAGATGCCAGCACGAGGAGCCTGTCAGCGGGGAGAAGGTAAGTATCTCTCTCTCTCTCTCTCTCTCTGGGGGACACCGTCTGCCATAATGTGTAAAAAGGGGAACTGGCTGCTGCAATGTGTAAAAAGGGGTCCTGGCTGCTGCAATGTGTAAAAAGGGGGATTGGCTGCCGCAATGTGTAAAAACTGGGGTCCTGGCTGCCGCAATGTGTAAAAAGGGGTCCTGGCTGCTGCAATGTGTAAAAAGGGGGCCTGGCTGCCGCAATGTGTAAAAAGGGGGCCTGGCTGCTGCAATGTGTAAAAACTGGGGTCCTGGCTGCTGCAATGTGTAAAAAGGGGTCCTGGCTGCTGCAATGTGTAAAAAGGGGTCCTGGCTGCTGCAATGTGTAAAAAGGGGGACTGGCTGCCGCAATGTGTAAAAACTGGGGTCCTGGCTGCCGCAATGTGTAAAAAGGGGTCCTGGCTGCCGCAATGTGTAAAAAGGGGGTCTGGCTGCCGCAATGTGTAAAAAGGGGGCCTGGCTGCCGCAATGTGTAAAAAGGGGGCCTGGCTGCCGCAATGTGTAAAAACTGGAGTCCTGGCTGCCGCAATGTGTAAAAAGGGGTCCTGGCTGCTGCAATGTGTAAAAAGGGGGACTGGCTGCTACAATGTGTAAAAAGGGGGCCTGGCTGCCGCAATGTGTAAAAAGGGGGACTGGCTGCCGCAATGTGTAAAAAGGGGGACAGGCTGCTGCAATGTGTAAAAAGGGGTCCTGGCTGCTGCAATGTGTAAAAAGGGGTCCTGGCTGCTGCAATGTGTAAAAAGGGGGCCTGGCTGCCGCAATGTGTAAAAAGGGGGACTGGCTGCCGCAATGTGTAAAAACTGGGGTCCTGGCTGCCGCAATGTGTAAAAAGGGGTCCTGGCTGCCGCAATGTGTAAAAAGGGGGACTGTCTGCTGTAATGTGTAAAAAGGGGGATGCTGTCTGCTGTAATGTATAAAAGGGGCTCTACCTGGTGTAGTGGCGCTACTGTGCAGCGTAATTTGAATAATGGAGACTACTGTGCACCGTAGTATGAATTGCTATTATTTTGTGGCCACGCCCCTTCCCCATGAAGCCACGCCCCTATATATTTTTTGCGCGCCTACGGCGCGCACTGCCCCTATCTTGCATGGGGGGGGATATGTCGTTTCTTGCACACAGCGCTAAAATGCCTAGTTACGGCACTGCTGCTCGGGGCAATATGTTTTTAAACACGCTAAATGATAATTACTTAGCTCAATTAATCGAGGAACCAACTAGGTCCAATGCAATCTTAGACCTGGTATTAACTAACAATGGGGAATTGGTATCAAATATTGAAGTAGGAGAGCCCATAGGTAACAACGACCACAATATGGTCACATTCAATATCAGTTTTCATATGCAGTACTATACTGGCTCAACTAGGACTCTAAACTTTAGCAAAGCCAACTTTGACATGATGAAGGAAGCGTTAAGGGACATTGAATGGGAAATTCTGCTTCAAGGAAAAAATACTACAGAGAAATGGGATATATTAAAATCACTGCTAATTAATAATACTCTTAAATTTATTCCCAGCAGCAGCAAAAAAAGGAATAAAAATCCCAAACCAATGTGGTTTAACAAAAATATAAAGGAATTAATGGACAAAAAAAGATGAGCATTTTAAAAATACAAATCTGAGGGGGATGCGGAGCCATTTCAACACTATAAGGACTGTAACAAAATATGCAAAAAAGGAATAAGAGCGGCTAAAGTAGAAACTGAAAAACAAGTAGCAAAGGAAAGAAAAGCGAATCCCAATTTTTTTTTAAGTACATCAACAGCAAGAGAATAAAGAAGGAGAGTATAGGCCCTTTAAAGGACAAGAGAGGAGTCTTGATCAAAAATGATAATGACATAGCAAACAAACGAAACAAGTTTTTTTCAATGGTATTTACCAGAGAGGACCAAATGCTGGGTCTAACACAATATCTCAACAAAGATAATGTCCCACTGCTAAATGCTTATTTATGTGAGGAGGTAGTCTGTGACCGATTAAAAAAGTTAAAGATTAATAAGTCACCTGGTCCCGATGGAATTCACCCGAGGGTTCTTATGGAGCTGCACGCTGAACTAGCAAGACCTCTATTTTTGATCTTCATGGATTCGGTTAAATCGGGTATGGTTCCCAAAGACTGGCGTATAGCGGAGGTAGTGCCGATATTTAAAAAGGGGAGCAAAGCTGAACCAGGTAACTATAGACCAGTTAGTATTACATCTATAGTGGGGAAAGTATTGAAAGGTATTCTAAGGGACAGTATTCAAAAGTTCCTTGAAGCAAATAAGGTCATTAAAAGGAACCAATATGGATTTGTGAAGGACAGATCATGTCAGACCAACTTACTTGGCTTTTATGAAACAGTAAGTGCGAACCTGGATCAGTGTAAGGAGGTGGATATAATCTTTTTAGACTTTGCCAAAGCTTTCGACACTGTACCACACATGCGTCTTATCTAAAAGCTACAAGAAATAGGGCTAGGGAGCACAATATGCACTTGGGTCAGTAATTGGTTAGATAATAGGGAGCAGCACGTTGTGGTCAATGGATCATTTTCAAATTGGACTAAAGTACTAAGTGGTGTGCCACAAGGGTCTGTACTTGCACCACTTTTGTTCAACATTTTCATCAACGATCTAACAGTAGGTCTAGAGAGCATGGTATCAATTTTCGCAGACGATACCAAATTGTGTAAGGTTATAAATACGGAGGGGGATGCTGAGTCTCTTCAGAATGACTTAACTAAACTGGAAGCATGGGCAGCAAAATGGAGAATGAGATTCAACACAGACAAGTGTAAGGTAAGGCACTGGGGGCAAGACCAAAAATAACACCTACATACTAAATGGGGTAATATTAGGGGATTCTGTACTGGAAAAAAACTTAGGGGTTCACATAGATAACAAATTAAGCAGCAGTACCCAAAGTAGGAGTGCAGCAAAGAAGGCTAATAAGATATTAGCATGCATAAAACGGGGAATTGTTGCAAGGGACGAGAGTATTATACTCCCATTATATAAATAACTAGTGAGGCCTCATCTTGAATATTGTGTGCAATTTTGGGCACTGTGGGGCAGATGTATTAACCTGGAGAAAGCATATGGAAGTGATAAACCAGTGATATGTGCAAGGTGATAAAGGCACCAGCCAATCTGCTCCAATATGTAAATTAACAGTTAGGATCTGATTGGCTGGTGCATTTATCACCTTGCACATATCACTGGTTTATCACTTCCTTATGCCGTCTCCAGGTTAATACATCTGCCCCCCTATTACAGAAAGGATATCCTGGAGCTAGAAAAGGCTCAGAGGTGGGCGACCAAACTAATCAAGGGCATGGAGACGCTGGAATACGAGGAAAGGCTTGCAAGGCTAGGCATGTTTACATTGGAAAAGAGGCGGCTAAGAGGGGACATGATCAACATCTACAAATATATAAGGAGTCAATACACAGAGCTTGGGAGAGACCTGTTTTCTATAAGATCAGCACAGAGGACACGTGGTCACTCACTTAGGTTAGAGGAGAGGAGTTTCCACACATTGAGGCGAAAAGGTTTTTTCACAGTAAGGATAATACGTGTTTGGAATTCCCTGCCTGAGAGAGTAGTAACTGCGGACTCAGTCAACACCTTTAAGAATGGGTTAGATAAATTCCTATTAGATAAAGATATTCAGGGTTATGGTGCGTAGGCACACATTATAGTTAATATAACTAGTCCTAACATAAATAATAGTCCTATAATAAGACTGCATAGGAGACCATAAATAGGTTGAACTCGATGGACAATTGTCTTTTCTCAATCTTAGTTACTATGTTACTATGTTACTATATCTGTATAGATTGTAAGCTTGCGAGCAGGGCCTTCCTACCTCTGTCTGTCTGTTTGTCTGTCTTTGCCCAGTTTTGTTCTATAATTGTTGTTCTAATTGTAAAGCGCAACGGAATATGCTGTGCTATATAAGAAACTGCTAATAAATAAATAAATAATGAAGGGGGGGAGGCGCCAGTCAGTATGCTGGGCGGCCTTGTCCAGTGATGGGCGGCCCCCAGCATGGGACCAAAAGGATAGCAAATTCTGCTGATTAGCAGAATTTGCTATCCTTAATGAATTAGCCCCATAATTCAGTCAATATCCAGTCAATCTCCAGAAATTATAAATGTCTCATGTCAAGAACAAGGCATCTGAATGGTATGGTTCCTTAACTGTAATAGTTTCTACACAGTAGTCCCAATAGTATGCCATACTATCCCTTGGGTGTCCTAGCTTAAAGGGATAGTGTAGCATAAAGGACACTATTGAGACTCCTGTGTTGAAACTATTACAGTTAAGGAACCATATCATTCCGATGCCATGTTCTTGACCTGAGACAATTATCACATCTGGAGATTGACTGGATATTGACTGAATTATATCCCCAGCACCATCAGAATCCATCTCGTCAACTTTCTCCTCAGCGCCAGCAACACCCATATCCTCATCCTGGTGTACTTCAACAGTGACATCTTCAATTTGAATATCAGAAACTGGACTGTGGGTGCTCCTTCCAGCACTTGCAGAGGGCGTGCAAATGGTGGAAGGAGCCACCTCTTCCCATCCAGTGTTGGGAAGGTCAGGCATCGCAACCGCCAACACACTTGGACTCTCCTTGGGGATTTGTGATACCATCTTATAAAGCACAGTTCTTGCTGTGCTTTTGCCATCTTAACGCTTTTTATTTTTCTAGCAGGAATATGAGGGCTTCCATCGTCATGTGAAGCTGAACCACTAGTCATGAACATAGGTTAGGGCCTTAGCCGTTCCTTGCCACTTCGTGTCGTAAATGGCATATTGGCAAGTTTACGTTTCTCCTCAGGCGGTTTATATTTATTTTTTTGGGGTCTTTTTACTGAACTTTGGCTTTTTGGATTTTACATGCCCTCTGCTATCACATTGGACATCGTCCTTGGCAGACGATGTTGATGTAATTTCATCATCTATGTCATGACTAGTGGCAGCAGCTTCAGCACTAGGAGGAAGTTGTTCTTGATCTTTCCCTATTTTATCCTCTACATTTTTGTTCTCCATTATTTTTCTGGAGTTATATAACAATGGCCCTCATTCCGAGTTGATCGCTAGCTGTTTTCAGTCGCAGTGCGGCGATTAGGTGAAAAAGCGGCATTTCTGCGCATGCGTACGGGCCGCAGTACGAACGCACTAAGTATTTTCACTCAAAACTATGCAGTTTTGCACAAGGCCTAGCAACGCTTTTCTGTCAGTGCGTTGATCGGTGAGTGATTGACAGGAAGTGGGTGTTTCCGGGAGTGTACTAAAAAATGCAGGAGTGTCAGGTCAAAACGCAGGCGTGCCTGGGGAAACGGCGGAGTGGCTGGCCGAACGCAGGGCATGTTTGTGACGTCAAAGCAGGAACTAAACTGACTGAGGTGGTCGCAAGGTAGGAGTAAGTTTCGAGCTGCTCAGAAACTGCATGAAAATTTTTACGCGCAGTTCTGCTAACCTTTCGGTCGCACTTCTGCTAAGCTAAGATACACTCCCAGAGGGTGGCGGCCTAGCGTGTGCACTGCTGCTAAAAGCAGCTAGCGAGCGATCAACTCGGAATGAGGGCCAATATGCGGTACAGGAGAGCGTACCTCTACACCACATAGGGCAAACCCTGTGAAAATTATTTGGATTAAATATTAATAACCCCTTTATTTGGCGTAAATAATATACAGCACAAGACAGCACCACTGGACTGGACTTATACGCCAGTACCACTGGAATTATACGGCAGTATCACTGGAATTATACGGCAGTACCACTGTAATTATATGGCAGTACCACTGGACATATACGGCAGTATCACTGGAATTGATTTATACGCCAGTACCACTGGAATTATACACCATTACCACTGGAATTATACGGCAGTATCACTGGATTTATATGCCAGTACCACTGGAATTATATGGCAGGATCACTGGAATTATACGGCAGTATCACTGGAATTATACAGCTGTATAACTGGACATATATACGGCAGTATCACTGAGCTGGATTTATACGCCAGTACCACTGGAATTATACGGCAGTATCACTGGAATTATATGGCAGTACCACTGGAATTAAATGACAGTATCACTGGATTTATACACCAGTACCACTGGAATTATATGGCAGGATCACTGAATTATACGGCAGTATCACTGGATTTATACGGCAGTACAACTGGACATATACGCCAGTATCACTGGACTGGATTTATACACCAGTACCACTGGAATTATACGCTAGTACCACTGGAATTATACGGCAGTACCACTGGACATATACGGCAGTATCACTGGACTGGATTTATACGCCAGTACCACTGGAATTATACGCCAGTAGCACTGGAATTATACGGCAGGATCACTGTAATTATACAGCAGTATCACTGGAATTATACAGCAGTACCACTGGATTTATACGGCAGTACCACTGGACATATATGGCAGTATCACTGGCCTGGATTTATATGCCAGCACCACTGGAATTATACAGCAGTATCATTAGAATTATTCAGCAGTACCACTGGAATTATACGGCAGTACCACTGGACATATACGGCAGTATCACTGGACTGGATTTATACGCCAGTACTGCTGGAATTATACGGCAGTACCACTGGAATTATACGGCAGTATCACTGGAATTATACGGCAGTACCACTGGAATTATACGGCCGTACCACTGGACATATATGGCAGTATCACTGGACTGTATTTATATGCCAGTACTGCTGGAATTATACGTCTATACCACTGTATTTATATGCCAGTACCACTGGAATTATACAGCAGTACCACTGGACATATACAGCAGTATCACTGGACTGGATTTATAAGGCAGTACTGCTGAAATTATACGCCAGTACCACTGGAATTATACAGCAGTATCACTGGAATTATACGGCAGTACCACTGGAATTATATGGCAGTACCACTGGGCACATATACGGAAGTATCACTGGACTGGATTTATACGCAAGTACCGCTGGAATTATACGCCAGTACCACTATTATTATACGGCAGGATCACTAGAATTATACGGCAGTACCACTGGAATTATACGGCAGTACCAGAGGCAGAACTCTGGGAGGCAACGGAGTCATCTGCCACCGGGCTCCTGCTCTGAAGGGGGGCACCTCTCCTCCCATTCTGTGACACCATTGATTTAAGTTAATTGTCGCTGTTTTTTCAGTGGCCGACTTCCTCACTGGTCCCTGCACTTTACAAATCACACCCTCTTTATTATACTGAATATACTCATTTTACAAGTATCACACCCAGGATTAGAAACCACAACCTATTACACTGGAAGCAGACACCTTACTGATGAAGCTATTTGCTCCTGTATAGGAAATATGAGAATTTTAACTATATGAAGATACTTCTCTGACAATTACATGTAACTTCATATAGTTAGAATTCTCATGCTTCCTCTACAGGAGCAAATAGCTCCATCAGTAAAGTGTCTGCTGTCAGTGTAACAGGTCATGGGTTCTAATCCTGGGTATGACTGCTAAGAAATGTGTGATTTAAAATAAAATACAATTAAATGTATAAATACAGTATATGAATTGTTTTCAGAACACACCACACACACACATATATATATATATATATATATATATATATATATACATGCACACATACATACATATATTTATCTCAATATAGCAAATAGGGGGGCACCAATATTTATCTCCGGGCGACTGTGATGAATTTACGCCACTGGGTAGTACTACTGGATTTGTACAGCAGAACCACTGGACGTATATGGCAGTATAACTGGACTGGATTTATATTCCAGTATCACTGGAATTTTACGTCAGTACCACTGGAATTATACAGCAGTATCACTAGAATTATACGCCAGTACCACTGGAATTATACAGCAGTATCACTGGAATTATACGGCAGTACCACTGGAATTATATGGCAGTACCACTGGACATATACGGCAGTATCACTGGACTGGATTTATAAGCAAGTACCGCTGGAATTATATGCCAGTACCACTGTTATTATACGGCAGGATCACTAGAATTATACGGCAGTACCATTGAAATTATACAGCAGTACCACTGGAATTATACGGCAGTATCACTAGAATTATACGGCAGTACTACTGGATTTATACGGCAGTACCACTGGACATATACGGCAGAATCACTGGACTGGATTTATACGCCAGTACCGCTAGAATTATATGCCAGAACCACTGGAATTATCTGACAGTATCACTGGAATTATACGGCGGTACCACTGGAATTATACGGCAGTACCACTGGACATATACGGCAGTACCACTGGACTGGATTTATACGCCAGTACTGCTGGAATAATATGCCAGTACCACTGAAATTATACGGCAGTACCACTGGACATATACGGCAGTATCACTGGACTGGATTTATACGCCAGTACCGCTGGAATTATACGCCAGTACCACTGGAATTATATGGCAGTATCACTGGATTTATACGGCGGTACCGCTGGACATATACGGCAGTATCACCGGACATATACGACAGTATCACTGGACATATACGGCAGTACCACTGGACATATACAGCAGTACCACTGGAATTATACAGCAGCACAGGGACACCACCACTGGACTGATGCAGGATAACACAGCACCACTGCAATCGACTGGTCTTATACAGCAGACTGGACATATGGCAGCAGAGGACACCACCACTGTGACTGGGCTGATGCAGGATAACACAGCACCACTGGACTGGTCTTATACAGCAGACTGGACATATGGCAGCCTAGTACACCACCACTGTGACTGGGCTGATGCAGCACAAGACACTGTACTGATGCAGGACAACACAGCACCACTGCAGTGAACTAGACTTATACAGCAGCACTGGACATATGGCAGCAGAGGACACCACCACTGTGACTGGACTGATGCAGCACAAGACACCACCACTGAACTGATGCAGCACAACACAGCACCACTGGACTGAACTTATACAGCAGCACTGGACATATGGCAGCAGAGGACACAACCACTGTGACTGGACTGATGCATCACAAGACACCACCACTGAACTGATGCAGGACACTGAGGACGGAGACACGTCCTTTCTCTACACTCTCCAATTTCAGAGTAAAAATGGTGGCGACGCGCGGCTTCTTCTATGGAATCCAAACCCAGTGAGAATCCGACAGCGGGATGATGACGTTTTGCCTCATTCTTGTTTCTGAGTCAGGCAGGAAAACCCGAGCCTGACTCGGATCCGGGCTCGGGAAGTGAAGTTGTCAGGGAACCAAACCCGCTCATCTCTACAAAAAATAAGTGAATTATCTATGAATCTTGTATAGAATACTATGTCAACAGCAATCTCACTGTAAAAATATGGAATCCTCAACAGAAAACATATGTATTTGCATACGCCGGTGACACCGAGGACCCCATGGTGCTGCCAGTTACCTGCTAATAAAATACCCCATCAAACAAGAAATAATTCTTAGTGAGAATAAAATTAAGAAACAACCGATAAATCTCAATGTGTCTTAAATCAATAGAACCAGCATTAAGCAACAATCTACGTACTGATGCCAAACCCTCAGAATGAGGTATTACAGTATACAAACTTGTAACATCAGCTGTAATTAACCAAAGATCCTCAGGTAATGAATCAAATGATTGCAATTTAGTCAACAGCATAGTTGTATCAAGCAAGAAAATGTTCCTGCTTCTGAATTATAGGCTGTAGAATCGAATCCAGCCAAACTACTGTTGGTTGGGCCAGGGAGCCACAGGCTGAGATTATTGGTCAATCCCTTGTGCACTTTTGGAAAAGTATACTGTCAAAGTCAAAATTAAATTTATTTATTAGAATACATTGTGGCATTTATTAGTGGTTGCGTACGTATGCACTTTGCGTATTACGGTGCTTTGCGGATCACCGCACACTTCATGCATTACGGTAGAATATGAAATCCCTGAGAAAAGTCATAATGTTACACATAAATACATTCTTACATATCACATAAATTACACATAGTCACTACATGTCCAGAGCACTGTTTTAATATATAGCAACATTAGTAATAGACCAGTAAACCAGCATTACACATACCACAGGGTTAAAATCACATTATTGCCCCATATTTAGTGTCATACTGATCTGCATGTTATTAGCAGTAACCTGGTCATTTCGAACAAACTGTCGCAAACAGCGATCGGATGGTATGAGCAATATTTGATATAGATATATATAAATGTGCAGAGCAATGTGTGTATATTAGCCAGTTCAAGCCACTTTCGCAGCAGGACCCTGAGGAGAAACATGTGTGTCTCCTTCAAGGAACAAAGCTTTCTCCCTTCTGTGGACTGACCTATGGGCCGTCGAGTTGCCTCACCCCTGGACCAATGCTAAAAGACTTTGCTTGATGTATTGTATTGTATGAGAGACAAAGAGCAGATCTCCTCTCTCAGAAGTCCTCTTGCTGAAGACTGATCACCTGGATCCAGGGGCGCATGCATATGTATATTGTCTGTAACTGTAAGTCTCTCTTGGTGTGTTGTTACTTGCATTTGTCTGTTACCTGTTATTGTGATTTCATATTTTTACTTGCTATATTAAAATTGATTGTGGGTTGTACTGCAATTCAACAGTATACTATCGTACTCTATTTTATTAAGGTATTAGTGTGCGTGTAACTCACCAGGGGTGCATTATGCAAATAGACGCGGCTTGCGTCTGCAGCAAACTATTTTGTATTGTTTTAAAATTAATTGACTTTTACAATACATAATAGGAGTAATTGGGAACTTTGGCAAGAGGACAGAGACCAATTAATCATCAATTAAGGCAGCATCTTTCGCCATCATCACAATATCATATAGTTCCTTCCTAAATATTGTGGGTGGATCAGCACTGGGTTTTACGTACACGTTGTTATCCGCTAATTGTCGTAAAATCTCATGCGCATAGTCCACAGAAGCCTTTATCTGCGAGGCGAATTATGAAATTTTCATTATTTGATAAATCACGTAGTTCTTGTCTTTCCAAAATGGATAGGTTAGGGTGTGTTGATTGTCCATGTTTAGCTTTATTCAAAACCTCATGATCAAGTGAACGAATAAAAGTTTTAATTGTTGCATTAGAGGATACAGAATCAAAAGATCACTTTTCACAAAATTGTTTTAAACAAATCGGAGTCTTAGAGGCAGCTTTCTTTATTGGCTGCTGATTTTTGTTAAAAAAATTCCTTAATTTCAGTTGCCTGTGCAGATTGAACTTTTCAATGTGCCTCTTAAATTGGTCGAATGGATTGGACGAAACAAACGATAATCCTTTCTTAAGGAGACTAATCTCACTATTTGATAAAGTATATCAGGAAAGTTTAAAAATAATTTCCTCTGGGGGAGGGGAGGTTTTTTTTTGCCACGTTTTTCTCCTTTTATTCTGTCCCCCTTGTCTATTATTGTGCCTTGTGCCGTGTGGACCCAAATGCGAGGAGTTACCTCTAAAGGGCCTGTTGGATGTCTTCTGGAAGTCGGTCTAGAGGTTTCTACATCACTGGTGTTACTGAAAGTTTCCTGTGATGAATCCATATCAACTTGTGATTTAGAATACTTCCTTCTAAAAATATTTTTTTTCTTTCTAAATTCAGATTGACCACCAATGAGCCAACGATAGACCTGATGTCTTTCATAATCCATCTCCACATTTTGGAGTTTTACCTTTTTAAATTTAATCAGGTCTCTTTTGTATGCACTCACTTGGCTAGCAAGCTTTTCAATCCAATTTTAGTGTCCACATCAGCTTGTAAAGCTGGTAAATGTATAGCTTCAAATTTTTCAATTTTGTCTGTGACCAAAAGGAGTTCCTTCGTGGATTGTTCTATCACAAGTAATAAAAGGTCATAAGAACATTTATAAAGGAATGCGATCCATTTTTTGCAAAATCCCGGGTCATGACAACCAGTTGTTAGGCAATTCCTAATTCGGAACCCTCTAGGGATTTTTTAGATTTAAAATAATCACTTAAAGAAATACCATGAAGTTTAAAGTGAATCTCCTTCTTTTTTAGACACACCCAATCACGATAAATCATTTCACTAGACATTGATTCAGCCTGATCATCAAGAGCTTCTTTATAAAGAATTTAATCTGCCTCAGACTCCGAAAATGTAAATGCATCCCCAATGGGGTAATTAGATGGATTAAAATATAATTCTTCATCAATTAATGATTCTGCCATCATAAAAAAATTTCAACAAACAATATAGAAGAATCACTAGCAGCACAGTTTTTAAAGCAGCATAACGAAATCTCATAAAGTGCAAAAAGGAGCTTTTCGGTAAACAGCCACTTGTGCAAAAAAATTGTAGAAGTGCAAATAGTGCTTCCAAAAAAGTGCTCAGTATAAAAAGACTCAAAACACAGTCATCCAGTGAAGATAACAGAAGTCAATATAATAATCCCAATATATGGGAAAAGGTCCCTTGACAGAGTCTTTTCTCCATGCAAGAAAAAGCTCAAATAAATATAACCAAAGGTCTGGCACTTTTATTACTCACTAAACTTGACCTGGTGCCATCACAGTCATTTTACCATAAATCCTCCAGCGGTTCGGCACTCAGGGCATAATAATCTCACACAGACAGCATGTGGCAGTTTATCAACGTTTCAGTTTATGACAACTGTTTTCAAGATACCAACATAGTATAACTGCTCAATCATGTCTTAGCAATTGATAGGAGACAGTGGTTTGTCCGGAAAGCAAAGATTAATCAAAACACTAGACTCCCATGGGTAACTCAATATACAACATTATGACCCATGATCCATAATGCGTCTAATAATTTTTGGACATTGATTATTTCTGATACAGATTTGGGATTAACAAATTCATCTTTAATGCCATGTTATTCCAGAGGCAGAAACCTGCGGGATATACTTGTCAAAACTAATTTCAATTCAAAAACATTGACAACACCAAAACATTTTTTTATTGGCTAAACAGTGTGGATGTTTTAGATGTGCATGCATAACTTGCAGGTATCTGATTACTGGAAATAAATTTAATCACCCACATACGGGAAAACAATTCAAGAGCCGACATCATCTCACTTGCAACAGTAGTTTTGTGATCTATCAGCTGATTTGCCCCTGTGGTTTAACGAATAAAGGAAAAACTCAATGTAAGTTAAAGAGCGAATGGCAACTCATCGCCATCCTATAAGTACAGCATTAGTAAACGGGTTTAGTGACCAACCGGTCACCCGACATTTTTTGGAAAATAGGCACCCGTTAGCATCTTTACGATATAGGATGATCGACCACATCCCACAATATAGTCGGAGTGGAGATCGAGGGAAAGCCCTTTAAAAAGAGAAGCCCAATGGATTTTTAATTCGATGTGATACAGCCTAGGGGCTTAAATTAGTTTATTTCCTTTGCATGCTTTATGTAATGCATTTGTCTATATTTGACTGTGGCTGATAGACGTGATGCAGATTACAGATCCCTCTGGGTGCATCGTGTTTGTAAGCTAAGGTTCTACACACTGCAGTGTTGACATATGCTGTCTTTCTATGCAATTGATTATAATGTATATTCAGATGCTTTAAATTGATTAGGTGACCTTATATAATGCTGGTATGCGATCGATGCTGATCTGAATATGTCTAATGGAATTTGATATAATTGATGTTTTCATTAACAGCAATAATAACATTATAAATTTAGGGCATGTTGCTACAGTTCTGATGATGTTCATCTGGATGTATTTACAGTGTTACTTTTGTAAATTGTTACTTGGTGCTGGTTGTTGTGGTTACACACAAGCGGTGTGCAGCGGTCCGCAAGGTCTGATGACGTCCCTGGGAATGGGAGAAGCATGATGATGTCATCCGATCGCGTCCCAGCCAGGGCGCGGCAGGAATCCTGAGTCACTGAGTGAAGGTTATGGGGTAATATAAGGTGAGCATTTATATTATGTTGGTATCTTAAAAACAGTTGTCATAAACTGAAACGTTGATAAGCTGCCACATGTTGTCTGTGTGAGATTATTGTGCCCTGAGTGCCGCACCACTGGAGGATCTATATATATTTATTCATGAAAACAGATTTGAGAGATTAAATTCTGATTGTGAAACAGATAGGGAAGTTTTTTTAGACCACAGGAACCTATGGAGGGGCAAAGATCGAGAGGGCCAGAAAGAGGGAGACAGACTAAGCACACCGGGGGGTATGAAAAGGAGGTGGGCAGAAAAAGAGGTAGAAGAGCTGCCAAAAAGAGAGGCCAAAGTCAGAAACTTTCATTAGAAAATGTAGATTTAGTCCTTTTTAACATCTCAAAGGTTGAACTAAGTACAGTAGGAAAGAAGGTGCTTAAGAAAGGTTTACAATATGCCCCAGCTTGTGATCCAAATACATTTAATTTATATATTGATTTGGATCTATACATGAGAAATCTGACCATGAAACGCCATTTTCTAAGACAATCAGATGCACTGGTGAGGAATTGGGAGAATAGAGATGAAAATGAAAGATCTCAGTCAGGAATTAAACCTAAATCTACGTACTTTCCAGTCAAGTCAAAGGGCCCTTATGTTGAATTATTTTCAAAAATGGTTAAAAAGGATCTAAAAACAATTAAGTAACCACAAAAAATTAAAATCTGACAAAAAAAAACATGAAGCCTTGAAAGGGTTAGCAGAGAATTAAGACATAGTCATTAAAAATGCTGATAAGGGGGGGTCTTGTTATTATGGACAGGGAATATTACAAAAAAGAAACTTATAATTTATTATTGGATGAGAAATCCTAATTAAACTTAAAAAAGATCCAACAAGTTTATTCCTGGGGGAACTAGAAACCTTGTTAAATGAAGGTTTGAAGAACAGATGTATTACCAAAGAGGAATATAATTATCTTTGTAATAAAAATACTAGAACTGCAACCTTTTATCACTTACTGAAAATGCATAGAAATTTGTCCCACCCCCCTGGACTCCCGATAATTAGAGAAACTGGGTCCCTTACGTTTAGACTGTCTGAGTATATTGAAGTTTTTCTTAAGAAATATGTGGTTAATATAGATTCATATATTCAAGATTCTACAAAACTTTACAGATAGTTAATGGTGTACAGTGGCAAAAACATTACAAATGGTGTTCTCTTGATGTACAATCTTTGTACACTGCAATCCCACATAAAAAAGCGATAGAGGCAGTGAGGAAAACCCTTTACACTGATCCCGAGATGGAAGAAAATATGGTGGACTTTTTATGTAGATGTCTAGAATTTGTACTGAAATATAACTATTTTACGTTCCTTGATGAGTGGTTTATACAGATATGCGGAGTATATGTGCCCCGAGATTGGGCAATTTATATATGGGCCAATGGGAACAGGAGACACTTATTGGAGATATGAGGAAACATCTCGTCAGATTTAAAAGGTATATAGATGATTTATTGGTTATATGGGAAAGTGATGAATCAGAGTTTGAGAGTTTTATGAAAAGATTAATGAGAATGTTTATAAATTTAAATTTACCCACACTATTGATGGAGATAAAATAGTATTTCTAGATCTGATGCTTGATTCAGAAAATAGTATTTCTAGATCTGATGCTTGATTCATAACACTTTCTCCAAACAGGGGTAATTGAAACATCTACACACTTTAAAGAGGTTGATAGCAATAGCTACTTGAAGTTTGATAGCTGCCATCTTTCAAGATGGAAGGAGAATATTCCATTATCACAGTTTACAAGACTAAGGAGGATTTGCTCTAAGATAGAAAAGTATGAAGAGCATGCCCATATCTACAGTGTGTTGAGAGGTTTAATAAGCGAGGATATTCTACAAGTCTAGTAGAAAGAGCTAAAAACAAAGCAAAAAAAAAATATGGATGAGCTGCTAGTCTATTGAGCTGCTAGTCTATAAAGAAAAAAAGAAATGGGGGGGATGACAATTCGCAAATAATTTGCCGCTTTAGTACTCAATATAACAGCTCCGAGAAAGAGATTGAAAAATCATGAAGGAAAAACTGGCATATTTTACAAATGGACCCAATACTGGGCCAGCATCTCCCTAATAAGCCTACTATTATTTATAGGAAAGTGAAGATCATCAAAACTATGATATCTAAAAGTTGCTTGGAGAAAGTAGCTGAAGCAAACATAACAAAAAAAAACAGGTACAGTATTATGAAATACTAAAGTATTTTTCCATGTGGCTCTTGTAAGTTATGTCCACAAGGAGAGAAATGGGCTAATAGAAGGAATTAACATTAATAGGTGGGAAGGAATAACAGGGGGCACAGGGGTGAGTGAGGGGATAACTGGGGACAGTATAACAGGGGGCACACAGGGCAGCAGCTGGCAGTACATGTTAATTCCTTGTTACAGTGCAGGTGGAGCAGACTTCATCATCATTGTGCAGCCTGCCTTCCTATTATTTGGGATGAATCCGCTGAACTGAGAATATAGAGGATTGTGTAGAGTACATCATTTGAGGAAATAACTCTGCATGCGGTTTTTATATATACAGGTTGAGTATCCCATATCCAAATATTCCGAAATACGGAATATTCCGAAATACAGACTTTTTTGAGTGAGAGTGAGATAGTGAAATCTTTGTTTTCTGATGGCTCAATGTACACAAACTTTGTTTAACACACAAAGTTATTAAAAATATTGTATTAAATGACCTTCAGGCTGTGTGTATAAGGTGTATATGAAACATAAATGAATTGTGTGAATGTAGACACATTTTGTTTAATGCACAAATTTATAAAAAATATTGGCTAAAATAACCTTCAGGCTGTGTGTATAATGTGTATATGAAACATAAATGCTTTCTGTGCTTAGACTTAGGTCCCATCGCCATGATATCTCATTATGGTATGCGATTATTCCAAAATACGGAAAAATCCGATATCCAAAATACCTCTGGTCCCAAGCATTTTGGATAAGGGATATTCAACCTGTATAAAGGTACGCATGTGATTGCTTGCGTGGCGCATCTCCTATGACAACAGTGTTACACTATGCAATATTCTTCCTTATTTTGAGATTGAGAATCCATGCTGGGATTATATCTATTGAGGAGATATTTCTACTTACGGTTTCATATTTATGGAGACTAAGAAGTTATACTGAAAAGAGCTATACCTCAAAAAGGCCCTGTCCTGTTTTATGCAAGATTATTATTATTATTATTATTATTATTATTATTATTATTATTATTAGGTACACAATCAACTGTTTCTCTTACTGGACACTTTTTTGTAACTAAATTACACTATTTTCGTGCCTTCTTGTTGTTTTTATCCCGATATTGGATACGTGTTGTGGAAGCTGTTTCAGTAAAGATCTGACTACAGTCTTATGACATTAGGAGAATCTGGTACACGGGTATCACCTATATTATGTATGTGTGTTGCCATTGAATCCAAAGATACTACACTAATAGTTCATAGTAGTTGTGATTTATAAGCACTTTAGTATTGACAGAAGAAAGAACATAACGTTATAAGGTTAGGTTTAATATTCTGTGGTTTGACAAAGGCGTTTATCCATAGATTTCCAATGGCGATAGTAATAAATGTTATACAAGCCTTGTTTTGCAATAATTACTATTGTCATTTGAAATCCACTGGTTGAAGCTGCCGATGATCGTCGTCTTTGACAAACCGACGCACAGTAAATCTGCCCCTATGCCTCGGTTGCTCCTGTTAGATAACACTGTGTGCACATTTGTACAAATCTGAGTACTAATCAATTTTTGTTATGTGCGTAGAAGATAAACAACTTTCAAGGATTGCACATTCCCATTAGTGACCTGTTTATTTAAATTGATACTGGAGTTTGCATCGTGAGGATTGGGTAACATCTGTCATCACAGTTTATTGACCATTCTCTTTTCAAACAGTGTTTTTTTGCCTTTTGTCCTTTTTTTATTGACTGGCAATCACATGTTCACAGACTGCTAAGCAGTCCCTGCTAGTCAGGGGGATCACTTGCAGCAATGAAACTAATGCTCATTCCGTTCCTGTGCTTATATTGTTTCTTAGGTTCTGCAAACCTTGCTCCAATTACTGATGCAGATTGTGATGACCCCAATACCTTTGAGGTAGTAGGTGAGGTGCTCAAGTCCTTCAATGATGCAAAAGAAGATGGAAACCAGTTTAGCCTGCACAGAGTCACAGATGCCAAGATACAGGTAGGAGATGTTTCTCTGTTGAGAAATGATATGTTGTGTACAGTACTAATAAATGTGGAATATATTGATATATAGTATACCTGGTCACATTACTAAAGTGTGCATATTTTTTCCAAGAAAGAAAGAAAGAGCACTGTTAAATACTGCACTGTAGTTAGGCGTATGTTTTACTTATATCAATACAAAGAAGAGAAAAGAAATCTGAGGATAGACAGAGTAATGCACTCTGCTAACATACAGTACATACAGTATCTTGCCATCTGGTCACATGACCCAATAATTTGATTGACCAGGTTAGATTCGCATGTGGGCAAATGTTAAACTGATGTAAGGAAAACTTACTTAAAATATATATGTATATATGTAAATTATATTAACTGATAATGATATGATTATGTAACTTTAGAACTTTAGAATAATGTTAAGTAGGCATTCACGTAGTAGGCATTCAGCAGTTTGTTAGATACTCTATAGATTAGATACTATATAGATTTCATGCTTCATGTAGGTTTCACAGAAGTGTGTGTTCCCTGTTCTATGTACTGTTTCCAGTGGCAAATGCAGGATTTCCAGGGGGGGTTTACATATATATATATATATATATATATATATATAGCAACGGAATGAGCTGGTACTCGTGGAGACTTAATTAAACAGGCAAACTACAGTTTGATGCCAACGTTTCAGGGTATGACCCCTTTTATAAAAGGGGTCATACCCTGAAACGTTGGCATCAAACTGTAGTTTGCCTGTTTAATTAAGTCTCCACGAGTGCCAGCTCATTCTGTTGCTATATACTGATTCCAGAGGGCAGGGCACCGGAGCATTTTTGACTTACATTGTGCAACTCGAGTGCCGAACCTCTCTTTGCTATATATATATATATATATATATATATATATATATATACAAACAGAAAGTTCAGCACTCACCAAAGCAAGCTCACTTATTTTCACAACATCAATAAACAAATGATGGGGGTTTAGTTAGTGAATTGGCCAATGCACGGAAGCCTGCAAACCGCTCGCCAAGGTACCCCATCTTCATGCAGGTCCTACACTATCACAGAGTCTCAAAAATTAAAACCTAGCAACTGTATCACATAATATAACTGCAAATATGCCCACTTGGTTTACTGTGTATCTGCCAAATACTCCATGGCTTTTAAAGGTGCACTAGTCACCTGACACTGGCTGATAAATTACTAAAGAACAGCTGACTCAGGTTTAAGATAATTGGGCTTGCATAGGGGTGCATGAACAAAGCTTGTGGCCACAGTTAATATGAGTTAACTAAAGATTAACCCTACAATATACCAACAAATATAAAACCACAGCACTCACCACCCCAGAAGCGGGGTGCAGTGTCTGCACTCACCACTCATAGGGTGGGGTGCATGTAGCCCATGGCCACCTACTTAAAAATATACAAACAGAAAGTTCAGCACTCACCAAAGCAAGCTCACTTATTTTCACAACATCAATAAACAAATGATGGGGGTTTAGTTAGTGAATTGGCCAATGCACGGAAGCCTGCAAACCGCTCGCCAAGGTACCCCATCTTCATGCAGGTCCTACACTATCACAGAGTCTCAAAAATTAAAACCTAGCAACTGTATCACATAATATAACTGCAAATATGCCCACTTGGTTTACTGTGTATCTGCCAAATACTCCATGGCTTTTAAAGGTGCACTAGTCACCTGACACTGGCTGATAAATTACTAAAGAACAGCTGACTCAGGTTTAAGATAATTGGGCTTGCATAGGGGTGCATGAACAAAGCTTGTGGCCACAGTTAATATGAGTTAACTAAAGATTAACCCTACAATATACCAACAAATATAAAACCACAGCACTCACCACCCCATAAGCGGGGTGCAGTGTCTGCACTCACCACTCATAGGGTGGGGTGCATGTAGCCCATGGCCACCTACTTAAAAATATACAAACAGAAAGTTCAGCACTCACCAAAGCAAGCTCACTTATTTTCACAACATCAATAAACAAATGATGGGGGTTTAGTTAGTGAATTGGCCAATGCACGGAAGCCTGCAAACCGCTCGCCAAGGTACCCCATCTTCATGCAGGTCCTACACTATCACAGAGTCTCAAAAATTAAAACCTAGCAACTGTATCACATAATATAACTGCAAATATGCCCACTTGGTTTACTGTGTATCTGCCAAATACTCCATGGCTTTTAAAGGTGCACTAGTCACCGCACACTGGCTGATAAATTACTAAAGAACAGCTGACTCAGGTTTAAGATAATTGGGCTTGCATAGGGGTGCATGAACAAAGCTTGTGGCCACAGTTAATATGAGTTAACCAAAGATCACGCGGTAGAATAAATTAGTCACAACAAGCAGGTAACTGCAACATTCTAATGTTTTATTGCATCATCAGGTGCTGAATGACGATGCAGTAAAGCAGTGAAACGTTGCAGTTACCCGCTTGTTGTGACTAATTTATTCCACCGTGTGCAGCCATACTGTATCGCAGTTTGTGGTCTCTGTGCTAAGAGTTCCTGCGGAGGGTACAGACAGTATTACAAGGTTACAAGGTTTACAGATGTGCTGCCCCCACTCTTGGAGGTGTGTGTTGTGTGTATTTGTGTGTGTGTGTGTGTGTGTGTGTGTGTGTGTGTGTGTGTGTGTGTGTGTGTGTGACATTCAAAGAGGTCAGGTGGCAAATTAAATAATATATATATGTATATATATAAATATATATATATTATTTATATGTACATATATATATTTATATATGTGTGTTTGTATGACAAAATACACAGAAACAGACTGCACATACACTCCACAGACAAACATACATAACACACCACTGACCACACACATACTGTACATTTAATTAAACAAACATATACTGTACATTGTACTGCACACATACGTATCCGGGGTTGCAGAGGAGGGACACTGCCAGCCGCTGGAATTGTAAGGACATACGGAATTGCTGTGCTGTGCATGCGCAGCAGCTCCCAGTATCTGCATATCTGCAGTTCACTAGGCAAAGAGCTTTGCCGGCAATAGATCCCTGGTCGCAGCTTTTTTTTTTTTTAAATGGAGACACAGCTGTCTCCGTTTCTAAAATAAGGAATTCAGTCCATCAGGGGGGGTTTCTGGCTATCCAGAAACCCCCCCTGTGTGCGCTACTGGTTTCTCTTCAATTTATGTGTAAGCAAGTTTACATGGGTAAGATGAGGATGTACTGTACAGTAGCAAATTATAAAATGTAACAGCAAAAAAAAAAAACTGTTCAAGGGAGTTTAAACCACTGAGGGGTCTTTTTATTGGTATCTGGATGATAGATATACACTGTCTAGTTAGACAGTCAATAGGTCAACACTATATGGTTGACATGCAATCGGTTGACAGGTACAAATGGTCGATAGGTACAAAAGGTTGACAGCTGAGAGGTGGACAGTGCTTAAGGTCAACAGGTTCAAAAGGTTGACATGATAATAGTTAATAAATGTTTTTTAGGTTTTTAACATGCTTTCCCAACATTTGCCTAGTTTACTATACACATCGGCTAAGATTGGGAATAGTAACCTGCCTAAAGCGTGGCGAGTGAACCGAGCCTGTGAGAGTCTACGTTTCTACTGAAGGTCATCAAAGAACATGAAATTTACAAGATATAAAAAATATATCGGTCATTTTTGTGTCGACCATCGTTATGTTGATATTTTAACCCAGTCAACCTTTAACACTTGTGGAGATTGGCTTTTCTATTATGCGTGCAATGTGGGCACATAGGCCCCTGTGTCCAGGGTGGTCCCATACTTCACGCATGTTGTTTAAATATTTACCTTTCCCAAGACCCATGATGGGCGCTGCAGCCATAGCAGCCGCGGCAAAAATCAAACCCAAAGTGGCCATGGCGCATGCACGGTACAAAATTTGTCTCCAAACCATGGTGGTCGCCATGTTTCCGGAGACCTGTGCATTCACAGTAGACCGTCACAATGCCGGAGCCTACAGCACCATGGAGAGGAGGGGCCCCACCTGGAGTCTGCACATGGGCCCCCTCCTCTCTTAAAATGCCCCTGCTTGTGAACTTTAACCACTGTCGATCTTTAATCTGTCGACATGATGCATATTGACCATATGGCGTCGGCCTGGCTGTCTAGACAGTGTAGATCTTCTATACCACACCCTATTCATTATCAATTAATTTCTACGAAAATAGATTGAAATTAACATTTTCATCTACTTTTGTAGAAATTAAGAATCAGGGACATTCATTAATAAATTAATACAGGATATATCATGGACATTTCCTGCTTACCTTTCCCATACACTGGAATAGGGATGTAAATTAATCAAGCTCCGAAAACACAGCATTTTCGGTACTTGACAGTGGGAACCTATGCCATCTTCAGATAGTGGGGGTAATTCCAAGTAGATCGCAGCAGGAATTCTGTTAGCAATTGGGCAAAACCATGTGCACTGCAGGGGAGGCAGATATAACATGTGCAGAGAGAGTTAGATTTGGGTGTGGTGTGTTCAATCTGCAATCTAATTTGCAGTGTAAAAATAAAGCAGCCAGTATTTACCCTGCACAGAAACAAAATAACCCACCCAAATCTAACTCTCTCTGCAAATGTTATATCTGCTACACCTGTAGTGCACATGGTTTTGCCCAACTGCTAAAAAAATTTCCTCCTGCGATCAACTTGGAATTACCCCCAATGTTGTTTACCGGATGCAAGGTACTGGTACTATACATCGGGTTAACTGAACCTGGGGATAGCTGATATTCAGATCAGCTGTCCCCACACTGGCACAATGTTGAATTGCTGTGATGTTTTAGTATCCACCGCTAATAGTGACAGCGAGCTGGATAATAAATTATCACTACCGAGTGGCAGTGCTTGATGAATACAGTCCTCCAAGAAAGAACAATGCCGGACACAACGGGTGTGTGTATCATTGGGTCGACCTGAAAAAGATTGACAGAGTCTATGATAACCTCAAATGGTCAAATTGGGAAAAGGTCGACAAGAGACACAAGGTTGACACTGAAAAGGTCAACACAGGGAAAGATCAACATGAGTTTTTGTTGGTGTTGTTTAGTCCGTAAAATGTCCGGGAACCCCAATTAGTGCACTGCGTCCCTTTCCTGCTGGCAAGGTGGCTCACTCCTCTACCGCTGAACTCGGCACAGGTTACTATTCCCAATTGTAGTCCACATGGATGGTATGAAAGAATGAAAAAGTTGAAAATGAAAACAAATTGTAAAAAAATCATGTCGACCATATGCTGTGTAGACCTTTGCCAAGTCGACTCTGTCAATGTCGAGCTTTTGACCATGTTGACATAATGCATTTCGACCAATAGTGGTAAACCTATTGACTGTCGACCTTAGTACTGTAAACCTATCACCCAGACACCGAACACAACAGCTAAGCGAATGATCAAACTACTCTAGGCCGAATAGAGCATCCAATAAGATGCTGTCCCTACAAAACGTTTCAGTGCAGAGAAAGAGACTAGTGATCACTGTACTTCCTGGATGCACACACATATCTTTGTGAAAGGTGTGAGGAGAGGTGCTACCAGGGAGACATCTGGAGATTACTCTCCGCCCAGGGCTTCCCCATTGACAGAACAAGTTACCACCATCTGATGAGATCCATCCTTGAAAAGCTTAGCTGTTAGGACTTGGTGCATACTGTAGGACATCTTTGCAGTTCACATAGCAAGAGCTTTTTTGAACAAAATTTGATTTACAGTATTTAAACTGTGAGTCTGAAATGCTTGACACTGTATATGGTACAGTCAGTGATATAACTATAGCTATAACAGCTCATGTGACTGGTTCAGTATATATAGTCAAAGTCACAATGTCAACATTCAGCATGTCAATGTGGTTGTTACTGTATGTCGACTTTGTTAGCATGTCAAAATACTAGTTTTCTTCTTATTCTGTCCCTAACCCTCATGGCAGTCCTAACTAGCAACCAGAGACCATATTCATCCTGTTCTAGCCACTAGAGAGGATGTCCTCATTGTGTACAAGATACCAGAAAGGGATCTTTACCTTAGGCTCGTGTGCAGAGAAGGGCATTCACTGCATACAAGCCACCAGAAAGATGTCTTTGTTTTACTGTACTGTATACTAACCACCATGCTTGCCACCAGACAGAAGTCTTCACGTCATTCTATACTAGCCACAAGAAAGGTGTCTTCACAGTAAACTTACCAACATAAAGAGATCTACAGTTTACTGTACTGTAGGTCCATATATATTTGGACACTGACACAGTCTTCATAATTTTGCCTCTCTACTGCACCACATTTGAATTGAAATTAACAATGGAGGTGAAATTGAAGTGCAGACTTTTAGCTTTAATTCAAGTGGTTGAACAAAAATATAGACTGAAACGTTTAGGAATTGCAACCATTTTTATATACAGTCCCTTATTTTCAGGGGCACAAATGTAATTAGACCAATTAACATAATCATAAATAAAATGTTAATTTTTAATACTTTGACCAGAATTCTTTGAAGGCAAGGACTGCCTGAAGTGTGGAACCCGTGGACTTGAGCAAATGCTGAGTTTCCTCCTTTGTTATGCTTTGTCAGGCCTTTACTGCCGCTGTCTTCAGTTGTTGTTTGTTACTGTCTGCCTTTAGCTATGTCTTCAGAACTTACCCATCTGCTTCTGTCTTCTGTCACATCATCAATAAACACTAGTGATCCAGTGCCATTGGAAACCATGCATGCCCATGCCATCACATTGCTTCCACTGTGCTTTACAGATGATGTAGCTTGCTTTGGGTCATGAGTCTGAGCCATTCCAAGCCTTTCTCCAAATTTTTTTCCCCCCACCATTCTGGTACAGATTGATCTAATTTTCATCTGTCCACAGAAAAGAAGCTGATCACTGTTGTTCATGTTGTGGCTAGAGCTCAGTGTAGGGGTGCCAAGATAAAGACAAAAACACTGAATGAGTGTCACTAAAGGCCCATACTGTACACACTGGGCGATTTTGAGCTTAAAGCAGGTCACTTTTGGTGTGTTGAGTTGCTTTCAGCTCAAAGCCGCCCAGTGTGTATGAACAAGCGATGAGCGGTGAGCACTGATGCGCGCTCCCGCTTCATTGCTGGCGGCCGCCGTTCATCTACTGGTATAACCAGTAGATGAACGGCGGGGTGAGCGGCTTTCCATAGCGTCCTGCTATGGAAAGCCGCTCACCCTCGCTGACATCGCTGGGCAGGGGGGAAAGCGCTCAGTGTGTATGCACTGAGCGCTTTTCAGCCCAGCGATGTCAGAGATCATCGCTGTGCATACACACTGGGCAAAAATGCCCAGTGTGTAAGCACCTTAAGGGGTTTATGTACTAAGTCTTGGAGAGAGATAAAGTGGACGGACATAAAGTCAAAGGAGCTGGTTGGTTGGTACTTTATCTCTCACCACTTTATCTCTCCCCAATGTTTAGTAAATAGGCCCCTATGCCACACATTCAATGGGAGATGTACAGTATCAAACCTTGTACTGCCAGCCCCCTACATTGAGTACCCTGATCTGTACAGCATTGCATACATTTGGGATGGGTAAATAAAAGCCAATAACAATAACAATATTAACTCAATAACAATTAAGTTCACTTCATAATAAGGCCAACTGTATCTATCAAATCGCCGTAAGTTAATTATTTATCCATAATTGTTGATTATTGTAAACATACTGTACATGGTCATGCTGCTGTTGTTCTCTGGGCTACTTAATATATGTGATCTAACTCCTATTGTCAAATATTACTAGATCTCCCCTGCCTAATATTGGGGGTCATTCCGAGTTGATCGCTAGCTGCCGTTGTTCGCAGCGCAACGATGAGGCTAAAAATTGACATTTCTGCACATGCGTATGCACCGCAATGCGCACGCGCGACGTACAGGTACAAAGTCCTTTGTGGTTTTGCACAGGTTCTAGCGAAGCTTTCAGTCGCACGGCACAGCACAGGAAGATTGACATGAAGTGGGTGTTTCTGGGTGTCAACCCACCGTTTTTTGGGAGTGCTTAGAAAAACGCAGGCTTTGTCGGGGAAAACGCAGGCGTGGATGGGCGAACATTGGGCGGGTGTGTGTCGTCAAAAGCCATCGTCAACGCACACGAAGAGTAACTGCAGGGCTGGTCTTGTTTTGCAAAAAAAAGATTTTGCAGGCGCTCTGCTGCTCAAGCGTTCACACTTCTGCAAAGCGAAAATACACTCCCCGGTGGGCGGCAGCAAAAACTGCTAGCAAGCGAACAACTCGGAATGACCCCCATTATGTCCTACCATGTGCATAATGACCAAGTTACATAATATGAAGGTTTTGCATCAGTGGCTAAGCCTAGCACAATTTAATTAATGTATTTTCACTACTTATTGGATTCAGCATGAAAATGACATCCAAACACATTATTTTGTGACTTTTGAAACCAAAGAAAACATGTGCGCAGTGAAGAGTGGCATACCTTGGGAAAGATGTTCCTTCAAGACATATCAAGCAGTAAGTCTTAATAGTTTCATTCCGTTTTAACTCTCTTGCATATGCAATTTTATAATTATAATTAAATAAATGACAAAACAAAAACACCTTTATTATGTGTGATGCATTGCAACAGGTTATGCAGTGGTTGGCGATTATTTCAGCTGGTAGGCCATTGAACTAGTTTAACTAAAGAGGTTCTGTTAAGTAAAGAGATGTACGCATATAAAATTTGATGCAAAGGAACAAAAACAAAGGGGATAGAGAGACACAAGCAGTTGGAACGACAAGCAGGTATGGAGGGGAAGAAGGTGTCGGGGAGGGTTGGGCAGAGAAGATACAAGACAGATGACTGATAGTACCTTGTGGGCCATTCTGGGCTTCGAGCAGATGTATTCCTCTTATCATTTCCTTTACTGTCCTATTACTGTTAATTTACTATCCTGTGCACCACGCTGTCCCAGCAAAAGAGTAAGTTATTCACATTAAGATGGGGGCCGGGAGGTGGGGCCACATATGTGCACAGCAGCAGGCTGTGATTATGACTGCATAGTAAATGGCTGCATGCTGGCACACAATGGGGGTAATTCAGAGTTGATCGCAGCAGCAAATTTGTTAGCAGTTGGATTTGGGTGGATTATTTTGTTTCTGTGCAGGGTAAATACTGGCTGCTTTATTTTTACACTGCAATTTAGATTTCAGTTTGAACACACCCCACCCAAATCTAACTCTCTCTGCACATGTTATATCTGCCCCCCCCCCCCCCACCGCAGTGCACATGGTTTTTCCCAACTGCTAACAAATTTGATGCTGAATCATTCCGAGTTGATTGTAGCTGTGCAAAATTTTGCACAGCTACGATCTTCTTCCCGCATGTCAGTCCGGCCCCCCTCGCAGAAGTGCAAAGGCATCGCACAGCGGCGATGCCTGTGCACTTCAGGAGTAACTCCCGGCCAGCGCAGCTTTAGCGAGCTGGCCGGGAGCTACACCTCGCTTCCTGGCCCGCAGCGGCTGCGTATGACGTCACGCATCCGCTGCGGCCCGCCCCCGTTCGGTCCGGCCACGCCTGCGTTGGCGGGACCGCACCTACGAAACAGCGGCCAAACGCCGCTGATACGCCCCCTCCCGCCCATCGATCGCCTCTGCCTGTCAATCAGGCAGAGGTGATCGCTGTCCTGCCACGGCCGTCGGCCGTGCCGCGTGCACAAAGGCGCCGGTGCATGCGCAGCAGGGACCCGTTCGCTCTGCTGCGTGAAAACGCAGCGAGCAAACGGGTCTGAATGACCCCCAATGGCAACAGGCATCACACAAGCCCAATTGCTTAGCGGTCTGCATACGATCCTTGAGTCATATTTTGCCTGCTCCTGGGTTGTAGACAGAGAATGATTTGATGCAAATGACTAAAGTTCATGATGCATCTCAGACAGTAGTGCAAGTACAGTGATCCTGGCCAGTATGGCACACCATTAAGACATTGGTATATTTAGAACTATTATAGTAATAATAAATACAAGCATGTAAAGCTATTATATCTATATTTTATATATTTAGTAGCCAGCCTACTAGACTTAAAATTATGCCGGGATAAGAGTTGCATTGGCTTCACTTACTATTGTAATGTTATTCTTTGATGTCATTTTATTTGTTTTATATCATGCAAACATTATCAGTAAGTTGAAATATTACATTCATGTTAAAATGGTATAAGTACGGATGGGTTTAGAACCAGCGTGTGATATGTGAAGACCAAAGGACTGTACTACAATTTCCAAATATGTACAAAATTGTAATTTTAGCTTCAAATTTGACCAACGTATATCGGGCCTAATTCAGACCACCTTACTATCGATCAGTCTGCAATCTAATCGCGGAAACATCGGGAGGCGGCCTCACACACACATATGCAGCAATCTGTGTTCATCTCTCAATAACCCCCTTTGTGTGATAGTAAAGTGACATGGTTTTCACAGAGTGAAAGTCTTATGATCTGTCCCACTGAAGATGTAGAGTAGACTCTAGCTATGGATAGATGTATTGCAAGAAGGAGAATAACAGCTTGTCTTTGTAGTTATTATTTATTATTATTATTATTCTTTATTTATATGGCGCCACAAGGGTTCCGCAGCGCCCAATTACAGAGTACATAAACAAATAATCAAAACGGGAAAACAGCAACGTACAATTGAAGACAATACAGGACAAGTACAGGGTAAATAAACATAGCTATATCAGCAGATGACCCTGAAATAAGTATCAGGTGGCAGAAGACTGCTGGATTTGGTGCAGTTGAAGATTGTTAAAGTAAGAAAAAGGGTAAGTACCTGAGGGAAGAGGGCTCTATTCGTGAGAGCTTACATTCTAAAGGGATGGGGTAGACAGACAGGGATGACACAGACGGGGTACATAGAGAGCGTGGAACAGAGGGTTAGGATGACATTTGGCTGGGTTTGGTAAAGGAGTGGGTCTTGAGAGCCCATTTGAAGTTTTGTAGAGAGGTGGAGAGTCTGAGGGGGAGAGGTAGGGAATTCCAGAGAAATGGAGCAGCACATGAAAAATATTGGAGGTAGGAGTGGGACGAAGTAACCAGTAGGCAGGAGAGTTGGTATGCATTAGCAGAGCGAAGAGGACAGGTGGGAGTGTAAAGGGAGATAAGGTCAGAGATGTAGATGGGAGAGGAGTGGGTGAGGACTTTGTAAGTGAGTGTGAGAAGCTTGAAATGGATTCTGAAAGGGAAGGGGAGCCAGTGAAGGTCTTGAAAGAGAAGAGAGGTGGACGTAGTGTGTTTGGTGAGGAAAATGAGCCGGCCAGCAGCATTGAGGATAGATTGGAGTGGAGAGTGGTATTTGTCAGGAATGCCAGTCAGGAGGAAATTACAGTAGTCCAGTCTGGAGATGACCAGTGAGTGGATGAGGGTTTTAGTAGCGTCCTGGATGAGAAAGGGTCTGATCCTGGAAATATTTTTTAGATGAAAACGACAGGTTTGTGAGAGGTGCTGAATGTGTGGTTTAAAGGAGAGGGAGGAGTCAAGGATTACTCCCAGACAGCGCACTTGGGGGCTAGAGGAGATAGTAGTGTCATCAATAGATAATGAGATTGAGGGAGGTGAGGTTATGCTGGAGGGAGGGAAGATGATCAGCTCAGTCTTAGACATGTTAAGTTTAAGAAAGCACTGGGACAACCAAACAAAGATAGCAGAGAGACGTTTGGAGATTTGAGTGAGGAGAGCAGGGGAGAGGTCTGGAGAGTAAAGATACAAACGCAGCATAGAGATCAAGAAGAATAAGTAGAGAGTAGTGGCCCTTAGATTTAGCAGCATGGAGGTCACTGCAGACTTTTGTAAGGGCAGTTTCAGTGGAGTGGAGAGGACGGACGCCAGACTAAAATGGGTCAAGCAGTGAGTGTGAGGAAAGAAAGGAAGAAAGGCGGTTGTAGACAATACGCTTAAGGAGCTTGGAGGCAAAATGGAGAAGAGAGATGGGTCGGTAGTTGGAGAGAGTGTTTGGATCAAGGGTAGGTTTTTTAAGATTAGGAGAGATCAGTGCATGCCTGAAGGCAGAGGGGACAGTGCCTGATGAGAGGGAGAGATTGAGAAGGTGGGAAAGATGGGAACAGGCAGGAGGATAGAGGTAGCGGAGGAGGTGGGAGGGGAGATAGGGTCAAGTGGGGAGGTGGTGAGGGCAGAGGAACAAATGAGGTTCATGACTTCCTCACCAGATGCATGGGAGAAAGATGTCAGAGTTGGTGGGAGGGGTGGTAAGGGATGGGAGGAGGCTGGTTGCTGATGGTCTGGTGTGATGTGATGTCCTGATGTATGGAGTCAATTTTGGATGTGAAGTAAGTGGCAAATTCAAGAGCAGAGAGTGAGGAGGGGAGGGTAGGTGGAGGTGGGCAGAGGAGTGAGTTGTGAGTGACAAAGAGGTGCCGGAGGTTGGAAGACTGGGAGGAGATGAGGTTCTTGAAGTATGACTGTTTAGCAAGAGAAAGGGCAGCACTGAAGGATGAGAAGATAAGTTTGAAATGGAGGAAGTCTGCCTTAGGTACTGCTGAGCGACACTGGAGGAAATCATGCTCTGAGTATTTTTGCAGATATCTGGTGCATTTGGTGTGCCAGGGTTGAGGTGTTCCTTTGCGATTGTGAATACAGGTACACCACCGATTTTCCGGCAACCGATGATCCGGAACCTCTTTTAATCCGGACAATTTTGATTTGTCCGGATTAAAGGGGGTTAGGGACATCCTTTAATCCGGAACATTTTCTGCGCATGGGCGTAACACGCAATACGCGCAAGTGTCAGTGGGTACAGCTTCCACGGACACTGCAGGTGACACAGCAAGCATCAGTGGGGCTGTTATGGTGTCCAAGGTCACAGCAAGTACCGCACATGGGCGGAACACACAGCCTGAGCCTGATACCTGTTTTGCTTATAAACAGTTTTGCATACACTACTGTGTTTATTCATTAATTAATATTATACTGTAGCATATATTTTACTATTTATTGCTTTAGAAATGTTCTGAAGGTGCAAAATTAGTTTCCACCGTTAATCCGGCAAAATCGATAATCCGGCACGGCACTGGAACCGAGGATGCCGGAAAATCGGTGGTGTACCTGTAGTTGTTGGTCGAGCAACAGAGTCAAGAGCAGAAGTAAGGGATGCATTGTATATGGAAGTGGCTTGTTCAGGGCATGAGAGAGAGAGAATCGGAGAGAGAAGTGAGTCAAACAGGGAGGAAAGGAATGTGTTGTCAATAGCATCAATGTTATGCTTAATGATGGTAGCCTTAGGAGGTAGAGATGGGGAAACAGAGAGAGTTAGGTTAAAGCAGAGCAGGTGGTGGTCAGAGAGGGGAAATGGGGAGTTGGAAAAATCAGAACTATCACAATGGTGAGTGAAGACCAAATCCAGTGAGCTCCCATTCACATGGGAGGGTGAGGAGGTCCACTGGGAGAGACCAAGTGAAGAGGTGAGGTTAAGGAGTTTAGAGTCAGGGGATTGTGTGAGGATATCGATAGGGATGTTGAAATCACCTAGGATAATGGAGGGAATGTCAGAAGAGAGGAAGTAAGGAAGCCAGGAAGCAAAGTTGTCGATGAATTTGGAGGCAATGCCAGGGGGTGGTAAATGACGGCTACTCTAAGATGGACTGGTTGGAAGAGGCATATAGCATGGACCTCAGGTCAGGGTGTGTGTGTGAATGCGAGGCCCCCAGCAGAGAGAGCAGCAGGAGAAGTCATGTCAGAGGGAGTAATCCAGGTTTCAGTAATGGCTAGTAGGTGCAGAGAGTTGGAAATGAAAAAGTCATGAGTGGGGACCAGTTTGTTACAAACAGATCTGGCATTCCAGAGGGCACAGGATAGAGGGTGTGAGTTTGTGGGAGAGATGTGAATGAGGTTATTAGGGTTGCTGTAGCGATGAGGTGAGATTAACTTTGAGGGCAGGGATGATGAGAGAGTAGTGATGGTGCGGGTGCCTGAGCTAGGAGGGGAAACAGGTAGTGGGCAGGGAGGGAGTTCAGTGTGATGTGAATGGGAGTGTGGGGAGAAGATAGGGAAGGGAGAGAGGGAGCAGGGCTGAGTTGTGGGGTAGCAGGACCATGGGGCAGATGTGAATGAAAGTGGGGTAACATGAAAAGAAACAGAGAGATGGAGGGGAGACAGAGGAGGGGAAAGAGGGGGAGTAGGAGACTAGGGGGGAAGGTTAAAAGTGTGAACAGGGTGCAAGACACATGATTAGGTAGACACTGAGTGATGTGGGGAGTAGAAGAAAATCTTGACATAGTGTTAAGTAGGTACATAGGTTGAGGGAAACTGGAAGGGAATCAGAACAGAAGAATTGAAGAAATGCAGGTTAGAAAAGCAGTGTAAGCTCAATGGGTGTAGATTTAGTTTGAAGTGAATCAAAAGCGTAGATAAAGTGGGTGCAGAAATGTATTTGGACTGTAAGAAATTAGAGGATTGTGAGAGGGTTAAAAAGCAATGGTAATTCTAAAAGGATTTTTAAGTGTTTGTAGGTAAAATTGCATTGGTGCAGCTGTGCATTAAAAAAACAAATTACAAATATACAGATAAAAGCATTTGTTGGTAAAATGGATGGTTGTTAAAAATGGGTGTGGTACATCAAATCGACAGTGTCAAGGTCGACAATGTTTAGGTCGACCACTATAGGTCGACAGTCACTAGGTCGACATGGATGGAAGGTCGACAGGGTTTCTAGGTCGACATGTGCTAGGTCGACAGGTCTAAAGGTCGACATGAGGAATTTTTTTTGGTGTCGTTTTCTTCGTAGAGTGACCGGGATCCCAAATTAGTGCACCGCGTCCCCTCGCATGGCTCGCTTCGCTCGCCATGCTTCGGGCATGGTGCCTTTGCTTCGCTCGGCACACTTTACCGTTCCAATCGTAGTCCACGTGGATCGTTAAGTATGAAAAAATCCAAAATAAGGAAAACAATGTGAAAAACTCATGTCGACCTTTAGACCTGTCGACCTAGCACATGTCGACCTAGAAACCCTGTCGACCTTCCATCCATGTCGACCTAGTGACTGTCGACCTATAGTGGTCGACCTAAACATTGTCGACCTAGACACTGTCGATCTTCAGACCAGATCCCTGTTGAAATGTCAAAGTAAGGTAGTTCCGTGCTATTTAATCAGATGCAACAATCAGGAGGTGAGTGATATGAAGAGTAAGTGACTCACATTTGTTATTAGTTCTTCAGTTTTCTATGTTTGTTAGATTGGAGTCCTTCTGTTTTCCTTCTTTTTCACATCGATTGAACGCTGATGGAACGCTGCTGTTATGTGTCAATTTGATCACACTTTGATAAAAATACACACTTCGAGAATAAATGCACAGCCGACCGGCTTTGCACAGCCTACAGAATAGAGCTTAAGTAGAGAAATTATGCATGTGAATCCAATAATTGGAATCTACAACCCACACACACACACACACACGCACGCACGCACACACACACACGCGGGCGCACACACACACACACACACACACACACACACACACACAGCCCCTAGAATGCCAGGCAGTAAATTACCTTACGAAAACAAACAGGCATACCACATAGATAACTACTGGGTCTATACAATTCAAAACTAAAGTACATGAGAATGAGATACTATGCAATAATGTTTCAATTTGCATTACCTAGCAATGTCAGCCTGGCCTATAGAAGTATAATGCAGCAGAATATGATGGTGGTTGTAGTTACCTAGCAATGTCAGCCTGGCCTATAGAAGTATAATGCAGCAGAATATGATGGTGGTTGTAGTTACCTAGCAATGTCAGCCTGGCCTATAGAAGTATAATGCAGCAGAATATGATGGTGGTTGTAGTTACCTAGCAATGTCAGCCTGGCCTATAGAAGTATAATGCAGCAGAATATGATGGTGGTTGTAGTTACCAAGCAATGTCAGCCTGGCCTATAGAAGTAGTTAAAACATCCAGCCAACTAATGTGCAGTACAGTATGTAACTAAAAGCAAAGTAATCAAGGTTTCAATTTGGCCATGAGGAGGTAAACAACTTTATTGTATTTCATTCTTATCTCTGCTTTACAAAATTATTTTTTTCCCTGTGTGTTCAGGCTATGGGAGACTGCTCAGCGCATATCCTAGTCAACACAGTGCTAAAGACCAAAGAAGTTTTATCTCGCAATTGTTCTAGTGATAAAGGTATGTAAAACAATGATTGTTTTATTGTGGGGGTAATCCAGGGGTGGATTTCCCACAAGGTAACCTAGATGCCCACCTAGGGCCCCGCAGGTCCCAAGGGGTCCTACAAAATCCAATCCATCCATGATCCATCACAAAGCCTGTCCTCTAGTTAAAAGATTTGCCGAGGCTCAGTCAGTGGCGTAACTAGAAATTTTTCTCCCCCAAGCCAAAAAATCCTTTGGCGCCCCCCCCCCCCCGCCCCCCCCCCCCCCATACCCCCCATAATTGGCACTAGTAAAGGGACAAATATGTGCGCGCCGCAGGCGCGCGCTGCCAAAAGGGTGTGTGGCTTCGTTGAAATGGGCGTGGCTTTGCATAAAGGGGCGTGGTATTGCAGGAAAAGACTACCTTATACCCCCAACCTGCACACCCAGACGTTAGCCACCACAGGAAAGAAAAATAATCCTGATTCATGCCCCTTACATTATTTGTCATTTTTCCTCCTTATAGTAATGCCCAGTATACATTATGCCACATACTGCAATGGCCCTTAGACATTATGCCACACACCATAATGCACATGACACAATATGCACACACTGTAATGCCCCCGACACATTATGCCACACACCGTAATGCCTGTGACACATTATGACAGGAATCGCAATGCCCGTTATACATTATGCTACACACTGCAATGCCCCTGATACATTATAGCACATACAATGTCTGTGACACAGTATGACACACACCGCAATGATCCTGAGACATTATACCACATACCACAATGCCCGTGATATAGTATACAACACACCGTAATGCCGGGTGGAAGCTGCTGTGCTGCCCCCAGCCTCCGGCGCTTCCAGGCACCAGACATGGCGCTGCTGTCTGCATAGACAGCATGTGCCATGTCTCCAGCCACAGCATGGCAACCAGCACGGCGCCGCTGTCTGCATAGAGAGCATGCGCCGTGACCCCCAGCCTCCCGACCGCCCGCCGGACACTGCGGTACGGGAGGTTTGCCATGCTGTAAATGGGTGCCGGGTCGGCTGAACGGCTTACCCATTTACACCACCTCCTTCCCGGGTCTTACCCGTGTCCAACCCTGCGAAAGTGGACCCGGGGTGACCCTTTTACACCACATGCAGTCCCGGGATTTTGCGCGCTCCCGTGCAAAATCCCGGGATATTTCAGGTGGTGTAAAAGGGGTATTATTGAGCTGCAGCTCACTGTACTTGTGGACTCAAATGAGTTCTCCTCCACATAGTTCCTTTGAGACACTACTCAATACTCAGAGGCGTAACTAGGGTTTTCGGAGCCATGGGGAAGATGGAAAATGGCGCCTCCCCCCCCCCCCCCCCCATAAAAAAACACATACAAAAAGAAGCATGTGCGCGCGCCTAAGGCGCGCGGGGGACGAATAATGGGCGTGGCCACATTCCATAAGGGGTGTGGCCACGCTCCAGAAGGGGTGTGGCCACTGAAAATGGCCCACAGTGCCAGTTACATTGTCCCACAGTGCCGGATACATGCCCCACAGTGCCAGTTACATTGCCCCACAGTGCCGGATACATTGCCCCACAGTGCCAGTTACATTGCCCCACAGTGCCAGTTACATTGCCCCACAGTACCAGTTACATTGCCCCACAGTGCCGGATAAATGCCCCACAGTGTCAGATACATTGCCCCACAGTGCCAGATACATGCCCCACTCAGTGCCAGATACATGCCCCACAGTGCCAGTTACATTGCCCCACAGTGCCGGATACAATGCCCCACAGTGCCATTTACATGCCCCACAGTGCCAGATACATTGCCCCACAGTGCCAGTTACATGCCCCACAGTGCCAGTTACATTGCCCCACAGTGCCAGATACATTGCCCCACAGTGCCAGTTACATTGCCCCACTGTGCCAGTTATATTGCCTTACAATGCCAGTTACATTGCCTTACAGTACCAGTTACATGCCCCACAGTGCCAGATACATGCCCCACAGTGCCAGTTACATGACCCACAGTGCCAGATACATGCCCCACAGTGCCAGGCCCCACTCAGTGCCAGTTACATGCCCCATTTGGTGCCAGTTACATGCCCCACAGTGCCAGGCCCCACTCAGTGCCAGTTACATGCCCCATTTAGTGCCAGTTACATGCCCCACAGTGCTGGCAGCGGCGGTGAGGGGAGGGAGAGACGCTGCGCTCTCCTCCCCTCACATTTAGGGTTGACGGGGGCGAGTGGGGCATGATGCCCTGGACGCCGGCGGCACCCCCCTCTCCTGGGCCTGGACGCCCACTTCGACCTACCCTAGATATGCCTCTGACAATACTTGGCAGTAATTGGTAGACAGGATCGACAAAAGCCTTTTTTTCCCATGTGGAAAGACACTGTAGGCTGCTGTCAGCAGCAAATTGGCGTCATGACTGTAGTATATGTGATCAACGGAAGTGTATGTATGTGCAAGTGCAAACAAGGCCGGCGCTTCCATTAGGCAGCTTTAGGCAGCTGCCTATGGGCACCGGGACCTAAGGCTGTCTGGGAGAAAAATGAAGGATGTCTCTGAAAGAGAGACATCCTTCTTCTAGATCAGGGGTCGGCAGGCATAGGAGCAGCGCATTGTGTGGATCAGTCAGCTGCTCAGCGAATCAGGCACAGGTCACTCCCAGCCATAGAGATCGGCGCCAGGAAGAGAGGATATAGAGCTGTCAGTCAGGCAGGCGTCAGGGAGAGAGAAGGTCAGTGGCATCACCCAGACTTCCTGATTCCCTGCAGGCATCATGGTGACATTGGGCTTGCGCAGAAGCTTTCCCCGGCCGGCGCTGTCAGCTCCTGAGTTCTTGCCAGCACCGGCCGCCAGACAAACATTGCCAAACAGCCAGGGCCGGTGCAAGGCTTCTCAACATCCTAGGCAAAATTTCAGACTGCTAACACCCCCCCCCCCCCCCCACAAACCACACACCGAGTTTTAATACATACAGGAAATGCGGTAAAACCCAGAAAACAGGTTTTATCGCATTTTACGGTTAGTACATCCCATCCAGCTGACTCTTAGTGGGAACTTCAGGACAGATTGCTGCTGTAATGCTGTAGGCGTTCTACCCAGGATGCGCGAGAACTGCTAGACCAGGGCTGGATTAAGCCTTCAGGGGGCCTATATATATATCTATGCAGTGGTCGAAGTGGAAATTTTGAAGTGGGTGTATGGAAAAGTAAAGGTTGCAATTATGTGAATGCCTATGGTGCGCGTGCTCCGGAAAAGGGGGAAAGGCCACTCAAAAGGGGGCATGTCCTTCAGTGTAGTATCCCTTATACTATCTAGTACTGGTGCCCCTTTCACATTATACCACACAATATGAGCCGAAATTCACATTATAGCACATGGTATGAGCCGAAATTCACATTATGGCACACGGTATGAGCCTAAATTCACATTATAGCACACTGTATGAGCCGAAATTCACATTATAGCACACAGAATGAGCCAAAATTCACATTATAGCACACGGTATGAGTCGAAATTCACATTATAGCACACAGTATGAGCCAAAATTCACATTATAGCACACGGAATGAGCCGAAATTCACATTATAGCACATAGTATGAGCCGAAATTTACATTATAGCACACGGAATGAGCCAAAATTCACATTACGCCACACAGAATGAACCGAAATTCACATTATAACACACGGTATGAGCCGAAATTCACATTATAGCACACGGTATTACATTATAGCACACGGTACGAGCCAAAATTTACATTATAGCACACAGTATGAGCCGAATTTCACATTATAGCACACAGAATGAGCCAAAATTCACATTATAGCACACAGAATGAGCCAAAATTCACATTATAGCACACAGAATGAGCCGAAATTCACATTATAGCACACAGAATGAGCCAAAATGCACATTACACCACACAGAATGAGCCGAAATTAACATTACACCACACAGAATGAGCTGAAATTCACATTACACCACACAGAATGAGCCGAAATTCACATTATAGCACACTGAATGAGCCGAAATTCACATTATAGCACACTGAATGAGACGAAATTCACATTACAGCACACGGTATGAAACGAAATTCATAATACAGCACACAGTATGAGCCGAAACATGGGGGACAGGGTGTCACACACGCAGGGGGTGTACAAAGCACCATACATGGGCCGGAGGGTCATCACACAAGGCAACAGGGGTAGGGGAGTACTGGGTGACACACACACAAAGGCAGTGGGGGGGGACAGGGGGGCACAAGGTGTCACGCACATAGAGGGAGGGTCCACACACATGGGGAATGGGGGGGGGGGCAGGAGGGCACAGGGCTCTCCAGCAGTCATTCACCGCCGCCATGTCCAGTCAACCTTAGCTTGAGCTGCAGGGTGTCACTGTCAACAAGGGAGTCCCGCAGCACGGACCCAGGCACAGTCCGAAGAAGAGGCCAGTAGCAGGAGGATCCGAGCGCCAGCGTCTATGCAGCACCATGGTGACGTGGCCGCACGGTTAAGTAATTGGAGGCGCCCGGTTGAGTAATTGGAGGAATCGAGGCACTGTGCACGGGCGGCTGCTGGAGGAGGGAGGGGGAGTGTGTGTCCGCCGTAACTGCTGGGGAGTAGTGTGGTTCAGAGCTCCGGCACCGACAGCCGTGACTGGGAGCAGCGGTGGGGGGAACATGAGCACGCTAGGCCATTTAAAAAAAACATGACCAATATATATATATATATATATATACACACACACACACACACACACACACACACACACACTATGTAATTAAAGACTAATTCTGCTCCTCACCTGTATGGGGGGAATTCAAGTGTTTTGCGTGCTGGCGGTGACTATATGGTGCCCGATCAAGTAGTTCAAGTGTTGCTCCATTCGGGCGCACACAGTCACTGGCACTGACATTACTGTTACGATGTTCCGTCATTTTGACGGGCCTGGTAACAAATGTATTATATATACATACATATATATGTTCCACACGGACCGGCACTCCCTCCTACTCTTGATATTTGCTCCGGTGCCCTCCATGAAAATCCAAACAAACGAGAAGAAAGGGGCGGCACTCGGAGACTTTAAAGTTGAAACAGTGTATTTCACAAATAGACTGACGTTTCGGGGTCAATATACCCCTTTGTCAAGGTGAATAAAAGTGTATTACATAACTAACATACCTTAAATAGGGAGAAGTCCCATTCCGTGAGTCACGCCCGCCCGGCCACGCTGCTTCCCGCCTGACTTCCGGCTTCCTGTTGATCATGTCATCAGAGTCGCGTTTGGTTGCTGTAGCAACCAAAAATGCTGAACGGCCGGGCTGCGGCACTGTGTGAATAAAAGAAAAAGAAGAAAAAGGGGGAAAAAAAGGGAAAAGTGTGATTCTAAATTACAGCACCCCGTCACCGCAATTAAAGAAGGGGATCAATTATAGTAATCTCTGAAATATCAGATATAATCAGGGAGAAACAAACTGGCCTATTTAAGGTATGTTAGTTATGTAATACACTTTTATTCACCTTGACAAAGGGATACATTGACCCCGAAATGTCGGTCTATTTGTGAAATACACTGTTTCAACTTTAAAGTCTCCGAGTGTCACCCCTTTCTTCTCGTTTACATATATATATATATATATATATATAAAATGTAATTCCTTTCTGCCTTTTATATATTTAAATATACACCCTCACCCCCGCCCTTTACTGTATAGATCTAATGATCCCCCACCCCCTAAGTATTTCCCCCCTCCCACCCTGACCCTTTATATAATAAATGGAGCGCTTAGAATCGCACGGGGCAGGGTGTAATATGTGGGGTGAGTTTGTGGCAGCTTCTACTCGTGGTGCGGGGCGGGAGTATGACGGCCGTTACCACGGCGAGGAGCGGAAGACAGTTGCTATAGCAACTGTAACAATATCCGGCAGCACGCTGCTTACTCTATGTGCATAGAGTATTAGAGCCGCTGCCGATGGGTTACACTGACACTGTCCGTGCGACCGGCTGATAACAGTTGGGCGGCCGCGGCATCCCTTCAGCACGGTCAATGTAACCCATCGGCAGCGACTCTAATACTCTATGCACATAGAGTAAGCAGCGTGCTGCCGGATATTGTTACAGTTGCTATAGCAACTGTCTTCCGCTCCTCGCCGCGGTAACGCCTGTAACATTCCTCTTAAGGAAGAGGAGAATCGCGCATCGGCAGCATGAGCTACCGCCTTCAAGTGGCCGGCGCCCATAGGCAGCTGCCTAAAGCTGCCTAGTGGTGGCGCCGGCCCTGCAAACAGCGCCTGACCAGAGCCGCCCCCACAGCACAGGATAGAGGAGGAGAAACTAATCTGAGGTGAGGAGAGAATCTCTCCTCATCATATACAACACTCAACCACCAGTGCAGTGCGGAATTCTGTATCCACCCCACTCCCTTCCTCCCTGGTGTCCCCAGTTCCTGTGTCACTCCCCCATGCCCCCAGGTCCTGTATCCCTCCGCCCCCTTCCCACGTCTTGTGCCCATGTCCTGTCACCCTCTCCGACTCATGTCCCCAGGTACTGTGTCACCCTTCCCCCTCATGTGTCCAGGGCTTGTGTCACCCTCCCTCCCCCCATGTCCTCAGGTCCTGTGTAACCGACTCCCCCTAATGTATACTGTACATGTCCTGTGTCACCTCCCCCCATTTACCAACGTCCTGTGTCTCTCATCTCCCACTCTCCACCCTCTTGTGCCCAGGTACTGTGTCACCTTCTCCCCCTCATGTGTATGTGTCCTGTGTAACCTCCCCCATGTCCCCCAGGTGAGGTCCTGTGTCCCACCTCCCCATCTAATGTCCCTAGGTCCTGTGTCTCTCCTCCCTCTTCCTCCGTCTTGTGTCACACCCTCCCACTCATATTCCCAGATACTGTGTCAATATTCCCCCTCATGTGTCAACTCCCTCGTATCCTGTGTTCCCTCCCCATTATGTCCCCATGTCCTGTGTCACCTCCCCCCAAGTCCTCAGTTCCTTTGTCCCTCCTCTCCCACTCTCCACCCTCATATGCCAAGGTACTGTGTCACCTTCTCCCCCTCATGTGTATATGTCCTGTGTCACCTCCTCCATGTCTCCAGGTGAAGCCCTGTGTCCCACCTTCCCCCTGATGTCCTTAGGTCCTGTGTCCCTCCTACCCCTTTCTTCATCTTGTGCCCATGTCCTGTGTCACTCCCTCCCACTCATGTCCCCAGGTACTGTGTCGGGATGCGGTCAAGATACCAGCAGTCAAAATACTGACACCAGGATCCTGACACCCTTCAGAATCCCAACATCGGAAATCCGAATGGATCAGGATCTGAACGCCATGATTCCGACAGTCGCTATCCCGACCATAAGTATCCCTGCAATCTTAGGTGTACGGCTGGGGAAGGGGGATTAAGTGTCAGCCAGGGGGGTTAGGGTTAGGCTGCGGGAGGAAGGGGGGTGTTATGGTCAGGCTACGGGGAGGGTGGGTTAGGGTTAGGCACCTCCGGGGGAGGTTAGGGTTAGGTTGCATGGGAGGGAGTGTTAGGCTTAGACAGCAGGGACAGGGGTTAGGATTAGGCACCTCCGCAGGGGCAGTAAGGGCTAGGCACTAAGAAAGGGGGAGGTTAGGGTTAGGCTGCGGGAAGGGTGGGTTAAAGTTAGTGGGGTAGCTAGAGGGTAGAACACCCCTTACTATCTCCTGTCTGGCTTCATATCAGTGGGATCCTGGCATCTGTATTACGACCGCCGGGATTCCCTGCACCAGCAATTCATACTCAGGGCCAGCTCCAGGCACATTCCAACAGAGCGGCCGCGCAGGTCACCACACTTAATGGGCGCCGCTATCTCTTGCCGCCATATTGGAGCCTAGAGCCAGGTCCCTAATACAGCAGCAACGTCTGTCCCGCGGTCCGCCTCCTACGAGAGGGAGTGCTGTGGGCGGGCCGGGAATGACAGTATGCGCTGTGCGGCGCCGTGCCTGCCTTCAGACGCTGACGCCATCCCTGCCCGCGCACAGTGTGATATACCACTTCACAGTGGTGTGGTGGTGCGGTCCCTGCAGTGTGCGGCCAGGAAAGGAGTGGTCGTGGATACCAGATGCCAGCAATGACTACTGTGGAGTAGAGTGGCCACCCAGTGTGTCAGTATTATTATTGATTTAAGCTCTGACGTCCCTGCCGCCCTGCCTATGATTTATGAAGTAAGCTGTGTGGTGCTGAATGTGCTCCCCACCACTCCACCCATATAATGATAATAGAGTTAGGTCCTATGTCACCTCCTCCCCCTCATGTGCCCCGTTCCTGTGTCACCACCCATGCCCCATGTCACACCCCCATGTCCTGTGTCACCCCCCTCATGTCCCCAGGTCCTGTCTCCCTCCATGCCCTCCTGCCCCCTCATGTCCCCTCTCATGTGCCCATATCCTGTCGTGTCACAGCTTCACCGGGCTCCTCCATCCCTGCAGGGGGTGCAGAAAGCTGAAGTTTTGCCTATGGTGCTGAGAAACCTTGCACCGGCCCTGGGTGCAGACAGCTGTGGAATACATGGTGTGGTGCTCTCTGGCAGCGGGCATCAGCAGTACCTCGATGGGCCAGTCCGACATCTCACCAAAATGTAATCTATATTATTAGCATAAATTAAACATCAGGAAATTTGAATCTATCTAGTCTAGGAAGCATGTCTAAAAATAACAATTTACACATTTCCCTTAAATAAAACAAGTGGTCAGTCTTGTAATTAAAATGATCTTATGTTAAAAACAACAATAAATTCCTGTATTGAGGCTAGATCAAACACAAATATATATATATATATATATATATCCATATCAGGGTCGAAACTAGGATTTGAGTCAGCCGAGGCAAGGCTGCAATTTGGCGCCCCCTCCCCAATCATAAAACTACACTATCATATATTTAGAAAAAAGTGGCTACTATTAGACGATGTTGCCCCCCTGTGTGCCCCAAATGCCCTAAACATCTGTCATATGACACACAGTTGCGTGTTCCCCACATGTCCACTGTGTGCCCCAATGTGCTTAACTTCTGTCACATGGCCGCCCCAACAGCATCTTCCACTACATGCTCCTTGTGTGTCCCCATACATTGCACAATGTCACTGCACTGCATCATTACACTACATCACCACACTACATTCCCCTGTACGCTGCACTACATCACTAAACATCCCTCTATACGCCATACTGTGCTACATCACGACACTACATACAACCTATACACAGCACTACATTACTACACTACATGTTCCTATACACTGCACTACATACCCTATATGCTACACTACACAACTACACTACATCCTCCATTCCCCACAATAACATTATTACATCTTACTGACTTCACATGAGCTTACCTTGAGTAAGATGTGTCTTTCATTCTCAGCTCCTCTGTACTACTATGGATCTCCAGATAGATTTCAATTAGGGCAGCATGGAGTGGGCTGGATGGATGGAGGGGGGCGGGCCACCTGGTTCACAGCAGCAGCAGCACACGGGTGGCTGGTCCTGGAGCAGGAACCAGCCACCATATACAAAAGGTCACTTGCAGAGGAGGCAGGACATCGCACATGGAGGGAGCAGCGTGCCTGAGCCTAGGACTGGCGGTGAGTGACAGCCGCGGCTGTGAGAGGCGGACTCAGGAGGCGCAGCTTCACTAGTGCTCCAAGCCGGCATCTGTGTAGCAGCTCCACCGCGGGTCCGCCTCTCACAGCCGCACAGCTCCAAGACAGTTATGTGTACCCCTGCTGCTGCCGGATCTGCCTCCAATTCTCTTGCTCTCTCAGCTCCCCAAAAAATCTTGCGCCTAGGTCACGTGCCCCCTTAGCACCCCTCTAGTTATGGCTATGCCCATATATAGTAAATAACCAGATCACGTGATGTTATCAAAGGACACATTGGCCCTCATTCCGAGTTGATCGCTCGCAAGGCGAATTTAGCAGAGTTGCTCACGCTAAGCCTCCGCCTTCTGGGAGTGTATCTTAGCTTCTTAAAATTGCGAACGAAGTATTCGCAATTTTGCGATTAGCACACGTCTTAGCAGTTTCAGAGTAGCTTCATACTTACTCGGCATCTGCGATCAGTTCTGTGCTTGTCGTTCCTGGTTTGACGTCACAAACACACCCAGCGTTCGCCCAGACACTCCTCCGTTTCTCCAGCCACTCCTGCGTTTTTTCCGGAAACGGTAGCGTTTTCATCCACACGCCCATAAAACGCCGTGTTTCCGCCCAGTAACACCCATTTCCTGTCAATCACACTACGATCGCCGGAGCGAAGAAAACGCCGTGAGTAAAAATACTATCTTCATAGCAAATTTACTTGGCGCAGTCGCAGTGCGAACATTGCGCATGCGTACTAAGCAGAAAAACGCTGCGATGCGAAGAAATTTACCGAGCGAACAACTCGGAATGAGGGCCATAGTTCAATAAAAGTACTATAAAATGAACACTTAGATACGTACAAAATTAATGTTGTCTATTCTGTGTGCAGGCAGATAAATCGATGGACAGATAGGATCATGGAATCAGCACCGATAGCACTAATATGATAATGCAGCAGAGGGTGTCACACCTCCTGCTGCATTACTGATCCCAATTGCATCCTAGGACTCAGTATTGGATCATCTGCAACACCATCGGCAGGCTGTGTGACCCATGGGGTTGCACACGCCAGCTGCTACAAATACAACACAGAGGCCAGGAAATATTTGTCCTCCAACGGAGATCCTGGTCTCGTCACTCCATTACACTACCATCGCCACCCCTCCCCACCCCTAAATGCCGACCTGCGTGCTACATTGCAGACCTATACGGCGCATGTGCAGCTGGTCCAGGGCATGCACAAAGTACTGAACTTCGGTACTTTGAAGCATGCGTTGCTACGCTATCCACATTACAGTGGTTTCCGCTGCTCGCGCATGTGCTGGCCGATGCACGTGTATTCGCAGTAAGTATGCACATCGCAAAGGACAGTTTGTATGGAAACAGCTGTCCTTTGCTTAAATAATCACAAATCTACCTGCATGTGGTGTTAATTATATGGCAGTACCACTGGACATATACGGCAGTATCACTGGAATTATAAACCAGTACCACTGGAATTATACGGCAGGATTACTGGAATTATACGACAGTACTACTGGAATTATATGGCAGGATTACTGGAATTATACGTCAGTACCACTGGAATTATACGGCAGGATCACTGGAATTATACAGCAGGATTACTGGAATTATACGGCAGTACCACTGGAATTATACGGCAGGATTACTGGAATTATACGCCAGTACCACTGGGATTATACTACAGGATTACTGTAATTATACCGCAGGATTACTGGTATTATACAACAGTACCACTGGAATTATACAGCAGGATTACTGGAATTATACGGCAGGATTAATGGAATTATACACCAGTACCACTGGAATTATACGGCAGGATTACTGGAATTATACGGCAGGATTACTAGAATTATACGGCAGTACCACTGGAATTATACGGCAGGATTACTGGGATTATACGGCAGTACCACTGGAATTATACGGCAGGATTACTGGAATTATACGCCAGTACCACTGGAATTATACGGCAGGGTCACTGGACATATACGGCAGTACCACTGGACATATACGGCAGCACAGGGACACCACCACTGGACTGATGCAGGACAATACACCATCACTGAACTGATGCAGCACAACACAGCACCCTATACAGCAGCACTGGACATATGCCAGCAGAGGACACCACTGTGACTAGTCAGTGGACTGACTGATACACAGGACACTACCACTGGTCTGATGCAGGACAACACAGCAACACTGTAAGGGACTTGTTATTATACAGCAGCACTGGACATATGGCAGCAGAGGACACCACTGTGACTGGTCATTGGACTGACTGATGCACAGGACACTACCACTGGTCTGATGCAGGACAACACAGCAACACTGTAAGGGACTTATTGTACAGCAGCACTGGACGCATGGCAGCACCACCACTGTGACTGGACTGATGCAGCACTACACACCACCACTGAACTGATGCAGCACAACACAGCACCCTATACAGCAGCACTGGACATATGGCAGCAGAGGACACAACACTGTGACTGAACAGATGCAGCACAAGACAAGGACACTGAGGACACTGAGCGAACGGAGACACTTTCCACTCTCTACACTTTCCAATGCCGGAGTGAAAATGGCAGCGGCGCGCAACTCCTTATATGGAATTCAAACCCCGCGAGAATCCGACAGCGGGATGATGACGTTTTGCCTCATTCTGGTTTCAAAGTCAGGCGGGAAAACCCGAGCCTGACTTGGATCCGGGCTCGTGACGTGAAGTCTGGTAGGGTTCGGTTCTCTGAGAACCGAACCCACTCATCTCTACTTAAAACAGTTAAAAAGTCATTATTACTTTGCTAATACATAATTGAATTTTACAATTTGGGGGTCTATTCATGAAGGAAATGAAAACAGAATTATTATCAATGCAATATACTGTATAGCGTTATTAAAAAGCAATTCATGTATACTTACCTTACTTACTTTCCGGCGATGCGATCCGGTATCTGGTGGTCCTGTCCAGTAGCGGATCTTGCCACGGGCAAGCAGGACTTTTGCCCGGGGCGCCGCCTTCCGGAGGGCGCCGCACCAGGGCAAGATCCGCTGCTGCTGTGTGCCCCCCCGCTGGCCGCTGCCCCCCTGCTGACGCTGGCCGCTGCCCCCCGCTGCCGCTGGGAAGGGAAACTAGACGCGTACGCGTCTAGTTTCCCTTCGTGGAGAGGTCCTTTACTGTGCGGTGCGCGATGACGCCATCGCGCATCGCACAGCAAAGGTCCTCTCCACGAAGGGTACTAGTCGCTACGCGTCTAGTTTCCCTTCATGGAGAGGACCTTTGCTGTGCGGTGCGCGATGACGTCATCGCACACCGCACATCATTTCAGTCTGTACAGGGGGCGTAAATGACCACACCCGTTGTATGAATCCACGCCCCCTAATGCCGCCCGGGGCACCAGAGAACCCCGGAACCGGCCCTGGTCCTGTCTTCAGCTGCATGTGTGAGAAGTATGGAGGCGAAGGCAGGTTCTCCCTGCACATATACCACCGGCTGAGCTCAGGGGCTCAGGGGAGGCTGCAGTGGCTGCTGGGATATCATGTGGCGGAGCCAAAAGACAAGGAAGTAAGCAACTTGCCTGCCTATTTTGCACTGAAGTACATATTACGCTATCTTGAGATAGCAAATCTGAACACAGCAGCAGAATGGAAAGCTCAGCCAGACAAAAGTATAGTGATGCGATTCAGCCACGGAGTGGGGGTGCTGTGTAGAAGTCAGGAATTTCTCCTTGGTAACCTGCTCTGTGAATAACAGTAAGCAGAGAAGAAAATAAATAATAATAATAATAATAATAATAAAAAGCCTGTTTACCGTAAAACAGGGCTTTTCTCTGCTCTATGTATAGACCCATTGATGTGGTCAAAAAGGTTTAAAAATAGCACTAGTAACATACCTCCCAACTTTGCTATGAACAATGAATGGACATCACCACGCATGGGTGTGGCCTATTTTCATCACTATTGGGGCATGACCAGCACTGAGAGAGCTGCTGGTCATGCCCCCTGTCCCTCTCTGCCAGGAATAGACACTGTGCGCATGCGCACAGCATCTATTCTCAGCTGCTCTGCTCAGTGCACCGAGTGACAGGGGGGATTTCCCAACTGCCCCCCACCCGCAGGACACTGCGGCCCGTAGGCAGGACAGCGGGACAGACCATGAAAAACGGGACTGTCCCGCAAAAATCGGGAAAGTTGGGGAGGTATGCTAGTAGTCCTAAAGGTGGTTAAGCAAATACCCACATTGGGAAAACCATCCTTTAGACAATCGCCCCTCATTAACACATCCCCAACCTGTGGGTAACATCTCTTAGTTTTACAGCTGTGACTGCAGAGAGCTTTATGAAAAAGTGAATCAATAAGTGAAAGTGACATCTGAGTAAACAGCAAATCAATAGTCTCTGTGATAGTTACAGATACTTGACTACTTTTGAAAAAGCATTTCAGGGAGATTGTGAAAGTAATACCTATCAGCGCAGCCATGTACTGCTACATCTGAGCGGCGTGTCATAAAAATGGCTTACATCCAAATGTAAATGAGCCCAAAAGTTAGTAATACCTACTTGTTGAGGAAACAAAATTCATGGATATTTTTCAGGATTTGTTTGTGTATTGTGTTTTACAAGAGGTTCCATATACTGTACGTGGTAGCAAGAAACCTTATTTAAAATGCATGTATCTATAGGGATCATTGTGCCATATAATCAATGCAGGGAAATGGCTCTGATGATCCCATTTGAATGTATGTATCTTTTTCCCGCCAAGATTGTAACAGCTGCATAATGGGGGTAAGGTGCAGTCAGGGAGATTGCTGGTCTATTCAGGGAGTCAGGGAGATTGCTACTATTTCAGGGGGTCTCCTGCAGAATGCGGGAGGGTAGGCAACTACTGTATGTAGTTACAAGCCCTTGAAACTTTACATGTCTGTTCACTGCTTATACTTTCTTCTGTTTTTTTAGGTGGTCATATCTCACGAGAACCAGGTAAATATCCTTTTCACAGACTGTACATAAAACTTTATATTTTAAAGGAGCCTCTGTTTATTACATGTAATTTATAAGGTGGCAGAATAATTGGCATTATTGCCCAGTGAGGAGTTACAGTCAGGGCTGTTTCTAGACAATTTGGCTCCCAGTCCGAGATTTAAAAATGCACCCCCCCCACCCCACCCCCATTGACATAAAAAAATGCGCGTGTGCGCTCCCGACGAGGGGGCATGGCCTCGTTAAAATGGGCATGTCCTTGCTAAATGGGCGTGTCCTCGCACGAAAAGACAACTTACACCCCAGTTTTTAATACACATTTATTGGCAAGCTGCTCAATCAGATTGTGCTAAAAGGGAGGGGTAATTCTAAGTAAGAAAAAACATTTTGCTATCCCTAATGCACACATAATATCAGATAATACAGAGATCTTAGTTGCATACAGTATATCTGCAGATATAGGGTTAAGCCCCCAGGCCGAATGGCAAGGCGTTTCTGTCACTGGGGGTCCCTAACACTAGGTATGGGTGTGCACAGGCTGGCCACCCCAGGGCAGCACATAGGTGAAAATTAGTAAGGGTTAATAAGAAGCACATAAGTGCTATGTAAGTGATAGGTGTGATTAAAATAATACAAAAATATATGAAATGTGATAGGGAAAACCATAATAAAGTGTTAGGGTGTACCGACCTAAAGCAACCCAGCCATGCCAACACAGGGGGCACCACGCCCCAAACCCACCACATAAATAATTACAAATATGTCTGGGTCAAGTAACCCAGTATAAGGCCACATGATAGTGGCTCCTACAGAATCTGAGAGCCAGCTTACATGGAGACACCCCTAGCTTCTCCAATGGCACTCTGGAGTCAGCAATCCCTCCTAATGCTGACCCATCCATGCCTCTCTAAACTACAATACACATTTATTGGCAAGCTGCTCAATAAATGTGTCCTCGCTAAATGGGTCTGTCCATGCAAGAAAAGACTACCTTACACCCCAGTTTTTAACCCTGCACCAACAGACCTTGGCCACCACAGGGAAAAAAATAAATTCCACCAAATTAAGCCCCACAGTAATGCCACCTTGCACCTTATTATGGCACACACCACAATGCCTGTGATACATTATGCCCTACAGTTAAGCTTCTAATTACTTTTAAATGACCTGCTCGTTGTCAAGGAACACGTGATGGGTGTCATGCTCATTGCCATGAGTTTCATGCACTGGGTGTCATGCTCGTTCAATAGCCAGGGGTGCTCATTGTCAGGGGTAATTTTAGTTGCCAGGGGTGTGTAATGCTAGTTGCCAGGTGTAATGCTTGCTGCCAAGGGTAATGCTGGTTTCCAGGGCTGTGTAAAACTAGTTGCCTGAGGTAATGCTATTTGCCAGAAGTAATGCTGGTTGCCAGGGGTAATGATAGTTGCCAGGGGTGTGTAATGCTAGTTGCTAGAGGGTGAGTAAAGCTAGTTGGCAGTGGTGTATGTGTGTGTGTATGTGTGTGTGTGTGTGTGTGTACAGCTACCGCCTGTACCTGCTCCGGTGTGCCAGCTCCTTAAGCCGCCCGGCGCCCGCTTGCTCCCCCGCTCCCCTTTCCTTCCTGTCATATTACTCTGCTTGGGGGGTGGAGTTTCGAGAAATGATGCATTGCGTCATGACGTCACGATGCAAATGCGTCACTCCACGAAACTCCGCCCCCAAGTGGAGTACTTTGTCAGGGAGGAGATGGAGCAGTAGGGACCAGGTAAAAGTGCCGCGGTGGGTGCCCTGTGCAGTTGCACACCTCGCCTGCCACTAGAAACGGCACTGTTTACAGTATAGGTATACAAGGGAAGTGAGGCCTCTGACTACCATATTTTGCTCTTTAATAGAAACAATACATTTGTGAAATTTTCTATCAAATATTATAGCCTTATTTTCATTAGCATTTTTCTGATTATCTACAGTGGGGATCGAAAGTTTGGGCACCCCAGGCAAAAATTCATTTTAATGTGCAAAAAGAAGCCAAGGAAAGATGGAAAAATCTCCAAAAGGCATCAAATTACAGATTAGACATTCTTATAACATGTCAAAAAAAGTTTGATTTTATTTCCATCATTTACACTTTCAAAAGAACAGAAAACAAAAAATGGCATCTGCAAAAGTTTGGGCACCCTGCAGAGTTAATACCTTGTACTGCCCCCTTTGGCAAGTATCACAGCTTGTAAATGCTTTTTGTAGCCAGCCAAGAGTCTTTCAATTCTTGTTTGAGGTATCTTCGCCCATTCTTCCTTACAAAAGTCTTCCAGTTCTTTGAGATTCCTGGGCTATCTGTGACGCACTGCTCTTTTAAGGTCTATCCATAGATTTTCAATTATGTTGAGGTCAGGAGATTGTGAAGGCCATGGCAAAACCTTCAGTTTACGCCTCTTGATGTAATCCACCGTGGATTTTGAGGTGTGTTTAGGATCATTATCCATTTGTAGAAGCCAGCCTCTCTTTAACTTCAGCTTTTTCACAGATGGCATCATGTTAGCGTCCAAAATTTGCTGGAATCTTATTAAATCCATTTTTCCTTCTACTCATGAAATGTTCCCTGTGCCACTGGCTGCAATACAACCCCAAAGCATGATTGATCCACCCCCATGCTTAACAGTTGGACAGAGGTTCTTTTCATTAAATTCTGTGCCCTTCCTTCTCCAAACGTACCTCTGCTCATTCCGGCCAAAAAGTTCTATTTTAACCTCATCGGTCCACAGAATTTTATTCCAAAATGCATCAGGCTTGTCTATATGTTCATTTGCAAACTTCAAACGCTGATTTTTGTGGTGAGGACGTAGAAGAGGTTTTCTTCTGATGACTCTTCCATGAAGACCATATTTGTACAAGTATCTCTTTATAGTGGAATAGTGTACCACAACTCCAGTGTCTGCCAGATCTTCCTGGAGGGATCGTGCAGTCAAACGTGGATTTTGACTTGCTTTTCTCACAATCCTGCGAGCTGTTCTGTCTGATATTTTTCTTGGTCTTCCAGATCTTGCTTTAACTTCCACTGTTCCTGATGACTGCCATTTCTTAATTACATTCCGAACAGAGGATATGGGCATCTGATAACGCTTTGCTATCTTCTTATAGCCTTCTCCTGCTTTGTGAGTGTCAACTATTCTCAGTTTCAGTGTTCTACACAAATGCTTAGAGGAACTCATGGTGCTGATTGTTGGAGCAAGGTCAGATGAGTCTGGGCTTTTAAAACCTTTGAGATTGACATCACCTGGTCTTTCCAGACGATGATTGAGAACAATCCATGACACTGCCAGGTCTCAGCTGTCCAAAGGGGGCAGTACAAGGTATTAACTCTGCAGGGTGCCCAAACTTTTGCAGACACCATTTTTTGTTTTCTGTTCTTTTGATAGTGTAAATGATGGAAATAAAATCAAACTTTTTTTGCCATGTTATAAGAATGTCTAATCTGTAATTTGATGCCTTTTGGAGATTTTTCCATCTTTCCTTGGCTTCTTTTTGCACATTAAAATGATTTTTTGCCTGGGGTGCCCAAACTTTCGATCCCCACTATATGTGTATGTTATTACAGATGTTTTCTCATACAACCAGCCTCAATACGCCACGTAGTGGGAAATGCCTAGCGTAAGTAAGCTGACATCCCGTGCTACTGTACTAACATCAGGTATCTGTTTTGCCAAAATTGCATATTAGTGGCAACAGAATGCAACTAGGACACACCAGGAGACTGTGCACATTAATTTGATATGTGACACTTGTATATCTATGTGCGTCTGCGTCTGTATATGAAGCACAACTGAACTTGGCATGGAAAAAAGCTGGGATAGCTGCATCGTGGCAATTCATATACAGATGCAGACACAGATGTACAAATGTCACATGTCAGATTACTCAGCACATTCTCCTGGTACTTACTAGTCACAATGTGCTGAGCCTAAGATGCATTTTATAGGAAGACGCATTTTAGACTAAGATGCATTTTTGGCAAAAACAGATGCCTGACGCTAGCACAGTCTCATGGGACCTGGCGTGCTAAGAGAGGCTGTTTGGCACAACTGCAGCAAAGGTGAATAAGGACACATCTGTATATGCATTCATTTAATAACCCGCTGCTGATGCATGATGTAGCTGTATAGAACTGATTAATACACTTGCCAACCTTTGTTCTCAGTTGTAGAGCCTACTGTGATTGTTGCTCTTCAAAAGTGCCTGGGATGTTCTCTACCAATAGACACCAACAGCGAGGAGCTGGCGCCATTAGTGCAAGCTGCAATTGAGAAAATGAACAGACAGGGAAACCATCCATTCCATTTTGACCTAGAGAATATTGTGAAGGCTGAACGTCAGGTCAGCAATATTTGTTCTGGGCTGTGTCATATACACCGTCACCGACTCCAAGTCTAGCATAACTTCCACACGCATACCTGTACTTGTATATAAATAGCACTGTGAGCAGAAAAGACATACTGTATGTTGATATGTTTACTGAATATTTTTCCAATTCGAAAAAAATGCTAATATTTCCCAACTAGTTAAATGTAAATGGTCGTTTTAAAATAGTATTTATCCAATTCTACATCCTTTGACAATAACAAATACAACATAGGGGCTAATTCAGACCTGATCACTGCTGTGCGTTTTCGCACAGCGGGCGATCAGATCTGAACTGCATATGCGTATGCACCACAATGCACAGGCTCGTCAGTCCGCAGCGACAGGGAGCGCCAATCAACGTCGGGATGGTGTGTAAAATCCGATCGTACAAGCAAACACAAGGAGATTGACAGGAAGAGGGCGTTTGTGGGTGGCAACTGACCGTTTTCAGGGAGTGTTTGGAAAAACGCAGGCGTGTCGACGCATTTTCAGGGAGGGTGTCTGACGTCAAATCCGGTCCTGAACAGGCTGATTGGCAATAGGGTTCACAGGGAAGATCCCCGGTGGGCCGACGCACTCGCAGGGCCTGTTTTGTTTGAGGACACGTGGTCCTTTTTATAGACATAATGAATAAGATGCAAAATTTGCATATATGAAAATTACTTTGCCACTTAGCCTGTGATTGCAGATGATCTAGTGTGTGCTCTGTCTGCCTGCTTGGTTGGTGTAATAAGCAAGAAAATATATCTTTCTAAAGAATGATATAGTTTCCTAAACTCTGAAGGTGTATCATATAATATGCTCATAATATTTAATTTTATTTCTTTTTAACTTCCCCCTTGATGCTGGACATGCCCACTATCTGGAAAGTCTTGGGGGGGAGCATGATGCTGCCATGGCCCATGGCTACACCTTACACCTCTGGTGCTGCCCATGTGGGGCCACTAGTACAAATTTTTCCAGGGCCACTTTTTGTTCCCAATCCGCCCCTGTGCTAAAGTGATCGCAGTGGCTGAGTAAATTCTGGACTGCGTAGAGACTACACAAAATCTGTTTGATGCAAAAAATGGTGAACTGCTCAATCAGATAGTGAATCTGTTTGTGCAGCTCTACTACACATGCGATTGCACACTTGCACAGCTAAAATACACTCCCCCTGTAGGCGGCGACTATCTGATCACAGGGCTGCAAAAATCGCTGCCCAGCAATCAGGTCTGAATTAGCCCCATAGTCTCCACTAGCAATGATTACAATTTGTGGCCATAGATTCTATCAGGTGTGTCCTTGACCTAGAGGGAGTAAAGGGCCCCATACACTACAACGATATGTCTGAGGCTGAAGTCGGAGGCAATTTCCCTTGAACTCCCGGGCATGGTTCCATACGATTCCATACGATTTGGTACATTTTGCATGTGATATATCTTATGTGATCTCAGCCATGCCTACGGGAACCGACATATCACGAGTGCAGCACTAACGATCTTGGGGAGCCGATCTGATCCTCACAGGAACGCTCATCAGATCGGAAACACATCCAAAATGCCCGATTTCACGCAATATATTGGCCAGAATGCCCAAAATTGGATGAAATAGGGCATTATCGTTCTAGTGTATGGGGCCCTTAATTCTGTAATTTCAACAATTAATATCAATTTCAACAATTAATATCTCTTACCAATTCTCATTTCGTTATGTTCTTACATGTGAGATGTTTTGTAACTACTTTAAATCACAATAGATTAATTTGAACTTTCCAAGATGTGTTGGAGACATTATTAGTTTTTTTCAGAATAAATATACTGTATATTGAGATATTTATACCTTATGCAGGGATCTTTATAGGTTAGATACTGATTTTATTACAAACTGAAGGACCTCAGGGTGGGTTCAACTGAAGACAACTCCCTATGATGCAGTCTTTTGCTAAATTATATTTCTTAAAACTTAGGTTTTATTGCATAGTGTAAAATAATATACAGTAATATGACATCATACAACACATTAAAATAATTTTCTTTTCGTGTTGGTCTGAGGCAAATTCCCCCAAAGAAAGAACACATAAATGACAAAAGAATGTATAGTAACGAATTTAGAGGTACGAATCCTCAATAATCATAAGAAGGCTCAATCAAATACTTAATAGGGTATCCTGGTTCGCCTCCTTCAAACCATCATATTTAATAATTATACGTGATCTATCACATTGCTCTTCTCCAGGAATCTGTTAAAACAGATGTATTTGTTTACATTTCACTTTTTGTTCCAAATACAGGTAACCATTAGAGACCACACATTGATGAATTTAACCCCTTGGCCCAGATTTATCAAGCCTTGGAGAGTGATAAATAGCATGGTGATTAAGTACCAGCCAATCAGCTACTTACTGTCATTTTTCAAACACAGCCTGTGACATGGCAGATAGGAGCTGGTTGGCTGGTACTTTATCACCATGCAATTTATCACTCTCTTAGGCTTGATAAATATGGGCCCCTATGAGAAAATACACACACACACACACACACACACACACACACATATATATATATATATATATATATATATAAAACACTCACTTCTCCAGCGATGCAGAAAAAGTAGACAAGCCAGCACTCACGTGTAGATGAAAGAAAAGCAGGATTTAATCCTTAACCAACCTTGGGTTGAAACAGCTGTCGGGCTGTGTTTGCTGTATTTGCTGTACTTCACCATGCCGTTTGGTTAAGGAATAAATCCTGCTTTTCTTTCATCTACACGTGAGTGCTGGCTTGTCTACTTTTTCTGCATCGCTGGAGAAGTGAGTGTTTTATATTTATTGCTGCCTTGCACCACCATTTTTTGCTTTATATACATAGGCTTTGAGTGCTGTCGTGATTTCCTATATATATATATATATATATATATATATATACCTATATATATATATATATATATATATATACTAGTGTCAAGTGGATACCCCATTATGTATTTGATTGAGCCTTCTTGTGATTATTGAGGATACGTACCTCTGAATTCTTTACTATACATTATTTTGTCATTTATGTCTTGTTTCTTTTGGGAAATTTGACTCAGACCAACACAAAAAAAGGCCACAAAATTTTGTCCGTCAGTCAATGGTTGTCGATATTTTGACAGTCGGGATTTTGATTGTAGGTAAATTGACCGCATCCCCTCTTGACTATTCAGTTTAGAGAATTCCTTAATTTAATTGTGCATGAAAGCTAAAATGTTAGCTTCTGCGGTAGTACGTATATTTATTAGTAATGACAAATTTGGAGCAGCTTATGTTTGCAAATATTGCCTCTATCTACTGTACTTTAGACTGATGTGCGACCCTCTTCTCCAGCTCCGTAGTTAGCCGCCAATGTTACACAAGTCTCTGCAACTATTTTTGTCATATTTTAATTTAGCTTTTTTGTTTTATTAGTAATTTGTTTTGATTATACTGGTTTGTTTCTTATTTAGTTTACGGTTGCATTGCCATCAATATTTAGATATGGTAGTACTACTTGATCTAATTCTATATGACAATGCTGTTTTATCATTAGTGTACCTTTAAAGGGTGTGATTCATGTTTATATACACAATCTGTTACTGTGTTTTTGTCACTTTTCTACTATTTGAAATACAAAGTATTTGTTCTCTGTTAATGTCTGTCTTTAAAACCCAGTACAATTTGTTTTTAAAAAAAAAATGAAACTAATTTAGATAGAAACAAATTAAAGATTTATCAACCATCAATAAAATTAAGTCTAATGCATTGTCAATGGAAGTTAAAACTGAAGCACTGCCAATGCGGAGGAAGGAAATATATTTGTCTAATTAAAATTATAAAGCCAGTGTTACGTTATCCGGATGATAGGTCAACAGTGAAAAGATCGACACCAAATGGTCGACATGCATACAGAGGCGTATCTAGCACGGGGCGAGCAGGGCACGTGCCCTGGGCGCCGTGGAAGCCCCAACAGAGGGGGCGCCACCGGCACGGCCCGCTCACCCCATGCGACAGGGATTCCGCCGGCGCTACCTGCGGCGCTCTCCCTGTCTCCCCGGCTGCTGTGCCTGTCACACTGGACAGGCAGCGGCAGCCAGGAGCCTCCCCTCATCCCCCCCCTCCTCCCTGCACATTGTACAGTACGCGATCGCGCGTGCGCGCGACCGCGACTTCGGAGGTGCGTGCGCGGCCTTAACAGGTGAGCGGGCTTTACATATGTTTATAGTTTTTTTCTGTCGGGAGAGGGGGGTGCGAGACAGTGTGTGTGTGTTAATTGTGTGTGTGTGTGTGTGTTAATTGTGTGAGTGTGTTAATTGTGTGTGTGGGACAGTGTGAGTGTGTTAAGTGTGTGTGTGTGTGTGTGTGTGTGTGTGTGTGTGTGTGTGTGTGTGTGTGTGTGGGACAGTGTGAATGTGTGTTAATTGTGTGAGTGTGTTAATTGTGTGTGTGTGTGTGTGTGTGTGTGTGTGTGTGTGTGTGTGTGGGACAGTGTGAGTGTGTGTTTGGGACAGTGGGGACAGTGTGCGTGTGTGTTATTTGTGTGTGTGGGACAGTGTGCGTGCGTGTGTGTTAATTGTGTGTGGGACAGTGTGCGTGCGTGTGTGTTAATTGTGTGTGGGACAGTGTGCGTGTGTGTTAAGTGTGTGTGTGTGTGTGTGGGGGGGACACTGTGCGCCCCCTCCCCCCACCGTCCTCCTCCGCTGCCGCTGACAGGAGCGGTGTTGTGCGGCTCTCCCCCTCCTCCGCCGGCTCCGTCCTCCCGCTGACAGGAGCGGCGGTGTGCGGCTCTCCCCCTCCTCCACCGGCTCCGTCCTCCCGTCGTGGCCCTGCAGTGTGTGCCGGTCTCCCCAGCAGCAGCAGGTTAGTCTCTCTCTCCCCCCCCCCTCCTCCCCCCCCCCCCCCCCTCTCTCTCTCTCTCTCTCTCCTCCTGTGGATTGAAGTTTGTAAGTATCATTTTCATTTTTACAGGTGCCCCTATTGGATTCTACTGGACAAGTGGACGTGACCGGCGTGGGATGTAGGTAAGTAATCTGTCTCTCATTTTTACAGGTACCCCTATTGGATTCTACTGGACAAGTGGACGTGATCGGCGTGGGATATAGGTAAGTATGTGTGAGTGTGTAAGTTTGTTTTAATACGGTGTGCGAGTTGTGTTTTTATTTGGGTATTTTTTCTGTTGTAGAACTACAGGTACCAGCGGGCCTGTTATTTCCCCGCATGCTGGTACTTGAGGTTCTCCAAGTACCAGCAAGCGTGGGAGGCTTGCTGGGCCTTGTAGTTCCACGACAAAAAACAATATTCTTTTTTTTAATTACATGGCTATCAGCCTACCATCCACCGCCCACGGATGGGGGGGGCAGCCTCGGGCTTTACAACTGGCCCTTGGGTGCCTGGAGGGGGGTGACCCCTTGATTTAAGGGGACCCCACTCCTCCAGGGAACCCCGACCAGTGGTGACTAGTTGGGGGGGTAATGCCATGGCCGCAGGGACCTACATAAATGTGTCCCCTGGCTGTGGCATTATGTCCCTGGCTAGTGGAGCCCGGTGCTGGTTTTAAAAATACGGGGGACCCCTACATCTTTTGTCCCCCATATTTTTGGAACCAGGACCGGAATAAGAGCCTGGTGCTGGTTGTCTAAATACGGGGAACCCCTGTCCAATTTTTTCCCAGTGTTTAAACAACCAGGACCGGCTCATAGAGCCCGAGGCTGGTTATACTTAGGAGGGGGGACCTCACGCATTTTTTTTTGTACATTTTTTAACCCATTCAGACCCATCTCCATTAAGATAATGGAAGCCCTGGACAACAAAATTGCATTCATGTCCTCCTCCCACTCCCTTCCCAGTCCCAAACACTAATTATTATTTTTTTCTATAAAAATGTACAATATATCACAAGTATGATGAGCGGGCATTGGCGGCATCGGACTGAGATGCAAATTAGTGGCGGAGGGCTGGGTCAGTTGATGGTGGGCGGGTTTGTAAGCCATTGGTGGTGGCAGCGGGCATCGGCTCAGAGGCAGTGGCGGCAATTGGCTCGGTGGTGGTAGGGGTCATCGGCAGGATTCGGCGGACATTATGGCTGTAGTGCCTCACCAGCCACTAACCTCACCGCACGCCACTGGAGAGTGGGACAGTGTGCGTGTGTATGTGGGACAGTGTGAGTGTGTGTTAATTGTGTGTGTGTGTGTGGGACAGTGTGAGTGTGTGTAAATTTTTGCAGTCCAGTGTGTGTGGGGGAGGGGAAAGTATGAGAATGTGTGTGTAGTCTAAGTGGGTGTGTGTGGGGTTTGGGGGTGGCCAGTCTGTGTGTGTGTGTAGTCTACAGCGTGTGTGTGTGTAAGTAAGTGGGTCGGGCAGTCTGTGTGTGTGGGCGGGATGTACTAATGGCCATTTACCAAAGAGGGATATGTATTAAACCACGGGCACTGAGATGCCCTTCTCACTCACCATCCAGCTGGGTGGGAGAGCCGGGCAGGTGGAAAGTCAGCAGCAGGGACAGCATGCCGGATATCAGCAGCCGAGGGTGCGGACTGTAAGGCATGTGCGGAGCCCAAAGCCGGAGATCAGCAGCATGTTGACCGGCAATAAGCGGCTTCTACTTCCGTGTTCAACATGCTGTCGATCTCCGGCTTTGGGCTACGCAGGGTTCGGGGAATGGGTGTCCTCTGCCGGTGTACTGCAGCACCGGGGTTGCGGGCTCCGGAGGCTTTCAGCACTGTTGAATTTCCAGCTGCCTCAAGTATGTACAGCCCGCACCCTCGGCTGCTGATATCCGGCATGCTGCTGGCTGTCCCCCCGCCCGGCTCGGCCACACAGCTGTATGGTGAGAAGGGCATCTCAGTTCCCGAGGTTTAACACATATGCCTCAGTAAATGGCCTCTGCGGTAAACGATACTAATGCTTACCGTGGCAGTAACAGCGGGGAGGACGGCGCACATCGGGATCCTGCAGCAGGAGAGAAGAGCCCCTTCGGAGCGCAGCAGACCACACTGAAAAGGGTGCATCCCCGGTGCGGTGCTCTGCATCCCGGGTAGCGCCGAAGATGTGGAGTGTCGGAGGTGGCAGAAGCGCCGCAGCTTGGGGTGAGAAACCGCTGCAGCCCTTCCGCTGCTAAACTCTGCAATTAGTCTATTAAGGGGGTAGGCTCCCCTCACCATAGTGCCCCGCAAGATTAGTTAATTAAGGGGGTAGGATCCCCTCACTCTATAATGGGAATTTTGGCTCATACCATGTGCTGTAACGTGAATTTTGGCTCATACCGTGTGCTATAATGTGAATTACGGCTCATACCGTGTGGGGTAATGTGAATTTCGGCTCATACCATGTGGGGTAATGTGAATTTTGGCTCATACCGTGTGGGGTAATGTGAATTTCGGCTCATACCGTGTGCTGTAATGTGAATTTCGGCTCATACCGTGTGCTGTAATGTGAATTTCGGCTCATATCGTGTGCTGTAATGTGAATTTCAGCTCATACCGTGTGGGGTAATGTGAATTTCGGCTCATACCGTGTGCTATAATGTGAATTTCGGCTCATACCATGTGGGGTAATGTGAATTTCGGCTCATACCATGTGGGGTAATGTGAATTTTGGCTCATACCGTGTGGGGTAATGTGAATTTCGGCTCATACCGTGTGCTGTAATGTGAATTTCGGCTCATACCGTGTGCTGTAATGTGAATTTCGGCTCATATCGTGTGCTGTAATGTGAATTTCAGCTCATACCGTGTGGGGTAATGTGAATTTCGGCTCATACCGTGTGCTATAATGTGAATTTCGGCTCATACCATGTGGGGTAATGTGAATTTCGGCTCATACCGTGTGCTATAATGTGAATTTCGGCTCATACCGTGTGGGGTAATGTGAATTTCAGCTCATACCGTGTGCTATAATGTGAAAGGGGCACCAGTACTAGATAGTATAAGGGGTCCTACTACACTGAAGGACACGCCCCTTTTGAGTGACCACGCCCCTTTTTCGGAGCTATCTACACTCTCATTCCACCTTCAAAAATTCAACCTCAACCATTGCACCTACATCTATACATACACACCCTGACATCTTTATATACAGTGACACCGGTGGCGTCTGCACATACTTTCCTTTTGTATTTTTTTTTTTTGTGTGTGTGGGGGGGGGGGGGGGGGGGCGCCATTATTGATCTTGCCCTGGGCTCCAAAAACCCTAGCTACGCCTCTGCATGCATATGATCGACATGGTCAAAAGGTCGACATGAAAAAATCATTTTCAGGACTTTTTCATAGTTTGTGAATTGACAGTTGATGTGTCCTCGAAAGACATGAAAGCAACAAACAAACAAAATATTAAAAACTCCACACATAAATCGTCTCTGATATGTGTGGTATCAGTGTCGTCTCCAAAACCCAGAACCGGCCATAGGCATAGGCAAACTAGGCAATTGCCTAGGGCATTTGATAAGCCTAGGGGCATCAGCAGCTTCTGCTGATTAAAATGATATGCAGCATGCCTATATTCTGTGTGTAGAATTTCATATGCAGATACAGCCACAGTCTCACACAATATATAGGCATGCTACATATAATTTTAATCAGCAGAAGCTGCTTGCGCATTCTAGCCACATAACAATGCAAATAAGCTGCATTTTCATAAAAAAGGTGCCCGACATTAGCATTGAGGCAAGATTCATGAGGACACATCTGTATCCAAGCAGAGGCAGAGGTCACAGTGTTAGTGGCAGTGTGAGTGTTGTCTGCATGTGAGTGGGTTGGTTGTGCAGCAGTGTTCGGAATATGTGTAAGGAGCATTATGTGAGTCATGTAAAAATGCATTAATAATGTGCAACATATGTGTAAGGGGCACTATGTGTGTCATTATGTGTATAAGGGCATTAATAATGTGCGGCATATTTGTACAGGGTACTGCTGTATGTGTGTCATTATGTGTATAGGGGCACTAATAATGTGCAGCAAATGTGTAGGGGGCACTATGTGTGTCATTATGTGTATAAGGGCATTAATAATGTGCGGCATATGTGTAAGGGGAATTATGTGTAAAAGGGCATTAATAAAGATTGTCATAATGTGTAAGGCGTATTATATATATATATGGACATTAATAATGTGTCTCATATGTGTAAGGGGCATTACTCTGTGGCATTATGTGCATAAAGTGCTCTACTATGTGGCGTTGCGTATAGAAAGGGCACTACTGTGTCGTCTAATGTGAATAAGGAGCAATTCAGTGTGATGTAATGTGAATAAGGGGCACTACTGTGAGGAGTAACGTTTATACGGTAAAGTGATACTACTGTGGGATGTAATATGAATTATGGACACTATCGAATTATCAAATGTGAATAAAGTTGCAGTACTGTGTGGCGTAATTGGAATTGGGGTTACTATTGTGTAGCCATGCCCTTTTCCAGCAAAAACACACCCCTTTTTGGGCTGAGCACCAAATGTGCGAACTGTTCCTATTTAAAATATAGGGGGTAGGAACACTAAAATAAGGACTGCTATGGGAGAGGAGTGATGGTGCTGGGAGAGAGTTGCAAGGTCTTAGGCGGAACCAGGGTGGTGCTAGGGGGCACCAGCCAAAATCTTGCCTAGGGCATCATATTGGTTAGGTCCGGCTCTGCCAAAACCATTGCTACATAGATTGAGTATGAAACCACGGATATGTGTACTTATGATTACAGGTTTTACGGACTGCTGCGGGGGTCTGTAAGGTATCTGTGCGGCTGATGCGGCGGGAACCGTGGTCCAGATTGGATGGTGATGGAGCTGGCACTGCTGGCAGAAGACGCATTTCTCCCTTGTTCGGGCTTGATCACTTCCTGGCAGCAGATCCATCTAATTTTTTCCTATACTTTTGTCATCTTCTTCATCAGTGATCCCGGAGTAATAAAGGCATTTGGCCCCCCTACTATCATACCACACTGTTAACGCCCAACCCCGTCCGATCTTGGAAGCGAAGCAGTGTTGAGCTGGGTCAGTACTGGGATGGGTGACCTACTAGGAAGACCGAGTTTAGTAGAGGTTTAAGGTACGGCATACTCTGTGCACTATCTTTACACACTTTATTTCCAGCAATAAGCACGTACAGCCGTTTGCCCCCTAAATCTTTTTCCGATAATCCATTTAACATAGGCACTCCCCTACTTGTGGAACCGCTCTATCTGAACATTCAGTCATAAGTACACATACCCGTGGTTTCATACTCAATCTATGTAGCGACTGTTTTGGTGACAACGCTGATACCACACATATGGTCCCCCTATTCAGGGTTAATTCGTATATATATTTACTATATCAGAGACAATTTATGTGTGGAATTTTTAATACTTTGTTTGTTGCTTTCATGTCTGTCGAGGACACATCAACTGTCATATTTTAATAATGTATGAATAAAAACTTTTTTATTAATCTTTAAATACTATAGTTGTTTTCTGACTACATTCTAAGAGTGCACCCAGAAAAGAGTCTTCTTTTTCTCTCCATGTAACTCTTTTTCATACTTTACCATCCATATGGACTATAATTGGTTTGAGTAACCTTGCCCGAAGCATGGTGAGCAAAGCGACCTAGACATTGTCAACCTTCTGTCGACCCATTGATCTGTAACCAAGTGTTACAATTTTACTGAAATAACTGCTAATATTAAGAAAAAGACTACTTCTGCCTGAAATGGCCATTGAAAACGGAGAAATAAACTGTAGCTATAAAATAACCAAGATGTAAAAACTTTTGTTTTAATTTTATTTTTAGAGGAAAAGATTCTGATCTCATTTTTGTGCCTGATTTAGGTGGTCAGCGGGTGGAACTACAATCTGATGTTTGATGTTAGACAAACCAACTGCTCTAAAAGTATATATCCTAATTTCACTTCAGAAGAATGCAAACTTGATATCAATGGGGTGAGTCTTCTCAACTCTTCTTTTTATGCATCACAATCACTACAATCCCTGTTATTGCACATGTTCTTCTTCGCATTAGTCCTAATTCAGATGTGGTCGCAAAGCTACTATTGTACGCAAATCGTCGTATTCTTACTGCGCATGCATCTAAGCCGTAGTGGACGCGCTCAGCGAGTGAATTTCGATTGCAGTTGCACCGAGGAGCTAGTCGCAAAGTGAGTGATAGGAAGACAGTGTTTGGGGGTGGTAACGAGGGGTGCTCAGGTTAGCACAGGCAGTTTTCTGGGTTTGCATAAATTAGCAGTTGCGATCTTACTTGCTACTGGAGAGCCCTCTGCATCCCTGGAGTGCAGCTCAGCCTGTGTATCTACAGAGGCACTCAGACCCTGCGACATGACCCGATTTGCGTCAATGGTCGAATGCACTGCTGAAGTTGGATTATACTGTGCGTGCTGCTTGCCTTATATTATGTGTGTGCATATACATATATATATATATATATATATATATATATATATATATACTGTATTTATATACCCAGACAGAGCTGAATTTGCTTTAATTGCCCTTCAATTAACTTTTTTACATCCTGAAAAATGTACTATAGGACAAGAAACAAAAGTTTTCACATTGATGATTTCTGATTGTTTATATAATTAAAAAAAACTCTGATTGCAAACATTTCTATGCATTTTATTTTAGCAAAGCGGCTGGTGTAATGCGGATGTGTTTGTGGCTCCAACGGAACAAATAAAAGACTTATCTGTACAATGTACTACGCACACCACGGGTAAGGAGGCACCTGTATGGCATTCTATCACCATTATTACTATGTGAGTGTTGTTAAATGTTTTCATTACATAATAATACAGCAGGTTGTGGTGATTTGGTGTGAATTGTGCAATATCATTGGACAGCTCCCATTAAAGGGAGTCAATGTGCAGTACAGTATAGTACACTGATTATAATATTACCTTCTTGAAAATATATCTTTATGATTGCAAAATATAACATATACAACACCACTTTCTCTACTCCTAACATAACAGGATAGATAATACTTTGTAACCAATGTTGTTTATATATAGAACACAAAATACACAGGGTTCATAATGTCAATCTTATGCCCAGATTCATCAAGCCTTGGAGAGTGATAAATAGCATGGTGATAAAGTTTCAACCAATCAGCTCCTAACTGTAATTTTTCAAATCTGTAATGATTAGCTGGTGCGTTATCACCTTGCGCTTATCACTGATTTATCACTTCTTTATCCCTTCTCCAGGTTAATACATTTGCCCCATTGTTCCAAGGACCTATCTAAACTCTCATTTCCTTATTTTCTTTCTTTAGAATTTTGCCTTACCTGCCCAGATCACGTGGAATCTAATGACCCTGAGCTGCTGAACCTACTGAACCAATTCATTACAGAATATAATTCAGACCATAACCACACAAACCTATATAAAATCAGCCATGTTGGCATCGCTACCAGAAAGTTGGTAAAAAAAAAATCTTTAAATTCTCCAGATTAATTTATGCTAGTGATATGTCCCCAAAACTAATGGCTTACTGAAGACACTGTAATTGTGGCCAAGGATTTTGGTCTATCTCAGTGGATGATAATAGGGCCTAGGTGGTTTGGGGCATAGGATACACATCACATTATGTCATTAATATATCTATATATATATATATATATATATATATATATATATATATATTTATTTATTTATTTTATACGTGTGTGTGTGTGTGTGTGTGTGTGTGTGTGTGTGTGTATATATACACACAAAGTATATAATTTAGACCAGCTGTGTAAGTGGTGTTTATTACTGTTGCGTGTTTCTGAGTGCTGTTCGTCTCATTCAGTCTACTATATATAAATAGAAAGATATATATATGTGTGTGTATGTATATATATATATATATATAGTATATATACAGTGCATCCGGAAAGTATTCACAGCACTTTACTTTTTCCACATTTTGGCCCTCATTCCGAGTTGATCGCTCGCCAGCTGCTTTTAGCAGCAGTGCAAACGCTAGGCCGCCGCCCTCTGGGAGTGTATCTTAGCAGAAGTGCGACCGAAAGGTTAGCAGAACTGCTCGAAAAAATTTTCATGTCGTTTCTGAGCAGCTCCAAACCTACTCCTACCTTGCAATCACTTCATGCGCAGAAATGCCGATTTTTAGCCTGATCGCTGTGCTGCGAACAACGGCAGCTAGCGATCAACTCGGAATGAGGGCCTTTGTTATGTTACAACCTTTTTCCAAAATGAAATAAATTAATTTTTCCCTTAAAATTTTACACACGATGTGAAAAAAATTTTGGGAGATTTTTACAAATTGACAAATTTATTACAAATAAAAAACTAAGAAATCACATGTACAGAAGTATTCACAGCCTTTGCACAATACTTTGTTGAAGCGATGTGAATACTTTCCAGATGCACTGTGTATGTATGTATGTATATATATATATATATATATATATATATATATATACATATACATACACACACATATATGTTAAAAGGATACAGCTGCTCCTCACATCTATGGGGAGATTTCAAGTGTTTTGCAAACCGGCAGCCACTAAATGGCGCCTGACAGAGTAATTCAAGTGTTGCTCCATTTGGGCACACAAAGCTGACGACGATAACATTATTGTTATGTTTTTCTGTCATTTTGATGGCCTGGCAACTGATAGATAGATAGATAGATAGATAGATAGATAGATAGATAGATAGATAGATAGATAGATAGATAGATAGATAGATAGATAGATAGATATTAGAGATGTGCGGTGGGCACTTTTCGGGTTTCGTGTTTTGGTTTTTGATCTAGATCCCCGCTCATGTTTTGATCTGGATTGGTATTGCCAACACCACCTTTTCGGGTTTTAGTTTTGGATCTGGATGAGTTTTGAAAAAAACATAAAAACAGCTAAAATCACAGAATTTGGGGGTAATTTTGATCCTACGGTATTATTAACCTCAATAACATTAATTTCCACTCCTTTCCAGTCTATTCTGAACACCTCACACCTCACAATATTGTTTTTAGGCCAAAAGGTTGCACCAAGGTCGCTGGCTGACTAAGCTAAGTGACACAAGTGGGCAGCACAAACACCTGGCCCATCTGGGAGTGGCACTGCAGTGTCAGACAGGTTGGCACTTTTAAAAACTAGGCCCCAAAGAGCACATAATGCAAAGAATAAAAAGAGGTGCAATGAGGTAGCTGGATGACTAAGCTAAGCGACCCAAGTGGGCGGCACAAACACCTGGCCCATCTAGGAGTGGCACTGCAGTGTCAGACTGGATGGCATGTTTAAAAACTAGGCCCCAAAGAGCACATAATGCAAACAAGAAAAAGATGTGCAATGAGTTGAGATGGATGACTAAGCTAAGCGACCCAAGTGGGCGGCACAAACACCTGGCCCATCTAGGAGTAGCACTGCAGTGGCAGACAGGATGGCACTTTTAAAAACTAGGCCCAAAGAGCACATAATGCAAAGAAGAAAAAGATGTGCAAGATGGAACTGTCTTTGGGTCCTCCCACCCACCGTTATGTTGTATAAACAGTACATGCACACCTTAACAAACCACTCATTTCAGCGACAGGGTCTGCCACATGACTGAAATGAATGGTTTGTTTGGGCCCCCACCAAAAAAGAAGCAATTAATCTCTCCTTGTACAAACTGGCTCTACAGTGGCAAGATGTCGTCCTCATCCTCAGATTCCCCACCCCCCCTTCAGTGTTTACATCCTTATCCTCACAGAGAAATAATATTCAAACAAATCCACATCATTTAGGTATCAGAGGACTGCTTACGTTATTACCCAAAGTTTCTGACTTTGACAATGACTTATGATGAATGCGCTGCAGGTGACGTATAAGGTAGGATGCTCCAAGGTGGTTAACGTCCTAACTCCTACTTATTATGGATTGACAAAGGCAACACATGGTTGTCCGGATTTGTGAAGAAATAATTCCACACCGAAGAGGCGGATTTTTTTGTATTTTGCCCATGCATGACAATAGGTTTTTTCATCCCATGGCCAACAACTGTCTCCACTGGTGCCTTATTCCAACAAACCACATCACCATCAAAATCCTCCTCCTCCTCATCCTGGTGTACTTCTACAGTGACATTCTCAATCTCAATATCAGCAACAGGACAGCATACAAGACAGGGGCAGTATACATTGATTTTCACTGCACTCTAGAATTATTACAGCATACAAGACAGGGCCAGTGTACATTGATTTTCACTGCACCCTAGAATTATTACAGCATACAAGACACGGCCAATGTACACTGATTTTCACTGCACCCCTGAATTTTTATAGCAAACAGGGCCAGTGTAATGTTATTTGAACAGCAACACCCCAATATTTTACAGCATATAGCAGTGTGCTTTTAATGTTGAACAACTGCGCCTCTGAATTTTTACAACATACAGGGCCAGCAGCACCCCTATATTTTACAGCACACAACAGTGTGCATTTAATTTTTAACAACTACGCCTCTGAATTTTTATGACATACAGGGCCAGCAGTACCCCTATATTTTACAGCATACAGCAGTGTGTTTTTCATTTTTAACAACTGCGCCTCTGAATTTTTACAAAATACAGGGCTAGTGTAATGTTATTTGAACAGTAGCAGCACCCCTATATTTTACAGCATACTGAAGTGTGCTTTTAATGTTTAACAACTGCACCTCTGACTTTTTACAACAGCACCCTTATATTTTACAGCATACGGCACTGTGCTTTTAATGTTTAACAACTGCACCTCTGATTTTTTACAACAGCACCCCTATATTTTACAGCATACAGCAGTGTGCTTTTAATGTTTAACAACTGCACCTCTGACGTTTTACAACATACAGGGCCAGCAGTACTCCTATATTTTACAGCATACAGCAGTGTGCTTTTAATTTTTAACAACTGCGCCACTGACTTTTTACAACATACAGGGCCAGCAGCACCCTATATTTTACAGCATACACCAATGTGCTTTTAATATTTAACAACTGTGCCTCTGAATTTTTACAACATACAGGGCCAGTGTAATGTTATTTGAACAGCAGCAGCACCCCTATATTTTACAGCATACAGCAGTGTGCTTTTAATGTTTAACAACTGCACCTCTGACTTTTTACAACATACGGGGCCAGCAGTACTCCTATATTTTACAGCATACAGCAGTGTGCTTTTAATTTTTAACAACTGCACCTCTGATTTTTTACAACATACAGGGCCAGCAGCACCCCTATATTTTACAGCATGAAGGAGGACAGTGCCCCTACACCCTGTATAACACAGTGACAGCCAGGACAGCCACACCCATGTACAACTGCAGCACATGAAACATCAGTGACAGCCAGTGACAACCAAGACAGCACCCCTAACACAGCACAGGTATTACAACAGGCAGAGCTCCATTTTACACCATATGGCAGGCAGATCTCCCTTTTACACCTTACAGCAGGCAGAGCTCCCTTTTACACCTTAGGGTAGGCAGAGTAACCATTTACACCTTAGGGTAGGCAGAGTCACCATTTACACCTTACAGCAGGCAGAGCTCCCTTTCACACCTTACGGCAGGCAGAGTCACCATTTACACCTTACAGCAGGCAGAGCATCCTTTTACACCTTACAGCAGGCACAGTCACCATTTATACCTTACGGCAGGCAGAGCTCCTTTTACACCTTACAGCAGGCAGAGCTCCCTTTTACACCTTACAGCAGGCAAAGTCACCATTTACACCTTACGGCAGGCAGAGTCACCATTTACATCTTACGGCAGGCAGAGCTCACGTTCACACCTTACGGCAGCAAAGCTCCCTTTTACACCTTACGGCAGGCAGAGCTCCCTTTCACACCTTACGGCAGGCAGAGCTCCCTTTTACACCGTATGGCAGGCAGAGCTCCCTTTTACACCGTATGGCAGGCAGAGCTCCCTTTCACACCTTACGGCAGGCAGAGTCACCATTTACACTTTACGGCAGGCAGAGTCACCATTTACACCTTACAGCAGGCAGGGCTCCCTTTTACACCTTACGGCAGGCAGAGTCACCATTTACACCTTACGGCAGGCAGAGCTCCCTTTTACACCTTACGGCAGGCAGAGCTCCCTTTTACACCTTACAGCAGGCAGAGCTCCCTTTCACACCTTACGGCAGGCAGAGTCACCATTTACACTTTACGGCAGGCAGAGTCACCATTTACACCTTACAGCAGGCAGAGCTCCCTTTTACACCTTACGGCAGGCAGAGACACCATTTATACCTTACGGCAGGCAGAGCTCCCTTTTACACCTTACAGCAGGCAGAGCTCCCTTTTACACCTTACAGCAGGCAGAGCTCCCTTTTACACCTTACGGCAGGCAGAACTCCCTTTTACACCTTACGGCAGGCAGAGTCACCATTTACACCTTACGGCGGGCAGAGTAACCATTTATACCTTACGGCAGGCAGAGCTCCCTTTTACACCTTACAGCAGGCAGAGAACCCTTTTACACCTTACAGCAGGCAGAGCTCCCTTTTACACCTTACGGCAGTCAGAGTCACCATTTACACCTTACGGCAGGCAGAGTCACCATTTACACCTTAAGACAGCCAGAGCTCCCTTTTACACCTTACAGCAGGCAGAGCTCCCTTTTACACCTTACGGCAGGCAGAGCTCCCTTTTACACCTTACGGCAGGCAGAGAACCCTTTTACACCTTACAGCAGGCAGAGCTCCCTTTTACACCTTACGGCAGGCAGAGTCACCATTTACACCTTACGGCAGGCAGAGTCACCATTTACACCTTAAGACAGCCAGAGCTCCCTTTTACACCTTACGGCAGACAGAACTCCCTTTTACACCTTACGGCAGGCAGAGCTCCCTTTTACACCTTGCGGCAGGCAAAGTCACCATTTACACCTTACGGCAGGCAGAGTCATCATTTACACATTATGGCAGGCAGAGTCACCATTTACACATTCCGGCAGGCAGAGTCACCATTTACAGAGTCCCCCCATCCTCCCCCACTGAAATATCCTGCGATTGCACCTGTGCCTGCCCACCTTCCCCCATTCCCTCCTCTCTCATGCTGTGCTGACTTTACCTTATGGCCTGTACCACAGAGCGGCATCCCAGCTATACATCCCTTCAGACTGTAGGAGCCGCGGGAGGTGGTGGATTTTAGCTTCCACGGGCACTGCACATAGATTGTCAGTCTGCACACAGAGGAAGGAGTCGCCCAGCGCTGCTGTAAGCTCCTGCGGTTGAGGGCGTGGGTGTCAGGCAGTAATGCTGGAGGAGTGAGTCGTGGCTCACTGTTACCATGAGGCCGGGGGAAGGGGGTGGGCAGGCATTACTCGTGGCTTCCTGCAGCTGCACAGCACTTTAAGCTCCGAGTCCGGCTTGGGGAGGAGGGGAGGCGGAGCTGACACTCAGGCACTGGTGCTGCCGCTGTCTAGTATAGATTATGATGGCAGCTGGTTGCACCCCAGGTCATCCTGTGCTATGTGCAAGGCACACAGCGCACATACCTAGTTACGGCCCTGCACCACAGTGACTGCAGCAGCACCCCCACAGAGCACACACTAACCCCACCCAACGCCACCACTCACAGAGAGAGACAGAGGTCTGTCTCCCTCACTCTCCAAGTTCGGAGTGAAAATAGCGGTGACGCGCGGCTATTTATATGGGGTTCAAATCCCGCAAGAATCCGCCAGTGGGATGCTGACGTTTTGCCTCGTTCTGGTTTCTGAGTCTGGAGGAAAGTCCAGAGCCGGACTCAGATCCGGGCTCGGAGCATGAGTTCGGGGGTGTGGGGGGGGAGGGGGGGTCAGTTCTCAGGTAACTAAACCTCTCTAATAGATATACGCAAATATATCTATATATAGACATATTTCTATCTCTAGAGATATGTATAGTTTTGTACAGCATGTTATTATCTTTTACCAAATTGGTGGTTGAATGAAATGGTTATTAATAATAATAATAATAATAATTGGTTAAAGGTCATTTTACTTAATACTGTAAATGAAGTTGCACTTGAGTTCAGGTGGACAGGGTTGCACTTCTGTTAGTCCACACATATGGGGAGGAGGGCAGGGCGGAGCACCAGGGGGAACTTTCACCATCTGCTGAACAAAGTCTAGTCTGATCTGTCCATGTCAAATATTTTTTATACCAGAATGAACATATTGACCTATAATTTTGTAATATTCTAACGTTTTTAGTTCATCTTCTGTAGCATACATATTTTACTCTCTGTGGGGTCTATTTATGAATTCATGATATATAAATTAGATAGTAATGGGGGCATTTATATAAATTGTAAATATGACAGGTGTTATTTAAAGCTGCAAACTAGCATAATCATATTTGTTTCTTTTTGTGTTTTTTTTTATTTTTAAACCATAGGCTGCAAATAAAAAAGAGTATGGAGCGAGTCTCAGTATTCAAGAGACCAACTGTTCAAAACCTGACCACTTCATCCTGGGAGATGACTGTGCCATTCAGCCACATGGTGTAAGTTACACACAGTTTAAAGTAAAACAAATGACGATACAATTGCAAATAGTACAGTGTAACAATACAATAACAGTCTTAAGGTGCATACACACTTGCCGAGAAAATGAGCGACGCTGCTAATTTTCACCCTTTCTGAGCGACGTTGCTCACTTTCCCTGCAAAAGTGTATGCTGCCGCCGACCAGCGATGCGTGGCCCCACCGGTCATTAACTACCTTCGCTGTCAGCCGTACAGGCAGCTTAATTTGGACTGTCGTCCAAGAGCTGTCTGCACGGCCCGGCCGCTGCGTGACGTCACTTAGCGATATGAACGTCATATCACTCAGTGTGTATGCCTGTCCACCAACCACCCCGGCCGGGGGAAAACTAGGCGATGTCGCTCATAGAGCACATCGCCTAGTGTGTACCCACCTTAACAAAAGTTGTTTTGATAAATGTAAAAAAACAACTGCTCCAAAACTGGTGTTTCTAAATATCATGCACATGCTTTGGTCTCCCCTTAATCACAGTTACCCAATTGGAAGCCCAGGGGCCATTCTGACCTCTCAAGGTATTGTGTGACTTTCAGTGTCTCAGTAAACTTCCATAACTTATATTTTATATTTTCAGCAATTTAACTTGTACTGTATATAGAACTTGTCTTGAACTGGTATTGCTATAAGTAATGTGGATGATTCCATTTTTCTGTCTGAGTCTCAGTTGAGCTCCTCCATTATTACATTTGTTCTTAGAGGGTATAAGAAGTGGTAAACATCCTCACATGCCATCAGACATTCCCATGTGCCCTGTACATGTCCCACAGACTTCTCCACACCTTCCACATGCCCAAATATCACAATGTTCCAATATGTGATTAGCACAAACCCTTCCTCTCTGCTGTGTAGAGTGTCCAAATATTAATCATTAGATTCTTCATGTTCTCTCACACTACTGCCGCATCCACAATGTGAGGGAAACTACTGACCTGGGGAGAAAAAGATATAAATGGCCATCACACCCCTAAAACTATACATCTACCCACATGCTGTCAGCCCCCTTACATACCCATCATATCCATTCGCATGCCATCACACTTCCCCACATACATGTGGGGAAGAGGTCATCAAACCTCTTCATTATACCATCAAACCCCCTACTTGCAAACAGACCAACTCACACATGCTATCAGATACCCCACGTTATCATTTTACTCATTCAAGATCATCATAGCATGCAAATTCAACATAACCCCTTAACAATAATTAACTAAATTTTCCCCACATCATCAATAAATTACTTTCATATCCATTAACCAATCATTACTTCAATCAGTCAGAATAGATAGGACACAGGTGGTGAAAGCGGGGGAATTCACCTCTCAAGCGCAGTCCATTAGTACAGGGGCCCCTTGGGGCTGTGTCCTCTCACCCCTGCTCTTCTCCCTGTACACAAATGACTGCACCTCAGAGGCGCAATCAGTAAAGATCATCAAATTTGCCGATGACACCACTGTCATCGCCCTCATCAAGGACGGGGATGAATCGGCCTATAGACGGGAAGTAGACCGGTTGGCCCAGTGGGGCAGCCACAACAACCTTGAGGTCAACCCCCTCAAAACTGTCGAGATGATAGTGGACTTCAGGAAGAAGTCAGCTAGTGCACCTCCGCTAATGATTGCTGACAGTGTGGTATCGCTAGTGGACTCCTTCAAGTTCCTAGGGACCACAATCTCCCGGGACATTAAATGGGGGTCCAACGCTGACGCCACTGTCAGGAAAGCACAGCAGAGGTTGTTCTTTCTCAGGCAACTAAAGAAGTTCAACATCCCACAGAAGCTTCTGCTCCTCTTCTACTCCGCAATTGTGGAGTCGGTACTGTGCTCCTCGATACCGGTATGGTACAGCTCCGCCAGCATGAGGGACAGATGCAGGCTCCAAAAGGTGGTCAGTACCGCAGAGAGGATCATCGGGCCGACCTTCCCTCAGTCCAGGACCTGCACCTGTCCAGAGCTAAAGAGTGGGCAACGAAGATAGTAAAGGACCAGCTACACCCAGCCACAGCATGTTTAACTTCCTTCAGGCAGGTGTTACAGGGCCGTCCCCGCCAGGTCCACCAGAAGCCTCAAAAGTTTCTTTCCCCAAGCGGTCTGCCTGCTGAACTCCTGAACATTGACTGAATAGATGTACATGTAACTCACTTGTGTCCCTACGGTATTCCTATCTGTACTACTTTACTTGCCCACCCCCACCTGCTTATCTGTTACCTACTTGGCTATTGTATAGCAAACCGAAGAAAAATTCCTAGTGTACGCAAGTATACCTGGTCAATAAAGCTGATTGTGATTCTTCAATCATTCTCATCAAATGAACAATTTCATCATCACTTTACTTATCAGTATTTAAACATAAGTGAATTAAGGGGCAGATTCAGACCTGATCGCTAGGCTGCATTTTCTCACAGCCTGCAATCAGATCTGAACTGCGCATGTGTATGTACCGCAATGCACAGGCGCGACGGACCATAGCAACAGGGATTGCCGGACAGCGACGGGATGGTGCGAAAATTCCGAACACACCTGCGATCACAAGGAGACGGTCAGAAAGAGGGCATTTGCGGGTGGCAACTGACCATTTTGTATGAGTGTCCGGGAAAACACAGGAGTAGCAAGGCGTTTTGAAGGACGGTTTCTGACGTCAGCTCCGGCCCCGATCATCGCAGCGGTTGAGTAAGTCCTGGGCAGTACAGAGACTGCACAAACTTATGTTTGTGCAGGTCTCCAATGAATGCGATCGCACACACCCCATACCCTCTCCCTGTAGACGGCAACTACCTGATCGCAGGGATGCAAAAAACGCACCCTAGCGATAAGGTCTGAATTACCACGATAGATTGAAATTTGGCACACTCTTCTATATTGCTGTTGTATATTAGATATAATACATTTCAGGCTGAATGTAATAGCCTCTGAGTTCCTGGAGGTGTGGGGCTTTCTGCAAGTCTGCCTGTTTTTTTTTTAAAGCAGCAATCATTTTGACACATTAACCAATGGGGCTGAGCCTCTTTTCCTCAGTGTAAATTTAGAAGATGAAATCACAGTTCCTCGTATTAGCCTAGTCTACTCTTCTTCATGAATAGTAAGTCAGAGCTGAACCTCTCTCAGATGGACAGTAGGTCATTCACAGTAGGCACACATAAATAAATCCATTAAGTCAGGCCCAGTTCACACACTGGTGGTCAAAGGCAGGGGAGAAGGTGACAGAGAGATTATTGGGACAGTTGAGAGGGGGACTGTATCCAGTTTGATATGTAGTTGAAAGGTCAACAATGAAAATGTTGAAATTCATAATATTGACACCACAATGTCAACAGTTATGATGGCGACATTGTTAAATGTTAGAATGCAATGTGTCCACATTCTAAGAATGTTGAAAGGTGAAATGTTGACATTGGGGTTAAGCTTCAGGTGGAAGGGTTAGTATTAGGCTTGGGGGGATTGGGTCTGGCACTTGATGGAGAGTTAGGGGTAGGGATTAGGGTTAGGGACATGGGAGAAAAAGTCACTGGAAGAATGCAAGAAGGTCACAGGTCTGACCCAGAAGTAATGGTTGCATGACCACTGGGACCCAGAAGATTTTGCTGGACCCAGTGCAGTTGTCAGGAGCTGGTAAGTCAACACTGGGCTACCAGTCTCTACATGATGTCTACATGATGAATATCGACATGTCTATGTCGACATGATGGCCAAGCCGACATTTTCATGTTAACATGATGAATGCTGAGTTTATGACTATCGACATCTAATATCCAACCTGTGTTCCTGCTATTCCCAAAAGTTTTCCAATTGTAATAAGTCAGGTTGAATTAAATTTAAAATTGAAAAGGCCTTAACATCAATAAAGAAATTTATCCTAACGGCAATACTAGAATAACTGGGAAAGCAATACTGTACTTATAGGTATGTACTTACCTTTTCTCCACTTTCACCCAATCTTGATTAACCCTACAGTAGCTTGTCTCACTCTTCCCATATTCTGTTCAATCTCCATAAAGGTTGTCCAGTTTTCCAGTCTCTTTTCACATTCTATGTTGTGGCAGATATATTTATATTCTTCAGGGTGGCAGTCCATTTTTTTGAATGCCGATCCTCATCTGGGTTTGGTTTCTAGCTATAGTGTAACATTTTAACGTGGCATTCAAAGTATAAGGTCTGCACATACTTACATTATTAGAAATATCACAATTCTCATACTAGTCATATGGGTCGTTTTAATTAGTTGCAACTTAGGTCCACAAATATTTTTTCATGACAAACGCACTCAACCATGATATTTTACTATTCAGTAAGAAAATAATGCTGAGATAAAGTGGCCTAGATATTGAGAAATTGTGACTGCTCTTCCCAGCGCTTTACCTGCTGCTTGTGCGCGAAATGCTGAGAAAATGGCCTCTGTGCCATTTTCCGAGTGATTTCTGCAGTGCTGCTACTGCCGATGTGGGACTCCAGAGGGGTAAGCATTGAAGAAATGGGTGCAGGGTGTGCGGTGTGGGCCCCCCTGGACTCAGGCGACCATGTGTACCGCACACTCTGCACCCATTATAGATATGCCACTGTGTAAGACATATACAGTATGTATTTGTGTTTTATGTGTTATATTGATGAAAAGGGTTTGTTGTTTTTTTAACTTGCTGATAGTAGATGCAAACATTTTTTCCTAATATTCTACTACTATGCAGACTTACAAAACACAATAGAGACATTTAATTGTACCCCAAAATACGGTGAACACTTATTTGCAAAATGATACATTCCGGTTTTCATGTTGCATTCATTAATAAAAGTTTTGGCCACTAATATCCTCCTACACTTTCCTTATAACCACGTAAACATAGAAACATAAAATTTTACGGCAGATAAGAACCACTTGGTCCATTCAGTTTGCCTTAAAACTTTTTTCTTACAAATACTTTTTGGTAGTACAAGATGATTTACCCTTTCTTACATGAACATAGGGGTTGATTCGGAGATGGGAGTAAAGCACAAAAGAGCAAGTAACTGCACCTGGGTAAAACCATGTTGCATTGCAGAAGGGGCAAATACAAAAACTGCGGAGAGATTTAGATATGAGGGGGGCGTGTCCAAAGTTAAATCTTAATTGTAGTGTAAAAATAAAGATGATCAGCATTTGTGGGCTACATGCAAAAGCAGCCAGTATTCATCCTGCATGCAAAAAATAAATAATGTATGTGTATATATATATATATATATATATATATATACTGTATATACTAAAAGCCAGAGGACTGACATACTATTGGAGTCAACTTTTTTTATATAATTCTTTATATGAGAGAACGTATTTCTAAGAACAGCCAGCGAAAATATGATCTACTAGTGATGTGTATATGCACCCTTTTTTATGTACCCCTGTAGAAGTCCATCTGTATGGACGAAATGCATATGGTATTGCGGTGCCGTATCCATGTGCTAACCGAGAGGATCCTGCCCTGAGCTCACACCCGTAAAGCTGGTGATAGGAATAGTATCATCTCCCCTATTGGCAACACTGGATATTTATACACCTTTTTAATCCTGTAAAGCAATATTTTAGCTTGTACATTATTTTATCAAGAATATAAAATAAGAATTTACTTACCGATAATTCTATTTCTCATAGTCCGTAGTGGATGCTGGGGACTCCATAAGGACCATGGGGAAGAGCGGCTCCGCAGGAGTCTGGGCACATCTAAAGAAAGCTTTAGGACTATCTGGTGTGCACTGGCTCCTCCCCCTATGACCCTCCTCCAAGCCTCAGTTAGGATACTGTGCCCGGACGAGCGTACACAATAAGGAAGGATTTTGAATCCCGGGTAAGACTCATACCAGCCACACCAATCACACCGTACAACTTGTGATCTGAACCCAGTTAACAGCATGATAACAGAGGAGCCTCTAGAAAAGATGGCTCACTACAGCAATAACCCGATTTTTTGGTAACAATAACTATGTACCAGTATTGCAGACAATCCGTACTTGGGATAGGCGCCCAGCATCCACTACGGACTATGAGAAATAGAATTATCGGTAAGTAAATTCTTATTTTCTCTAACGTCCTAAGTGGATGCTGGGGACTCCGTAAGGACCATGGGGATTATACCAAAGCTCCCAAACGGGCGGGAGAGTGCGGATGACTCTGCAGCACCAAATGAGAGAACTCCAGGTCCTCCTCAGCCAGGATATCAATTTTGTAGAATTTTACAAACGTATTTGCTCCTGACCAAGTAGCTGCTCGGCAAAGTTGTAAAGCCGAGACCCCTCGGGCAGCCGCCCAAGATGAGCCCACCTTCCTTGTGGAGTGGGCATTTACAGATTTTTGGCTGTGGCAGGCCTGCCACAGAATGTGCAAGCTGAATTGTACTACAAATCCAACGAGCAATAGTCTGCTTAGAAGCAGGAGCACCCAGCTTGTTGGGTGCATACAGGATAAACAGCGAGTCAGATTTCCTGACTCCAGCCGTCCTGGAAACATATATTTTCAGGGCCCTGACAACGTCTAGCAACTTGGAGTCCTCCAAGTCCCTAGTAGCCGCAGGCACCACAAATAGGTTGGTTCAGGTGAAACGCTGAAACCACCTTAGGGAGAAACTGAGGACGAGTCCTCAATTCCGCCCTGTCCGAATGGAAAATCAGATAAGGGCTTTTTTAGGATAAAGCCGCCAATTCTGACACGCGCCTGGCCCAGGCCAGGGCCAACAGCATGACCACTTTCCATGTGAGATATTTTAACTCCACAGATTTAAGTGGTTCAAACCAATGTGACTTTTGAAACCCAAAACTACATTGAGATCCCAAAGTGCCACTGGAGGCACAAAAGGAGGCTGTATATGCAGTACCCCTTTTACAAACGTCTGAACTTCAGGGACTGAAGCTAGTTCTTTTTGGAAGAAAATTGACAGGGCCGAAATTTGAACCTTAATGGACCCCAATTTCAGGCCCATAGACACTCCTGTTTGCAGGAAATGTAGGAATCGACCCAGTTGAATTTCCTCCGTCGGGCCTTACTGGCCTCGCACCACGCAACATATTTTCGCCAATTGCGGTGATAATGTTTTTGCGGTTACATCCTTCCTGGCTTTGATCAGGATAGGGATGACTTCATCCGGAATGCCTTTTTTCCTTCAGGATCCGGCGTTCAACCGCCATGCCGTCAAACGCAGCCGCGGTAAGTCTTGGAACAGACAGGGTCCTTGCTGGAGCAGGTCCCTTCTTAGAGGTAGAGGCCACGGATCCTCCGTGAGCATCTCTTGAAGTTCCGGTTACCAAGTCCTTCTTGGCCAATCCGGAGCCACAAATATAGTGCTTACTCCTCTCCATCTTATCAATCTCAGTACCTTGGGTATGAGAGGCAGAGGAGGGAACACATACCCTGACTGGTACACCCACGGTGTTACCAGAGCGTCTACAGCTATTGCCTGAGGGTCCCTGGACCTGGCGCAATACCTGTCGAGTTTTTCCCAACGGTTTATAATCATGTGGAAGACTTCTGGGTGAAGTCCCCACTCTCCCGGGTGGAGGTCGTGCTGAGGAAGTCTGCTTCCCAGTTGTCCACTCCCGGAATGAATACTGCCGACAGTGCTATCACATGATTTTCCGCCCAGCGAAGAATCCTTGCAGCTTCTGCCATTGCCCTCCTGCTTCTTGTGCCACCCTGTCTGTTTACGTGGGTGACTGCCGTGATGTTGTCCGACTGGATCAACACCGGCTGACCTTGAAGCAGAGGTCTTGCTAAGCTTAGAGCATTGTAAATGTCCCTTAGCTTCAGGATATTTATGTGAAGTGATGTCTCCAGGCTTGACCATAAGCCATGGATATTCCTTCCCTGTGTGACTGCTCCCCAGCCTCGCAGGCTGGCATCCGTGGTCACCAGGACCCAGTCCTGAATGCCGAATCTGCGGCCCTCTAGAAAATGAGCACTCTGCAACCACCACAGGAGGGACACCCTTGTCCTTGGTGACAGGGTTATCCGCTGATGCATCTGAAGATGCGACCCGGACCATTTGTCCAGCAGGTCCCACTGGAAAGTTCTTGCGTGGAATCTGCCGAATGGGATTGCTTCGTAGGAAGCCACCATTTTACCCAGAACCTTTGTGCATTGATGCACTGAGACTTGGCTCAGTTTTAGGAGGTTCCTGACTAGCTCGGATAACTCCCTGGCTTTCTCCTCCGGGAGAAACACCTTTTTCTGGACTGTGTCCAGGATCATCCCTAGGAACAGAAGACAAGCCGTCGGAACCAGCTGCGATTTTGGAATATTGAGAATCCAATCGTGCTGCCGCAACACTACCTGTGATAGTGCTACACCGACCTCCAACTGTTCCCTGGATCTTACCCTTATCAGGGAATCGTCCAAGTAAGGGATAACTAAAATTCCCTTCCTTCGAAGGAATATCATCATTTCGGCCATTACCTTGGTAAAGACCCGGGGTGCCGTGGACCATCCATACGGCAGCGTCTGAACTGATAGTGACAGTTCTGTACCATAAACCTGAGGTACCCTTGGTGAGAAGGGTAAATTTTTACATGAAGGTAAGCATCCTTGATGTCCCGAGACATCATGTAGTCCCCTTCTTCCAGGTTCGCAATCACTGCTCTGAGTGACTCAATCTTGAATTTGAACCTCTGTATGTAAGTGTTCAAAGATTTTAGATTTAGAATCGGTCTCACCGAGCCGTCCGGCTTTGGTACCACAACAGTGTGGAATAATACCCCGTTCCCTGTTGCAGGAGGGGTATCTTGATTATCACCTGCTGGGAATACAGCTTGTGAATGGCTTCCAAAACTGTCTCCCTGTCAGAAGGAGACATCGGTAAAGCCGACTTTAGGAAACGGCGAGGGGGAGACGTCTCGAATTCTAATTTGTACCCCTGAGATATCACCTGAAGGATCCAGGGGTCTACTTGCGAGTGAGCCCACTGCGCGCTGAAATTCATTGAGACGGGCTCCCCACCGTGCCTGATTCTGCTTGTAAAGCCCCAGCGTATACTGAGGGCTTGGCAGAGGCGGGAGAGGGTTTCTGTTCCTGGGAACTGGCTGATTTCTGCAGCCTTTTTCCTCTCCCTCTGTCACGGGGCAGAAATGAGGAACCTTTTGCCCGCTTGTCCACGAAAAGACTGTGCCTGATAATACGGCGTCTTCTCATGTTGAGAGGCGACCTGGGGTACAAACGTGGATTTCCCAGCTGTTGCCGTGGCCACCAGGTCTGAAAGACCGACCCCAAATAACTCCTCCCCTTAATAAGGCAATACTTCCAAATGCCGTTTGGAATACGCATCACCTGACCACTGACGTGTCCATAACCCTCTACTGGTAGAAATAGACAACGCACTTAGACTTGATGCCAGTCGGCAAATATTCCGCTGTGCATCACGCATATATAGAAATGCATCTTTTAAATGCTCTATAGGCAAAAATATACTGTCCCTATCTAGGGTATCAATATTTTCAGTCAGGGAATCCGACCACGCCAACCCAGCACTGCACATCCAGGCTGAGGCGATTGCTGGTCGCAGTATAACACCAGTATGTGTGTAAATACATTTTAGGATACCCTCCTGCTTTCTATCAGCAGGATCCTTAAGGGCGGCCATCTCAGGAGAGGGTAGAGCCCTTACAAGCGCGTGAGCGCTTTATCCACCCTAGGGGGTGTTTCCCAACGCACCCTAACCTCTGGCGGGAAAGGATATAATGCCAATAACATTTTAGAAATTATCAGTTGTTATCGGGGGAAACCCACGCATCATCACACACCTCATTTAATTTCTCAGATTCAGGAAAACTACAGGTAGTTTTTCCTCACCGAACATAATACCCCTTTTTGGTGGTACTCGTATTATCAGAAATGTGTAAAACATTTTTCATTGCCTCAATCATGTAACGTGTGGCCCTACTGGAAGTCACATTTGTCTCTTCACCGTCGACACTGGAGTCAGTATCCGTGTCGGCGTCTATATCTGCCATCTGAGGTAACGGGCGCTTTAGAGCCCCTGACGGCCTATGAGACGTCTGGACAGGCACAAGCTGAGTAGCCGGCTGTCTCATGTCAACCACTGTCTTTTATACAGAGCTGACACTGTCACGTAATTTCTTCCAACAGTTCATCCACTCAGGTGTCGACCCCCTAGGGGGTGACATCACTATTACAGGCAATCTGCTCCGTCTCCACATCATTTTTCTACTCATACATGTCGACACAAAAGTACCGACATACAGCACACACACAAGGAATGCTCTGATAGAGGACAGGACCCCACTAGCCCTTTGGGGAGACAGAGGGAGAGTTTGCCAGCACACACCAGAGCGCTATATATATACAGGGATAACCTTATATAAGTGTTTTTCCCCTTATAGCTGCTGTATAGTTAATACTGCGCCTAATTAGTGCCCCCCTCTCTTTTTTAACCCTTTCTGTAGTGTAGTGACTGCAGGGGAGAGCCAGGGAGCTTCCCTCCAACGGAGCTGTGAGGGAAAATGGCGCCAGTGTGCTGAGGAGATAGGCTCCGCCCCCTTATCGGCGGCCTTATCTCCCGTTTTTCTATGTATTCTGGCAGGGGTTAAATGCATCCATATAGCCCAGGAGCTATATGTGATGCATTTTTTTGCCATCCAAGGTGTTTTTATTGCGTCTCAGGGCGCCCCCACCCCCAGCGCCCTGCACCCTCAGTGACCGGAGTGTGAAGTGTGCTGAGAGCAATGGCGCACAGCTGCAGTGCTGTGCGCTACCTTGTTGAAGACAGGACGTCTTCTGCCGCCGATTTTCCGGACCTCTTCTGCCTTCTGGCTCTGTAAGGGGGCTGGCGGCGCGGCTCTGGGACCCATCCAAGCTGGGCCTGTGATCGTCCCTCTGGAGCTAATGTCCAGTAGCCTAAGAAGCCCAATCCACTCTGCACGCAGGTGAGTTCGCTTCTTCTCCCCTTAGTCCCTCGATGCAGTGAGCCTGTTGCCAGCAGGTCTCACTGAAAATAAAAAACCTAAACTAAAACTTTCACTAAGAAGCTCAGGAGAGCCCCTAGTGTGCACCCTTCTCGTTCGGGCACAGAGATCTAACTGAGGCTTGGAGGAGGGTCATAGGGGGAGGAGCCAGTGCACACCAGATAGTCCTAAAGCTTTCTTTAGATGTGCCCAGTCTCCTGCGGAGCTGCTATTCCCCATGGTCCTTACGGAGTCCCCAGCATCCACTTAGGACGTTAGAGAAATATTCTTTTAGATTAAGCAATGATTGGCCATTGGGCCCTTATTTTCGGGAGATTTGGTGGTAGGGTATACTTTCAGAATATACCGGACATACCAGTCTTCACTATTGGGGTCTGCATGATGACTCAACCTGAAAGAACTTGTGAAATCATTTGAGACAGTACATTGGTTCAATAAGATACTTTGTTTTATTCATTTTTGTGCATATGAACATTTATACCATCAGTAATAGTGATCAGTTTACTGCGTAGCACCCTCTGTTTTTGTGTGTGTGTGTGTGTGTGTGTGTGTGTGTGTGTGTGTGTGTGTGTGTGTGTGTGTGTGTGTGTGTGTGTGTGTGTGTGTGTGTGTTTGGGTGTATGTGTAAATATGCACTCCTTGCATTGCAACATGGTTTCTTCCAGATACAAAGTTACTTGCTAGTATTGCTGTGCTCCCACCTCTGAATCAGGCCCATTGATTGGGTGTAGTATGGTATGCCGGCGGCCGGGCTCCCGGCGACCAGCATGCCGGCGCCGGGAGCCCGACCGCCGGCATACCGACAGCGTGGCGAGCGCAAATGAGCCCGCACGAGGGAGAATATCTGTCGGTATGCCGGGTGTCGGGATTCCATTGATCACACCCTGCATGGATAAGGAGTGATGCTTGGTGCTCTGACTTTATTTGCAAAAGTATCACGCAATGCTTTTAACTTATTGTTTACTTGTAATGTTTCAGAGCAAACCTGATTGCTGATTGAAGCAATATACCGTATATACTCGAGTATAAGCTGACTTTTTCAGCACATTTTTCTATGCTGAAAAAGCCCCCCTCGGCTTATACTCGAGTCAGCTCACGGCTGCAGCAGACGCCGTGGGGTGTGTGGGCGTCCGCTGCAGCCAGCTCTAGGGACAGACACTAGAGGTCATTATTGACCTCTAGTGTCTGTGCGGCGCTGCTATGGGAGAGACGTCATGACGTCTCTCCCATAGAGAGGAGCGGGCGAGCGAGCGGGCGGGCGGCCAGATGGACGGGCGGAGCAGCAGCAGAAGAAGCGGTCGGGAGGCAGGAGCGGGGCAGTGGTATTGTTTTTATTATTTTGTGTGTGTGTGTGTTTGTAAGCGGCAATGGGGGCACAGAGACAGGGGGCAAATAAAGAGGGGGCACAACTACTGGGGGCAAAGAAAGAGGGGGCACAACTACTGGGGGCAAAGAAAGAGGGGGCACAACTACTGGGGGCAAAGCAACAGGGAGGCATGTTTTATCCGGCACTGTGGGGGATATCTGTCACTGGGGGTATATGTGCCACTGGGGGCACAGACCTAGCAACAAGCATTACCCCCTGGCAACAAGCATAACACCTAACGCATGAAACCCCTGGCAATGAGCATGACACCCTGAGCATGAAAACCCCTGGCACCGTGCATTTCCCACCCTAGGCTTATACTCGAGTCAGTAATTTTTCCCAGTTTTTTTGTGGTAAAATTAGGTGCCTCGGCTTATATTCAGGTCGACTTATACTCGAGTATATACGGTAATATAGCCAAAAAAAAGTATTTAAATTGAATTAGAAATTATCAATATATTTTGGAAAATAAGATTTTACTTACCGATAAATCTATTTCTCGGAGTCCGTAGTGGATGCTGGGGTTCCTGAAAGGACCATGGGGAATAGCGGCTCCGCAGGAGACAGGGCACAAAAAGTAAAGCTTTTTCAGATCAGGTGGTGTGCACTGGCTCCTCCCCCTATGACCCTCCTCCAGACTCCAGTTAGGTACTGTGCCCGGACGAGCGTACACAATAAGGGAGGATTTTGAATCCCGGGTAAGACTCACACCAGCCACACCAATCACACCGTACAACCTGTGATCTAAACCCAGTTAACAGTATGATAACAGCGGAGCCTCTGAAAGATGGCTTCCTTCAACAATAACCCGAATTAGTTAACAATAACTATGTACAATTTATGCAGATAATCCGCACTTGGGATGGGCGCCCAGCATCCACTACGGACTCCGAGAAATAGATTTATCGGTAAGTAAAATCTTATTTTCTCTATCGTCCTAGTGGATGCTGGGGTTCCTGAAAGGACCATGGGGATTATACCAAAGCTCCCAAACGGGCGGGAGAGTGCGGATGACTCTGCAGCACCGAATGAGAGAACTCCAGGTCCTCCTTAGCCAGAGTATCAAATTTGTAAAATTTTACAAACGTGTTCTCCCCTGACCACGTAGCTGCTCGGCAAAGTTGTAATGCCGAGACCCCTCGGGCAGCCGCCCAAGATGAGCCCACCTTCCTTGTGGAGTGGGCCTTTACAGATTTAGGCTGTGGCAGGCCTGCCACAGAATGTGCAAGTTGGATTGTGCTACAGATCCAACGAGCAATCGTCTGCTTAGACGCAGGAGCACCCATCTTGTTGGGTGCATACAATATAAACAACGAGTCAGATTTTCTGACTCCAGCTGTCCTTGCAATATATATTTTTAATGCTCTGACAACGTCCAGTAACTTGGAGTCCTCCAAGTCACTTGTAGCCGCAGGCACTACAATAGGCTGGTTCAGATGAAATGCTGACACCACCTTAGGGAGAAAATGCGGACGAGTCCGCAGTTCTGCCCTGTCCGAATGGAAAATCAGATATGGGCTTTTGTAAGATAAAGCTGCCAATTCTGATACTCTCCTGGCAGAAGCCAGGGCTAGAAGCATGGTCACTTTCCAAGTGAGATATTTCAAATCCACCTTATTTAGTGGTTCAAACCAATGAGATTTTAGAAAGTCCAAAACCACATTGAGATCCCACGGTGCCACTGGAGGCACCACAGGAGGCTGTATATGCAGCACTCCCTTAACAAAGGTCTGGACTTCAGGGACTGAAGCCAATTCTTTTTGAAAGAAAATCGACAGGGCCGAAATTTGAACCTTAATAGATCCCAATTTGAGACCCATAGACAATCCTGATTGCAGGAAATGTAGGAATCGACCCAGTTGAAATTCCTCCGTCGGAGCACTCCGATCTTCGCACCACGCAACATATTTTCGCCAAATTCGGTGATAATGTTGCACGGTTACTTCCTTCCTTGCTTTAATCAAAGTAGGAATGACTTCTTCCGGCATGCCTTTTTCCTTTAGGATCCGGCGTTCAACCGCCATGCCGTCAAACGCAGCCGCGGTAAGTCTTGAAACAGACAGGGACCCTGCTGAAGCAAGTCCCTCCTTAGAGGTAGAGGCCACGGATCTTCCGTGATCATCTCTTGAAGTTCCGGGTACCAAGTCCTTCTTGGCCAATCCGGAACCACTAGTATCGTTCTTACGCCTCTTTGCCGTATAATTCTCAATACTTTTGGTATGAGAGGCAGAGGAGGAAACACATACACCGACTGGTACACCCAAGGCGTTACCAGCGCGTCCACAGCTATTGCCTGCGGATCTCTTGACCTGGCGCAATACCTGTCCAGTTTTTTGTTGAGGCGAGACGCCATCATGTCCACCATTGGTCTTTCCCAACGGGTTACCAGCATGTGGAAGACTTCTGGATGAAGTCCCCACTCTCCCGGGTGAAGATCGTGTCTGCTGAGGAAGTCTGCTTCCCAGTTGTCCACTCCCGGGATGAACACTGCTGACAGTGCTATCACATGATTCTCTGCCCAGCGAAGAATCCTTGCAGCTTCTGCCATTGCACTCCTGCTTCTTGTGCCGCCCTGTCTGTTCACATGGGCGACTGCCGTGATGTTGTCCGACTGGATCAACACCGGTTTTCCCTGAAGCAGAGGTTCTGCCTGGCTTAGAGCATTGTATATTGCTCTTAGTTCCAGAATGTTTATGTGAAGAGACGTTTCCAGGCTCGTCCATACTCCCTGGAAGTTTCTTCCTTGTGTGACTGCTCCCCAGCCTCTCAGGCTGGCGTCCGTGGTCACCAGGATCCAATCCTGTATGCCGAATCTGCGGCCCTCCAATAGATGAGGACTCTGCAACCACCACAGAAGAGACACCCTTGTCCTTGGAGACAGGGTTATCCGTAGGTGCATCTGAAGATGCGACCCTGACCATTTGTCCAACAGATCCCTTTGGAAAATTCTTGCGTGGAATCTGCCGAATGGAATTGCTTCGTAAGAAGCCACCATTTTTCCCAGGACTCTTGTGCATTGATGTACAGACACCTTTCCTGGTTTTAGGAGGTTCCTGACAAGCTCGGATAGCTCCTTGGCTTTTTCCTCCGGGAGAAAAACCTTTTTCTGAACCGTGTCCAGAATCATCCCTAGGAACAGCAGACGAGTTGTCGGCATTAACTGGGATTTTGGAATATTCAGAATCCACCCGTGCTGTTTTAGCACTTCTTGAGACAGTGCTAATCCCATCTCTAGCTGTTCTCTGGACCTCGCCCTTATTAGGAGATCGTCCAAGTATGGGATAATTAATATGCCTTTTCTTCGAAGAAGAATCATCATCTCGGCCATTACCTTTGTAAAGATCCGAGGTGCCGTGGACAATCCGAACGGCAGCGTCTGAAACTGATAGTGACAGTTTTGTACAACGAACCTGAGGTACCCCTGGTGTGAGGGGTAAATTGGAACGTGGAGATACGCATCCTTGATGTCCAAGGATACCATAAAGTCCCCCTCTTCCAGGTTCGCTATCACTGCTCTGAGTGACTCCATCTTGAACTTGAACTTCTTTATGTACAGGTTCAAGGACTTCAGATTTAGAATAGGCCTTACCGAGCCATCCGGCTTCGGTACCACAAAAAGAGTGGAATAATACCCCTTCCCTTGTTGTAGAAGAGGTACCTTGACTATCACCTGCTGAGAGTACAGCTTGTGAATGGCTTCCAAAACCGTCTCCCTTTCGGAGGGGGACGTTGGTAAAGCAGACTTCAGGAAACGGCGAGGTGGATCTGTCTCTAATTCCAACCTGTACCCTTGAGATATTATCTGCAGGATCCAGGGATCTACCTGCGAGTGAGCCCACTGCGCGCTGTAATTTTTGAGACGACCGCCCACCGTCCCCGAGTCCGCTTGAGAAGCCCCAGCGTCATGCTGAGGCTTTTGTAGAAGCCGGGGAGGGCTTCTGTTCCTGGGAAGGAGCTGCGTGTTGCTGTCTCTTCCCTCGACCTCTGCCTCGTGGCAGATATGAATAGCCCTTTGCTCTCTTATTTTTAAAGGAACGAAAGGGCTGCGGTTGAAAAGTCGGTGCCTTTTTCTGTTGGGGAGTGACTTGAGGTAGAAAGGTGGATTTCCCGGCTGTAGCCGTGGCCACCAAATCTGATAGACCGACTCCAAATAACTCCTCCCCTTTATACGGCAAAACTTCCATATGCCGTTTTGAATCCGCATCGCCTGTCCACTGTCGCGTCCATAAAGCTCTTCTGGCCGAAATGGACATAGCACTTACCCGTGATGCCAGTGTGCAGATATCCCTCTGTGCATCACGCATATAAAGAAATGCATCCTTTATTTGTTCTAACGACAGTAAAATATTGTCCCTGTCCAGGGTATCAATATTTTCAATCAGGGACTCTGACCAAACTACCCCAGCACTGCCCATCCAGGCAGTCGCTACAGCTGGTCGTAGTATAACACCTGCATGTGTGTATATACTTTTTTGGATATTTTCCATCCTCCTATCTGATGGATCTTTAAGTGCGGCCGTCTCAGGAGAGGGTAACGCCACTTGTTTAGATAAGCGTGTTAGCGCCTTGTCCACCCTAGGAGGTGTTTCCCAGCGCTCCCTAACCTCTGGCGGGAAAGGGTATAATGCCAATAATTTCTTTGAAATTATCAGCTTTTTATCAGGGGCAACCCACGCTTCATTACACACGTCATTTAATTCTTCTGATTCAGGAAAAACTATAGGTAGTTTTTTCATACCCCACATAATACCCTGTTTAGTGGTACCTGTAGTATCAGCTAAATGTAACGCCTCCTTCATTGCCAAAATCATATAACGTGTGGCCCTACTGGAAAATACGGTTGAATCGTCACCGTCACCACTGGAGTCAGTGCCTGCGTCTGGGTCTGTGTCGACCGACTGAGGCAAAGGGCGTTTCACAGCCCCTGACGGTGTTTGAGTCGCCTGGACAGGCACTAATTGATTGTCCGGCCGCCTCATGTCGTCAAACGACTGCTTTAGCGTGTTGACACTATCCCGTAGTTCCATAAATAAAGGCATCCATTCTGGTGTCGACTCCCTAGGGGGTGACATCCTCATATTTGGCAATTGCTCCGCCTCCACACCAATATCGTCCTCATACATGTCGACACACACGTACCGACACACAGCAGACACACAGGGAATGCTCCTAACGAAGACAGGACCCACTAGCCCTTTGGGGAGACAGAGGGAGAGTTTGCCAGCACACACCAAAAGCGCTATATATATATCAGGGATAGCCTTATAATAAGTGCTCCCTTATAGCTGCTTTGTTATATCAAAATATCGCCATAAATTTGCCCCCCCCTCTCTGTTTTACCCTGTTTCTGTAGTGCAGTGCAGGGGAGAGACTTGGGAGCCGTCCTGACCAGCGGAGCTGTGAGAGGAAATGGCGCCGTGTGCTGAGGAGATAGGCCCCGCCCCTTTTCTGGCGGGCTCGTCTCCCGCTATTTAGAAAAATCAGGCAGGGGTTAAATATCTCCATATAGCCTCTAGGGGCTATATGTGAGGTATTTTTAGCCTTTATAGGTATTCATTTGCCTCCCAGGGCGCCCCCCTCCCAGCGCCCTGCACCCTCAGTGACTGCCGTGTGAAGTGTGCTGAGAGGAAAATGGCGCACAGCTGCAGTGCTGTGCGCTACCTTTAGAAGACTGCAGGAGTCTTCAGCCGCCGATTCTGGACCTCTTCTGACTTCAGCATCTGCAAGGGGCCCGGCGGCGCGGCTCCGGTGACCATCCAGGCTGTACCTGTGATCGTCCCTCTGGAGCTTGATGTCCAGTAGCCAAGAAGCCAATCCATCCTGCACGCAGGTGAGTTGACTCCTTCTCCCCTCAGTCCCTCGCTGCAGTGATCCTGTTGCCAGCAGGAATCACTGTAAAATAAAAAACCTAGCTAAACTTTTTCTAAGCAGCTCTTTAGGAGAGCCACCTAGATTGCACCCTTCTCGGCCGGGCACAAAAATCTAACTGGAGTCTGGAGGAGGGTCATAGGGGGAGGAGCCAGTGCACACCACCTGATCTGAAAAAGCTTTACTTTTTGTGCCCTGTCTCCTGCGGAGCCGCTATTCCCCATGGTCCTTTCAGGAACCCCAGCATCCACTAGGACGATAGAGAAAATGGTTTTACTGTAACTACTGGACCTAATTATAGCATAGGAAAATACAAACCTTAGCCAGATGGTTAGCGTAGAAGTCCATTGGCAGAGACATGGCACATGTGCAGGTCCAGGACCCATCTCAGATTTGTGTTGGTTCAGTACACAAGCTTTAAGATATATAAATGTCAAATAGTATTTGCCAGTTTAAAGAGAATCAGAGCATGATGGTGTTTGCTTTCCATTACAATGTTTGTATAAATTACAGTGGTTTTATTTTTGGTAGTACTTGTATTAGTAAAATATATAATTGAAACAGCTAACGAGTTTTTGTTCCTTTTTTTTTTAGGTACAGTTGTCATGTAGCCTGAGAATTAATGTTACAAATGAAACAGTGAACATCTTGCCAGATTGCAGAAGTGTACATCTAAGTTTGGTGGTAATAGTTTATGATTATAAATTTTATTTTACTAAACATTTACTCATATAGCAAACATATGCCCTTCTTATGTGATTTGTAATTCAATATTCAAATGGCAATTAAAGCTAGCCTTCTTTCTATTCAAGGAAAAAGAATCAGGAGGATTCAGCAAGGTTGCTTATTAAAGAGCAGTAGTCATAACACATTGGGGGCACTTTTATTGCTTGTTGGGTACTTGCAAAGTTGTGCCGAGAATGGGGGACAGGTACAATGTTCATGAGACCAAGATGGCATGGCCACACCCCCTCAGCTTGCACGACTGATTTAAGGTGGCACATAGCTAATTTAATTTACATTGCAATCCTTTGCAATGCAAATGCAGGAGGAGGTGTATACCACCTCCTTCCTGCATTTGCGATGCAATTGCATCTGTGATAAACATCGCGACAACAGGCTGAGTAAGCCTGAGTTTACACAGGCTTGCCATCGCAGAGCGACTTGCGAGGCCAAGGAAACTGTGTCTCGCGACGCAATCCTTGGCCTCACCACTCCCGAAAAACTGAAACATCGGTCACCCCCGCTACTGTCCCTCCCCCCAAACAGCTCTGCCTGTCAATCAAACAGGGGCGTTTGCATCCCTGCAATACAATCGCAGGACCCGTTATACACATGCGCGGAACGGGTCCTGCGCGTGTGCAGTTCCCGACCATCGGGAAAATGCAGTAAGGATCGCTTCTGCGATCCTTACTGAATAAGGCCCATGTAGCATTGTACCTTCCCGTTTTTATCCAATTCACAGATATTACAGATATATAACTGAAACAAAAGCAGATCCAATAAAGTTATTGTATATTTATTTAAAAGCCAAGTAGACTATAGACCCAAAGATCTTTAGATTTTATCCACTCAATTAAGGGTTAAACCAATTTAAAAAGGCAGACTCGCTGGGATTTCCGCACAGCGTGCAGCTCGCATGCTATAACATAAGCCCTTTTGTGGGTAATTGAGAGGTGGATGCAATTTCAGTAGTAGCTACAACAAAGTTGCATCCAATACTACCTCTTTATGTTAATGCCATGGATGATGACATCCTTTTGAGATGCCCCCAGCCGAGCTTCAGATTCGCCCCTGTGCACTCAAAGATGCACCATCGATCAGACATTGGCCACACCATCAGACATTAGAGTAACCCTGTGGCTGCTCAGAATGTCCATCAGAACACGACTGCTGGCGTCAGTGGAACTGTGTCTTTCTACGCAGTCCTTGATACCGACTTGCCCACCACCATTAGCCACGACCCAGGAACACCTAACAAAATTGCATGGATCTCCATAAAAAAATGCTGATATGTGTTTCCATGGCGGTAACCATCAGCATGCATGCGTAGTACACATCGGATGCAATGTTTTATTACTGTCCACCTCAGAATCAGGCCTTTAGGTACATTTTAATAAAGGGCTCACTGGGTTACAATCTTTAAACTGACAAATGCCTACTCCTCAAGTTTGTCTGTAAGTGAAACAAAATACACATTTTCTCCCTGGAGGTAGCCCTGCATGCTGAATAAAGTATCCAACTACTGGTGTGTACTCCCCTAACACACTTGGTGGTAACACATTCTAATATTACAAGATACCATAAAACAGGCGGAATATCACTACTGCGCAAATGGCTGCTTATGTGTAGATGGAAAGGGTATCACCCACACCCCAAACAAACAGAATTTCAAAAAATATGATACCACCACACAAGAAGCGCACAAATAGTTCTATGGATAAATCAGGAAGATTAAGTCCTTCACTCGATGTCACACGGATTTCTGTTGTAACAGCTCAATAGTCCTCAATACCTCAAAAAAATTAAAATATAAACAAACATAGTGTAACATTGCAAATTTTCCTTGAAATGTATCCATATTTATCAATAACTATTTTAATAAATTGTGTCTAAAGGTTTTACCCTATGGAGACCCTCTTTTTGATTTGCATGTTTTTGGAGTAAATCCTTAAAGATTCCATTTGGAAGGGGATCCGATTGGTCAATACGATGCCATCCGCTCCATAAAGCCAGAATTGTCTACCTATGTGTAGACCATCCTAAGGGGTACGAGTTATTGATAAATACGGATAAAATTCAAGGAAAATTTGCAATATTACACTATGTTTGTTTATATTTTCATTTTTTTGAGGTACTGAGGACTATTGAGCTGTTACAACAGAAATCCGTGTTACATCAAGTGAAGGACTTAATCTTCCTGATTTATCCATAGAAATATTTGTGCGCTTCTTGTGTGGTGGTATCATATTTTTTGACATTCTAATATTGCCTTCTCAGTAACTGGCTCCTTATACTTACCAAATCTTAAGTGAAAAGGGAGAAATACAACAAGTTCCTCTGGTGGTGATAAAATTAACAGAATTAATTAGGAAAATACACAGCTGCCACATACATTTGTGTATTTGTGTTAAATGTTACATTATCTTCAAAGCAGTATATATATATATATATATATATATATATATACACACACACACACACACACACACACACTGCTCAAAAAAATAAAGGGAACACTAAAATAACACATCCTAGATCTGAATTAATGAAATATTCTTATTAAATACTTTGTTCTTTACATAGTTGAATGTGCTGACAACAAAATCACACAAAAATGATCAATGGAAATCAAATGTATTAACCCATGGAGGTCTGGATTTGGAGTCACCCTCAAAATTAAAGTGGAAAAACATACTACAGGCTGATCCAACTTTAATGTAATGTCCTTAAAACAAGTCAAAATGAGGCTCAGTAGTGTGTGTGTGGCCTCCACGTGCCTGTATGATCTCACTACAACCCACACAAGTGGCTCAGGTAGTGCAGCTCATCCAGGATGGCACATCAATGCGAGCTGTGGCAAGAAGGTTTGCTGTGTCTGTCAGCATAGTGTCCAGAGCATGGAGGCGCTACCAGGAGACAGGCCAGTACATGAGGAGACGTGGAGGAGGCCGTAGGAGGGCAACAACCCAGCAGCAGGAACGCTACCTCCGCCTTTGTGCAAGGAGGAACAGGAGGAGCACTGCCAGAGCCCTGCAAAATGACCTCTAGCAAGCCACAAATGTGCATGTGTCTACTCAAACGATCAGAAACAGACTCCATGAGGGTGGTATGAGGGCCCGACGTCCACAGGTGGGGGTTGTGCTTACAGCCCAACACCGTGCAGGACGTTTGGCATTTGCCAGAGAACACCAAGATTGGCAAATTCGCCACTGGCGCCCTGTGCTCTTCACAGATGAAAGCAGGTTCTCACTGAGCACATGTGAGATGTGACAGAGTCTGGAGACGCCAAGGAGAACGTTCTGCTGCCTGCAACATCCTGCAGCAGGACCGGTTTGGCAGTGGGTCAGTAATGGTGTGGGGTGGCATTTCTTTGGGGGGGGCGCACAGCCCTCCATGTGCTCGCCAGAGGTAGCCTGACTGCCATTAGGTACCGAGATGAGATCCTCAGACCCCTTGTGAGACCATATGCTAGTGCGGTTGGCCCTGGGTTCCTCCTAATGCAAGACAATGCTAGACCTCATGTGGCTGGAGTGTGTCAGCAGTTCCTGCAAGACTAAGGCATTGATGCTATGGACTGGCCCGCCCGTTCCGCAGACCTGAATCCAATTGAGCACATCTGGGACATCAAGTCTCGCTCCATCCACCAACACTACGTTGCACCACAGACTGTCCAGGAGTTGGCGGATGCTTTAGTCCAGGTCTGGGAGGAGATCCCTCAGGAGACCATCCGCCACCTCATCAGGAGCATGCCCAGGCATTGTAGGGAGGTCATACAGGCACGTGGAGGCCACACACACTACTAAGCCTCATTTTGACTTGTTTTAAGGACATTACATGAAAGTTGGATCAGCCTGTAGTGTGTTTTTCCACTTTAATTTTGAGTGTGACTCCAAATCCAGACCTCCATGGGTTAATAAATTTGATTTCCATTGATAATTTTTGTGTGATTTTGTTTTCAGCACATTCAACTATGTAAAGAACAAAGTATTTAATAAGAATATTCCATTCATTCAGATCTAGGATGTGTTATTTTAGTGTTCCCTTTATTTTTTTGAGCAGTATATATATATATATATATATATATATATATATAGTTTACCCAGCTACAAATTTTGTGCTTGACAGATAAAGGGGAAGTTAAAGGAGAGGTGTGTAGAGGAGGGAGCAGGTGCAGGTAGCCAGAGACGTAACAGATTGCTGACCAGCTCATGGGTGGCTTGTCACCAGGATGTACAGCTATAGTCATAGGCTGCCCAGACCAGGTCCCCAGGTCCCTCCCTCCTACACCTTTTAATCCAGACAACACTCAGATCTTTTTCAAATATTTGTTGTCCTCTCCAGTCAATCATTATAGTCTTCAAATATCGCCATAATTAGCAAAGAATTGTGTCAAACCACAAGTCTAATAAGCCTTTCGCTGAGACTTGTATATTCTGTGAATGTTATTAGTACCTGCTCCATATAAAGCAGCCTACATTTGTAGTCAAGATACAAATCATTTTTACTTACATACAGTACTATACTACGCTATACTAAAAGTCATGTGAAATGAATGTGGGTTTTCTTTACAGGAATCAAGGATCACTGTAAAGGGGTTCTCTCCTCTCCGCTCAGTGCCAATTAATTTAGAGAGATACACACGTTCACTTGAGAAATCAAAAGGTGGGGGTCATGGACCGAACCACAAAGAAGAGAAACATAGAAAAAAAGAACAGAAAAAAGACAAAGGGAAACAAAAACATGACAATACAGAACAATCTTCTGAAGAGTCTAATGAAGAAGACAGCAAGAAACCAGATAGAAAACATCCAGTACCATCCAGACATCCACAATATGAAATTCCCAAATTACCAAAGACAGATGGCAGCATTCTATTGACAACAATCAAACAACTGGTCAAAGATAAACTTCCAATTCAGCCAGTGACACAGAGCCCTAAGCCATTCATACCCACGTCCCCAATAATACCTGTGGTACCAGATCATGAAGGAACTATCCCAAACGTTCATGAGATGGTTTTATTAGATCTACCACAGCCATCATCTACAAATATTCCAAAATGTCCCGGCAAGGTGTGGCAACCATTACAGTTTGTTCCACAGATTCCTACACAGAAACCCTTTATTATTGGTGATTTTGAATTTACTGTTGATGATCTAGCACCTCCAAAAACTCCAGATCAGTTACCCAGCGAAAGCCAGCCTAATTTGTTCAATGATGAAGATTTACTTGCAGGCCTGGATTTCTGATTCTTAAATAGCAGTTTATGACATCAAAATAAACTATTCATGTAAATTAGCCCAATTTTAAATCTCATCAGAACCATTACAGGTTTTAAATAAAAGTCAAAACATTGAAAGTAGATGTCTTATGTCTTATTACTTCACAATTCATATCCACAGAGCTATATATAAATTATGGTGCTCATTTACTGATAGATGGGCATCCGTCAATTTACTTAAGAAACAACAGAAACCTATGTCCACATTAACATTTTGTGTATCTTTGACTTAAGGCTCATTGCATGTGTAGAGACAGAATGAGGGGAAGGGGCATTATAATACATCACCTGTTGTCCCCCTACCCCCCATCATCCATTGCTACTGTAAATGGAGTATGTCGAAGTCAGAAAAATGTCTCAATGCACACTGCCATATTTGCACCGCACACTGGTCCGTGCTGCGCATGCGTACGCTCTCCCGTGGAAGCGCATACCCGCAATAGCGTGCACTCGCACGCGCAGTATGCGCATTTACGGTAGAGTTTATGTGATCGTAGCGTGCGACTCATTCGTTACAAAGGTTCACAATTAATGTCGTTTATAGATCATGTTCCCCTCAATAGTTTCTGTAAGTTTGGTTTAGATAGAATGTCCCTGAGCGGAGGAATCCCTCTTTGTATTGCACGAAGGGTCTAACAGGAGTCATACAGCAGTGTTTGATACCCATCGGAAGAGTATTTAATTAGCAATATTCCGGTGTTGGTTTGGAGCGTATTAATCGCTCGTGCGAATAGTTATGAACATAAGAAGTTTATGTCCATTTCTATTATTTACCCATACTCAGGTATGCGGCGGGAAACCCAGTTTCCCACCCACCTGAGCCGTTTAAACTCAGCACAGCCCACCTGTATGAATCAACCTATGACCTTTGGTTACAGTACAGGGCCGAATTCCTGTGTCCAATAAACTGAAGGATTGTAGGACCAGGAGATTGCATTGTGTGTGGGGCATAAATAGGCAGCCCGACCACATCCAGCTCTCACTCTCTCATCAACGGTTATCTGCTGATAATCGGGAGCTGGATATCGAGGCGCAGGCGATCATACCCTTTGTGCGTAAGTTCTCTCCGTAATCATTGTCTTTCTGTGAGCCAATTCCTCTCTCTCCCTCTGTGTCTATTTCTCTCTCTCTATTTTCTCTTTTCTCTCGTAACTCCCCTAGACTAAACTTTATAGTATTGTATTGAATTGTGTTAGGCCAGGATAGTATTGTAGTTTATCCCTTAGTTAGGTGTTTGGTTAGGAAGGCTTTGTTATATTGTAGTGTATCATTTGTACTGTTACTCTTTTACAAGTATACTAGATATAATACAGATAATAGGCTTTGGAACCCTAAAACAGTATCTGTGTATTTACTATAGTGTTAAGTGTTCACTTGAGCGTCGGTGACGCTCAAACAGCTTTGTAGGTAGTCAGGCTACACAAAGTTGCACTTACACCCTGTACTCACATTAAGGTATGCAGTGTATTTCATTGATATAAGGTTTTACATAAAGGTATAGTGTTGTGAGCGTCGGCATCGCTGGTGACCTCCTCGTGGTCTCGAGCGTAAGCTACGCCATAGCGAATCATTTCCCTAGACATAACCAATAACGTGTCCTGTGATCACTAGGCCGTGAGCGAACGTGACGCTTGAGCGTCTCGCCTACGGCTGAGCGATCGCTACGCAGATAGCGTACCATTACAGTACTTCTTAAGTAAACAGCGTACAGTGTTCTTAGCTTCATAAGGGTTGTTTACACGACAAGGAATTTAGCATTGTCAATTGCGGGCTCGCCCGGTCCTTTTCACATCTGCACTAGGTAGATCAGCAGACTTTATCCCCCAGCAAAAGGGTGGGAGGTTGTCTCACAGTTGCTGACGGGATAAGCGTCTGCTTCGCTTAGGTAAAGAGTGCTGAAGGAACCCGGTAACCGGAAGTAAGAACAAAACGCTTGTGTCTTTTAAAACTGTTTATTTTTCTTTTGTCTTGCGTACGCACGCATATACCTGCATTTCTTTCCACTTGTATATTTCATTTTTCGTATATCACTATTCCTGTTTGCCAATTTTTATAGTTGATAGAAAGTGCAAAAAGAGATTTGCTGTTATTTAATAGTAAAAGTAATAATTAAAGTATAGAACACGGTTTTGTCTTAGAGACGAGGCAGCCAGTGTGCAGTGTGGATTGCGGTGGATGATCAGGGATCATCTACATTGATAAATATTGTGTTACGGTGGATCCTCTGCATTGCGTACACGTGTCGCTAACAAAGACTAGCGTACGCAATCCGAAAGGCAGACGCACGCAGCGTACATTACGCAACGTAGCGTCTGGTTACGTCCACGTAGCTCAAGTTGTGATAAAGTGGATTTTAGCGCAAAGCGATAATTAGCGCAAAGGCGATAAGTAACGCACAGCGGTAGATAACGCGACGCGGTAAATAACGCAAATCAATTTTTGGAAAACCCGAAATTTAGTTTAACAGATCCTGCTCCTAATTAGTAACACACTTGGGCTGAAGACAAATTTCTGCGCAGAAATAGAGGTAGAAACAAAAGTGTACATGTGTTGAGTGAGTGTGTTTATACAATTTTAAAGGGGGAACCAAAAGGAAAGCCGAGTACTCGTCAAGGAACATACGTGTAAGTGACATATACGGTGGCTAGGGAGGCATCTCTGGTTAAAATAAATATTTGAGCATTAGAGTATAGCGGACCATAAGGCGTAACAAGACCAGGAGGTCATAAGGTAACAAGACCAGGAGGTCATAAGGTAAAAAGGTCCGCTATAAAAGTCCAGTGGCACAACGCCTGGGGTGTTGGTGCAGAACCCATATAGGCCATTAAGCTCTGGCTGAAGGAATTCGCAGCCGAAATTTTCGATTCCACTGGTCGCTCCGCACATAAGATTAGTTGCTTATGTGCTGAACGATTGTACCGCACGTAATTGTGTGCATTAGTAAACCTGACCGGTACTATTTGTGTACGAAGGTCATAAACGCTATTTGTACATTCTGACGTGATTTGTGTAATTTTTTATTTTTGGAAGGGAAGTTCGCTGGTCACTCAGGAACTATCCAACAACCTAAACTTTACTGGAAAGAGTAAGTGTCCTGCGGGTATCCCTCATATGTTCCAGTAAACTGAAGGTTCCATAGGGGCCCTGTATCGAGTACGCCAGCACCATATCGGTGTGATCAGGTCGTATTGGTCGAGGTGGGCGAGTGAGTGGGGTACTCGGTAAACCGCCACCGCCGGCCTACTGTGGAGTAATTTGGTTGTCTGTAAAGGCTTGCTGAAAACCTTGATACAGAAAATCCAAGGAGGACTAAGCAACACCTACAGACGATGGGGGCCAGTTGCTCAGGTAGGGGGCGATCAACCCTGGTTCAGGTTGATTCTGTGAACCGACCAGTTGGGTCGGCAAGATACATTATGTGTGAAAAATACGGTAGTCACACAGAGGTTTTATGTGATGAATGGGAGAGAATGACTGTACAAGACAGGGACAAGTTCCCAAGAATAGGTAGTTTCAGCCCGGAAGTGTTACAAAATTTAAGGAGGAGGATATGTCTCGTAAAACCAACAAAGAGACGAATTCAGCATTATGATTATTTACAGTTGTGGCACCAGGAAGGTGAGATACAGAGAGGTTTGGCTCTGGCGGCAGGATCTGGGGCAGTAAGGAAACTGATAGCCACAGCTCCTCCTCCACCATATATATCAGGAGAGAAGTTGATTACGGAGAAAGACGCACTGGGTTGTAAAACTAAAACTCTTAGTAACCATGTTAATGTTAATGATGTTAACCAAATAACCCATGCAAGTATTAACCCGTGCAAGTTGTACCCTGTTTTGAACCTTCCCCAGGAGTGTGATCAAGAAGACGATCCATCAACAATTTCAGCTCTCTCTCTTGCAGCCACCATTTCAGAGACTACAGTAGGCACATCAACAGCCACGAGATTAGTGAAGGCCCCTAGCGGAGGGATAGGTGAGGTCGTGTCATCAGGTAAGTACGGCACCATGCATTACACTGAAACACTTACACCCCAAGCTGTAGAATCTACACAGAGTGAAGTTATAAGAGTTAATCCAGTTAAGGTGATAGTAGTTCCCAATGGGAAAACAGATGCATCAGGAGTCACACCCATCAGGAACATCGCCATGTATTGCCCGTTCACTAGAATGGAATTAAGGACCATAGTGTCTGAATTCCCAGACCCCAGAAAGGATTTAGTGGCAAGCCAAAAATATATCAGGGATCTAGGAAACACTTTAGAGCCCAATAATAAGGATTGGCAGGTAGTGCTAAGAGCTTGCTTACCCCCCAGTGTCGACCCAGTTAAATTCTTGGCTGATTGTGGACTAGACAAAGAGGTACCACTTACAGATGTGTACGACCAGGATAATGTAAAAAGGATAAATTTGCAGCTAAAAGAATATTTCCCAGCCGTTGCTAAATGGAATAAACTATTCTCCATTAAACAAAAGGAGTCTGAAACGGCAGCAGAATATTTCCACCGGGCATTATCAGAAATGGCAAAATACACTGGTATAGAAGACATAAAGACCAACCCAAACCATCGAGAAGTAGCAGTATCTGTACTGATGGATGGTTTGAAAGAAACATTAAAGGCTAGGGTACAGACCACGCAGCCATGCTGGCGAGGTCTGTCAGTGTCCACTTTGAGAGAGGCTGCTGTTGATCACGACAAAAACATCACTAGGCACAGGGAGTCGCAAAGTGATAAGTTGATGTCCGTAAGTATACAGGCGCTGACCACAAGGCAGCCTGCGTATGTACCACCGAATCCTGTGGGTAAGGCAAGTGGAATAACATGTTTTTCTTGTAACAGACCAGGACATTTTGCACGAGAATGTAGATCAAAGAATGTACAAAGATCTTTTCAACCCCCCAGACAACAACACCACACACGACATTGGGAGCAGGGTCCACAGAGGCGGAGTTTTGAGCCACATACAGGGGAAACAAAAAGATACCCCCCGAACAGAGATTGGCACGCCTCTGGTAGTTCCCAGCTAACTCCCCCACAAGTAGTTGCTGCCACTGGGATTCAGGGAGGTCACCATACCCAATAGGGGTGTGGCCATACCTGTAATCTGCAGCCAGTTAAGTTGATTGCTAGTCTTGGAAGTGAACCAGAGATTGCAATCAATGTAGCTGGTAAAACTTTAAATTTTCTTGTAGACACAGGGGCGGCCAAGTCAGTGATAAATTCGACAGTGGGCATGAGAACCACTGGTAGGACAGTTCCAGCCATGGGAGTAACAGGAGTAGTCCAGCATTACCCTGTTAGCAAACCAGCAGAGATTACAATAGGACCTTTGCATACCAAGCATTCCTTTTTGCTGGCTGCATCGGCACCTACCAATCTCCTGGGAAGAGACTTACTATGTAAAATGGGTTGCGTCATTTATTGTACTCCTGAAGGTGTATTCTTGGACATACCTGAGAATCACGCTCAAGAAGTACGAGATATGTTAGACTCCCCATCAAAATTAATGTCACATTCCATTATGACAAATAGGAATCCATCCCAGGTAGAAGAGATGACATCTCAGATACCAGATTCACTTTGGACAAAAGATGGACAAGACACTGGATTAATGGCAAACGTAGCTCCAGTAGTAGTGCAAGTAAAAGATGGTAGGATAGCTCCAAAAATCCCACAGTATCCTCTGAAGCCAGAGGTGGAGTTAGGAGTTTTTCCCGTAATAGAGCGCTTGCTACAACAGGGCATTCTAGTAAGAACGTCCAGCACAGCAAATAGTCCCATCTTCCCTGTTAAAAAGAGTGGGGGGAGGGGTTACAGGCTAGTGCAGGATCTAAGGGGGATTAACAAAATAGTTGAGAGTCAATTCCCTGTAGTGCCTAATCCAGCTGTCATCCTAATGCAAATTCCTCCCACTGCCAAATTTTTCACTGTCATTGACCTCTGCTCCGCTTTCTTTTCGGTACCTCTGCACCCTGACAGCCAATATTTGTTTGCATTTACATACAGAGGAGTCCAATACACGTGGACTCGATTACCCCAAGGTTTCATAGATAGTCCAAGTATATTTTCTCAGGCTTTGCATGATTGTTTACAGTCTTTTCAACCAGAAAGTGGATCAGTATTGATACAGTATGTGGACGATTTACTACTGTGTTCAGATTCACTGGAAGCCTCTCTGAAAGATACGAAACAACTCCTGTTTCACCTTTCAGACACAGGTCACAAGGTTTCCAAAGACAAGTTACAATTATGCCAGACTAAGGTAAAATATTTGGGACACTGTCTAACACAAGGACTGAGACACCTGACCGCTGATAGAATCCAAGCCATTAGAGACATGACACTACCACAAACCCAGCAACAGATCAGAACGTTTTTAGGGATGTGTGGGTATTGCCGTAATTGGATCCCAGGGTTTTCCATATTGGCACTACCTCTGCAGGAAATGGTCTCCTCAAACAAACCTGATCGGATTTCGCATACAGACGAATCTGAAACGGCATTTGAGAGACTCAAACAGTGTCTAACGCAGGCACCTGCACTAGGTATGCCAGACTATGGGAAACCCTTTGAACTATACGGAACAGAAAGTGCTGGGTGCGCAGCAGGTGTACTAACACAAAAACACGGTGACGCCAGCAGGCCAGTTGCATACTACAGCGCTCAGCTAGATACGGTAGCGCGGTCCCTCCCCACATGCTTGCGTAGCGTTGCGGCGATAGCATTGCTAGTGACGAAAAGCGAAGATGTCGTGCTAGGCCACAACCTCACAATCCATACACCACATGCAGTATCTGCCTTATTAAATTCTGCCCAAACCAGACATGTCTCATCAGCAAGGTTTACGAGATGGGAATTGGCATTAATGGCCCCAGTAAACATCACCATAAGGAGATGCAGCGCATTAAACCCTGCAACATTTCTCCCAGGTGTGCCTGGACAGGCACAAAGGGTGGGAGGTGAGAGTGATGGGGAAGGAGGATTTTATACAAAGGAGGATGCACATGATTGTATGGAATATTTGACCCAAAATTTTACCGCAAGGCCTGACATCAGTGACAATCCACTAGAAGATGCAGAACTCACGTTCTACACGGACGGTAGTTGTCACAGACAGTCAGACTCGGGAGACTTGTGTACTGGATACGCAGTCGTAGATGACCAAGACACCATAGAAGCGGAACCGCTAGGCCCACCTCACTCAGCCCAGGTTGCTGAACTGGTCGCCCTAACCAGAGCATGTGAATTGGCTAAGGGTAAGTCTGCCAATATCTACACCGATTCTAGATACGCGTTCGGGGTAGTCCATGATTTCGGAGCCCTATGGCGGCTCAGAAATTTCATAACGGCAGCTGGCACACCGATAGCGCATGCAGCGTATATAAAAAGGCTTCTAACAGCGATACAGGAACCCGACAGAGTGGTTGTTATCAAATGTAAAGCACATACGTATAGCCAAGACCCAGTATCCCTTGGTAACAGCCGAGCAGACGAAGCTGCAAAGCTTGCAGCTGCTACCCCCATACGGACAGACACCACACAGTTGATGGTATTTAATACCATCAACACACAGAAGTTGTGTGAGATGCAGAATTTGTGTTCCACTCAAGAGAGAGCAGTCTGGAAGGCAAAGGGATATGGCCAGGAGCCCTCAGGGCTCTGGACGGATGGACATGGTAAACCAGTGGCCCCCAGGGCATACCTTCCATGTCTGGCTGAAGCAGCTCACGGGCTGACTCATCTAGGCAAGGAGGGGATGTGCAAATTGGTAAGAGCATACTGGTGCGCCCCAGGATTCTCCTCTCATGCTGGTAAAAGAGCAATGTCATGCCTTACCTGTCTGAGAAAGAATATTGGAAAGGCAATACCTACAGAACCCTCCCATATCCCACCTGCCGGCGGCCCTTTCCAAGTAATACAAATTGACTTCATCCAATTGCCCCCATGTAGAAACTTAAAGTATGTACTTGTCTGTATAGATGTTTTCTCGAATTGGGTCGAAGCTTTTCCAGCAGCTACAAATACCGCCATGTTTACAGCTAAGAAAATTGTGCAGGAATTTGTATGTAGATATGGTATCCCTAGAATCATTGAAAGTGATAGGGGTACCCATTTTACAGGTGATGTCTTTCAAGGAATGTGTAAGTTGATGGGAATTGATAGCAAGCTGCACACTCCGTACCGTCCACAGGCGAGTGCGAAGGTCGAAAGAGTGAACAGCACTATTAAAAATAAATTGAGTAAAGTAATGGCAGAGACAGGATTGACATGGCCAGAAGCTTTACCCATTGTTTTGTATAGCATCAGAACCACTCCCAGGTCCCCTCTTAATCTGTCTCCTTTTGAAATTCTGTTTGGTCGACAACCGCATGTCATGATTAACCCTCAGGATGATTTGAAATGTAACAATGAAGTAACTGTAAAGTACTTGATTAACATGAGTAAGCAGTTGAGGAGTCAAAATGATAATCTGAAGTTGGTGATTCCTGATTTACCAGATAGTAATTGTCATGACATTGAACCTGGGGATTATGTAATGATACGAAATTTTCTACGCTCAGGTTGTCTTATTGATAGATGGGAAGGACCATACCAGGTCTTATTGACTAGCACCACAGCATTGAAGGTTGCTGAGAGAGAGACTTGGGTCCATTCATCCCACTGCAAGAAGGTTGCTGACCCAGAGAAGTCCCGTGATAAGGAACAGACGGTAGAGGTTGTATCACTGGAGTGTCTGTTCCAGGAGGACTGAGGCGGCACCTGAGCCTTGAAGATCGAAAGCAGTTGTCGACTCCCTTCTCCCTTTCATTGTTTTTCTCCACTTCCCATCCCTTCTCCCTTGATATTTCTTTTTCCCCTTTCTCATTCTTCTCCATTTCCTCCTCAAAGATGGACTTGCCCAAAGAGACTGTGATCCGGATTTTGATGTTAACCATGATGTTGACCAGAGCAGTCTGTTCCGGCGAGAGTACCATAGAGGTCGAGAGAGGTTCTGGAATGGGTTCCGATTATGATGATGGAGGCGTAGTTTTCCAAGATCAACCAATCCAACAAGCAAAGGCGAGTATCAGAAAACGATCCGATAGAAGAAATTGTGATGGATTGTTAGCTGAGGAAAATTGTATCTGTAGGCTCTGTGGTAATCTGGTTGAAGATGGATGCATAAAGCAATGCCAATCTAGTTTTAATATCCATATGGACCGGCATCCATTGAGTGACTATCACTCTCTAGTGGGTAACGTGTTGAACCAAACAGATTGTTGGGTATGCTCTCAAGTACCTCAGGGTCACAGCAAATCAGGGCTAGTACCATTTCCTTTAACGTTAGGGGAGGTACTTGAGCTAAGTGGTGGGAGACCGGTGGACCGGAGGTTTAACATCTCCAGCCCTCCTAGTTTGAAGCTCCACCAATACCATGTGGATAGGTCCCTCTTATGTTTTAACATCTCCAATCCCAGAAAACCGGGAAATTGGGAAGTGTCATGGAGCAACCTTACCATGACCTTTTCACACAGAGCAGATAGAATGCCTACAGATACAGAGCTTGTACGCCACATAGCCAGTAGAGGAAAATCTTTCCGGTATAGGTATACCTTAGGAAATAGAATTACTAAAGTTGGAGAGGTATCACCAGGATACTGTGCACATATCGTACAAACCGATACATGTATTAGACAGATGGAAGAATTAGGGTCAGGAGATTTCACCTGGAAGGTTTGTAACATGGTCATGTCCTTCTCCGTCCCTTATGTTCTCCCCGATGATGCATATTTCATATGCGGGAGAAAGGCGTACAAGTGGCTTGCCCCAAACTCTGAAGGATTGTGTTATATTGGAAAAGTATTGCCTGAAGTGATGACTGTAACACATGACAAAATGAAGGACATACACCGTGGTGCCCAAGCTCCTTATACTCACACTCACTACGAACACCGAGTTAAAAGACAACTGTCAGAAAGGTTAGAGCATTCGGCCTCTGATCTTATCCATGAATCCACCGGGATTCAGGTTCTGGTAGCGTTAGATTTCACTCGTACCGCTCGAGGAGTGATGAATTATAAATACATTTCCGCACTCGCCAATTTGTTAGATAATATCACTGAAATGTATGATGACACGTTTAGATACACTGGAAGAGAACTTCAAGCTTACAAAACAGAACTAGTTCAGCATAGGATGGTTCTTAATTACCTTACAGCAGTAACAGGCGGATATTGTGTTACATTGGCAACACAGTACGGTATAAAGTGTTGCACGTATATCACAAATAACACCGAGGATCCGGTAGAGGTCATAGACCAAAAGATGGATGATATTCTGCAATTAAAGTGGGAATTTCGTCGGAAACACAATCTCACCCTTGCTGCTGTAGGTAATGAGCTGACTGGTTGGGTGTCATGGTTGAACCCGCGAAATTGGTTCTCCGGTTTGGGAGAGTGGGCTCAAGGAGTCATAATGGATGTTGGAAAGTTTCTCCTGTGTATCTTAGGTGTCGTTATATCTATTGGATTGATATTTAGATGCGGGCAGGCTTTGATGAGGTGTAAACAAAGTACGAAAGTGATGAGCTTGAGGAGTGAGGAAACTGTAATTAACCTGGATTTGATTTATGACCCAATGCTAGAAACCATGACGTAATGATGTAATGAGTATACGGTCCGTCTTTCACCCATTTCTATGTTTTCCTCCGAGGTACAAAGACCCACGTAGACGAAGGACCTGATGAGCCAAGGGGCCGACAACGGAAAGATGGAAAGAAGAAGAGCAGACGACCTGATATACAAGATTTTATGGACAATGCCATGGGTACCCCAATTTCCCTAGGAACTTTAAAATCACGCTAGCCCAACATTTTTTGTAAATCCATGGACGTTGTTTGCTTTACTCACGATTTATGAGCAAAAGCACAAAGAAGAAAACTGCAATCAAACGACACCAATCAAGACCTCAATCGACGAACGTACATTAACCTGACATAGAATATCATTGCATTTTTCGTAAGTGTTCTTTATCTTCATCTCTGCAACCCTCAGGTAATAACACACATAGTCGATAGGGAATACAGGCACAGATAGCAGCAACCACATACCCCCCCAATTCATGTATCATCAACTAAAATGTGCATCCCCATTGTGTTACAACCACAGCCGAAATGAGCTCGGTAGAGTTTGACAGCCCATCCACAGACCTGTACCACAGGATAAGAAGGAATTCAAATGTATACTTCGCAATACCTCGAAGCTTGATTTACCACACGTACGGCACGATGATACATGACCCCCCCCCAAACATGGACTCATACACACATGCTCCTGCTTTCTCACTAGGTCATACTCTCTTCACACCTACTCCATTCTTCCTCCTTTCCCCACCATGGAAATCAATTAACCCCTGACTTACATTTTTCTCCTTAAATATTTTGTGGCAGTTATTATTGACTGCCAAAGGGTGGACTGTCGAAGTCAGAAAAATGTCTCAATGCACACTGCCATATTTGCACCGCACACTGGTCCGTGCTGCGCATGCGTACGCTCTCCCGTGGAAGCGCATACCCGCAATAGCGTGCACTCGCACGCGCAGTATGCGCATTTACGGTAGAGTTTATGTGATCGTAGCGTGCGACTCATTCGTTACAAAGGTTCACAATTAATGTCGTTTATAGATCATGTTCCCCTCAATAGTTTCTGTAAGTTTGGTTTAGATAGAATGTCCCTGAGCGGAGGAATCCCTCTTTGTATTGCACGAAGGGTCTAACAGGAGTCATACAGCAGTGTTTGATACCCATCGGAAGAGTATTTAATTAGCAATATTCCGGTGTTGGTTTGGAGCGTATTAATCGCTCGTGCGAATAGTTATGAACATAAGAAGTTTATGTCCATTTCTATTATTTACCCATACTCAGGTATGCGGCGGGAAACCCAGTTTCCCACCCACCTGAGCCGTTTAAACTCAGCACAGCCCACCTGTATGAATCAACCTATGACCTTTGGTTACAGTACAGGGCCGAATTCCTGTGTCCAATAAACTGAAGGATTGTAGGACCAGGAGATTGCATTGTGTGTGGGGCATAAATAGGCAGCCCGACCACATCCAGCTCTCACTCTCTCATCAACGGTTATCTGCTGATAATCGGGAGCTGGATATCGAGGCGCAGGCGATCATACCCTTTGTGCGTAAGTTCTCTCCGTAATCATTGTCTTTCTGTGAGCCAATTCCTCTCTCTCCCTCTGTGTCTATTTCTCTCTCTCTATTTTCTCTTTTCTCTCGTAACTCCCCTAGACTAAACTTTATAGTATTGTATTGAATTGTGTTAGGCCAGGATAGTATTGTAGTTTATCCCTTAGTTAGGTGTTTGGTTAGGAAGGCTTTGTTATATTGTAGTGTATCATTTGTACTGTTACTCTTTTACAAGTATACTAGATATAATACAGATAATAGGCTTTGGAACCCTAAAACAGTATCTGTGTATTTACTATAGTGTTAAGTGTTCACTTGAGCGTCGGTGACGCTCAAACAGCTTTGTAGGTAGTCAGGCTACACAAAGTTGCACTTACACCCTGTACTCACATTAAGGTATGCAGTGTATTTCATTGATATAAGGTTTTACATAAAGGTATAGTGTTGTGAGCGTCGGCATCGCTGGTGACCTCCTCGTGGTCTCGAGCGTAAGCTACGCCATAGCGAATCATTTCCCTAGACATAACCAATAACGTGTCCTGTGATCACTAGGCCGTGAGCGAACGTGACGCTTGAGCGTCTCGCCTACGGCTGAGCGATCGCTACGCAGATAGCGTACCATTACAGTACTTCTTAAGTAAACAGCGTACAGTGTTCTTAGCTTCATAAGGGTTGTTTACACGACAAGGAATTTAGCATTGTCAAGTACATCACTCTGTGCCCTGGTAGTTGTGGCTAAAGTCGAATTGGGACAGTAATGTGCAAATAGGAACTCCAGTATCAGACAGGAACTGTGGGGCAGAAGCCAGCAGAAAGCTGTAAAACAAAGATCATGCATAGAGAATAGTCTTTGAGCAAACTAATCCGCACGACAGAAAACCTATACATTTGGAAGCCTGAGCACCATCCAAGCACTATCCTTTTCTCTTTATAATACAAGCAGTTTTCTATTTGTATAGGCTGTGTTATCTTACATATGTATACACAACATAAAGAGTCAATGCCTTTTCTTTTTAACGGGCAACTTTCATTGTTTTTTCTGAATATGAGCGGAAAAAAATTGGTGGGGGAGGGGGGCACTTCTGTATTAGCCTAGGGTGACTGGAACCCTTAATCAGGCCCTTGCTGTGCTGTAGAGCCAGTGAAAACATGCTGATGATGATGACTATTAATAAGACAGTTATATTAAATTGATTAAGAAAAATTATTTGCTGTAGTTTATTCACTTTGCTTGTTATTTCCATGTGGAATGATACAGAAAGATAATTCCCATTTAATTTATAACAGGGTTTGTGGGAGAAAACAACAATAGTCAATTTTGTGATTATTACTATATGCTCTTTTTATTATAATAAATGTAATATCAAAATATAACAACATTTAAATATATTTATTTTGGAGCCATCAGGGTCATAGCCCCACTACTTCTTTGTTTTGTAACATCACAAGTTCGGGGAGAGCAGAAGACACGGGGCAGAATTTCAGCCAGGGATCGAACACTTGTCTCTTGCTTTCCTTCAGTAACAGTAAGCAGCAGTTTATGAAACAGGTAAGTATGGGGTGAAATGTCTGTGCAGATGCCGGTGGACGTACAGTACCTGGGTTCTTCACCCAGAATCACCTCTTGGACTGGATCTCACTGGTGTAACCCTAGGCAGAAAGGAGAGGAACCCCAACCCCAGAGGACAAAATATAATAGTCACCACACGTTAGGACGGTGACATATAGTTCATTATTCTGGAACAGCTGGTCACCGCTATGGAATTAATAAATTAAAGGCAAATACACTTCCACAAATAAGGAAAAATTATTCACATACCAATATATGAAAAGGTTGCGATCAATAAAACAATGTCACAGTATACTATCAATCAATTCTGTAAACCAATCGCATAGGCGTTATCTTACTGGTAATTTGTAACTCTCTAATATGCCTACCCGGTGGAAGCATAACCTCAGGTGTCACTCTAACCTGTTTCTAGATAAAAGCATGTATTCAGTTCATAGCTAACTCAAAGTTGTAAAGGAGTCCCTTAAGTATCTTTCTGGTGTGCACACCCTTCACATAGCAGTTTTAAAGGTGGTAGGTAAAGCACAGTCAATAGCAGAATATATCTAGATAGCACAGTTTCCGTAGTGCGGAGTAGCAGAATTTAGCACTGTTTATAAATACAAAGTAGCAGACAGCAGACATACAGAAAATAAGGCAAGCAGTTCAGTGCAAGTGAAGAATGGCATGCAACTTTCCATACACAGCTTGTTCAATATGGGAGCATGCATAAGCTGGCGGATTTACAGAAGTCTAATAACATGCAGGCAGCAAGGCTCAGTCACGGTGCCAAGAAGAAGTACAGTTTCAGGCAAAACAAAAGGGACTCTAAGCAAAGTTGAATGGAGATTGTAGTAAAATCCTGGGATGCTGATTAACTGTGTCTGCAGAGTAAAGGAAGAGAGTCTCTTTCTCTCTGTCTCATTTGACCCCTATTCAGCTGTGTATGCGGAGCTGGGTGACTCTGGGTTTCTAACTGAGGGCATTAGCTGGAGTGTCTGTGCGTCAGAGGTAGGTACCTGCTATCAGCGGCCGCATCCACTCCCCTCTATCACCTGAGACCTTTCCCAGCAGCTTCTCTCAGTACTGGGCAGGCTGGTGTCACTGCAGTGGCTGGCGGCTCTTACAGCGGTCTCCTCAGCGGCGGCTTCGCTCTCCACAGCGTGTCTCCTCAGCATCACCTCAGTGCAGCTTCACTCTCTGCGTTGTTACCTCAGGGCACCACTCCTCACAACGGCTCTCTCCTTGTCACCTCAGGAGACTCCTCAGCAATCACCTCAGGAGGTAACCCTGCCTCCTATTCTTCCCGCTCTGCACCACCCAATCAGCAGCTTCAATTCCTCCTGCTCTGCAGGTCTGCACCTGGGTACTAGTGCTCCACAAGTTGCTGTCCTTTGGTTGCTGGTGTTGCCTAGCAACCTAGGCAAAGGGAAGCTGTTAACCCTTTCAGCTGCACTGTGCTGGCTAGTGAGAGGTGAGGGTTAAACAATATACTCAAGGTAAGTACATACTTATTACATTATATACATATATACAGAACAGCGGTTGATAAAACATTTCACAATATTTCAATCGCGGTACCTTAGAGGTAACGTACCTCTTGTATTGGGTTTTGGCCTGTTAAGAACTGGGAACACCCCTTCTGCCTAATCAGGTACAATACAAATCGTATCATCACATTTAGTGGGTACCTCTACCCTGGGTCTTGGGGCTATTGGTTTCATGGAGCTCGGAGTTGCTCTACCCAGAAATAATAAGAGCTCTATGGGGTCATGAAATGGAATACCACCTGGGGTCCCCCGCCCCTCTGACAGAAGTGATTCTTTCTCAACTGTTGGTATTTCAACGGTGCAGAGCTTCACTTGGTCACGAGTAACAGTACTCAAATGTCCATTGGGTCTTTGGATTTAGTAGTTATATAGTCCATTAGCTGGAACTCGGACAATCACATAAGGAACATCTTCCCACATAGCATCTAATTTACTGGACCGGTGATTTTTTCTTTTCCAAACTTTATTACCGATCTTGAGAGGCATTGGCCAGGCATCAGAGTTATAGTTTTTCTCCTGACGGTGATGCACCGTTTCCATCCGTTGTTCAACCAGTTGCCGATCATTTTCTATCCATTACTGATGTTCTTGCACCCAGTCAGTCCGCACAGTGTCAGGCTCATCCACCTCTGGTGCCAGCTCTAAGTCTTTTGGGAGTTTGCCCTGTCTCCCGAACATTAGGTAGAACGGAGTGAATCCCGTGGAGCAGTGCTCCATATTGTTATAGAGGTAAGTCAGTTCCGGAATAAGGTTAGGCCACTGGTTACGTTTCTCTGCTGAAAGACTTCTGAGCATTCCAATTACAGTCTGGTTGGCTCTCTTATATAGACCATTCCCCTGCGGGTGATAGGCCATAGTCCGCAACTTTTTACAACCGTATGTTAGCGCCGGGACGCCGCACCTCCCGCTGACCCCCACCCAGTGCCTAGCAACAGGTGGATGCCAGGCACAAGGTTTTCTGGTCCCTGTCTGGCACCCAGCAACAGGCAGATGCCAGGCATAAAGTCTCCTGGTCCCCGCCCGGCGCCTAGCAACAGGCAGACGCCGGGCGCTGTGAGACGCCGGATCCATAGCAACGGGGACTCCGAGGCAGATGCCGTTCCCCATTACTGGGTAACTAAGTACCCAGCTGTGTACAAGGACATGCAGCAGGACAGCTGCACAATATTTGCAATTAAGTAGTTTCTTCTGTGATTGGTGCAGCACCATTTATATTCTCATCCTGGTCACTCCAAAGACACTGGTGATAGTTCTTACGTCGGTGTGAACCTGTCAGCTCATTGGAGATCCTGCCTGTGTTGTGCTGTGACCTGAAGACTTTGACTGATCAATTCTTGACCAGATCTTTCCAGCTGGAGTTCAGGTTTTTGTGGAGTATCCACACTAACAGTTCTTTGTTTGTATTTATATCTTTAACATCCCTGAGCATTGTTGCTCTCACTATTTATTTGTTTATAACATCTAAGACCATTGTTCTCATCATCAATCGTGCATTGGTGTTGCAGGGTTAGTTAGTTCTCCCTAATACCCCTTTTACACCTACGAGCACGGGTCGCAGCCGGGAGCCTGACACGGGAGCTGCCCCCTGCTGCGACCCGTGCTCGGTCCCTTTCCCATTAGCAGTCACAACCCGGCATATGCCGGGTTGGTGACGCTTCTAGCTACACGGCAGGGGCGGCGCAGGGAGATCACATGATCTCCCAGCGCCGCCCATCCATACAGTGTAAACGGGAGCCGTGTCGCATCGACACGGCTCCCGTTTACACTACACCCTACCCGGATCATTCCCGTGTCCTACCCAGGTAAATAGCCGGGTAGGATTCACGGGTCACTTGATCCGGGTTTACCCTTTTCCACTTGCCAAAAACACGGGTAAATGCGCGCCCCCGTGCATTTACCCGTGCTTTTTGAGCTAGTGGAAAAGGGGTATTACTCACTCGCAGTCTCGGGTGGTGCCTTGTCACTTAATAAGACTGGGGGGCATTGGAGTTTGGGCGGACCTAATTTGCCCATTCAAACGTGGCTGCCGTGGGCAGAAGAACACTAGCACCGCAGGCACCATCCGACAACTGAGAGGGGTAACGGAGTCAGGGGTAGAGCTCGAGTTGCTGCAGACATCAATTCTAGCTGCAGCTTTACCTGTGAGTACTGGAACTTCCTAGTTGTCGCATACTCCACTGAGTTCCAGGTACTTATACATAACAGTATCACCAGCCATAAAAACTTAGCTCCGGGGGTCGGTTGTCTCCGGATGGAACCAACACAAAATCTGGCTCAGATTCTGGCAGGCCAGATCCAGGGTTTGACCCAGCAGCTACAGGATCTTACTCTTCGAGTGGACACTCAGGAGGAAACTCGTAGGACCCAGACTGTCTCATTATCCGCTCCCAGGGAGCCTAAGCTAAACCTCCCAGATAGCTTTTCTGGAGACCGTAAACAGTTTGCGAACTTCCGGGAAAGTTGCAAACTGTATTTCAAGCTCAGGCCTTTCTCTTCGGGCACTGAGACCCAGTGAGTAGGGATCATAATTTTCCTGTTACAAGGTGACCCACAGTCTTGGGCCTTTGGCTTTTCAGCAGATCACCCTAGTCTGCTTTCCGTGGATTCCTTCTTTAAAGCCTTAGGTGTTCTCTATGATGATCCAGATTGGGCAGCGTTCGCAGAGGCCCATCTTCATTCTCTTAAACAAGGGAGAAACTCTGCCGAGGTGTATTGTACCGAATTTCGCCGATGGGCCAATGATTGTGTCTGGAATGACCCAGCACTTCGGAGTCAGTTCCGGTTAGGATTAACCGAACAAATCAAGGATTTTCTCGTTCAATATCCTTCTCTGACAACCCTGGATGCACTAATGGACTTAGCCATCAAAGTAGATAGGCGGATTTGGGAACGAAGAATGGAGGAGGTCCCCTCACCTACGTCTCGTCGGACGGTGCCAGAGGTTGTAGGCGATATGGAGGAACCCATGCAAATCGGGGCTTTCCATTGAACGCCTCAAGAGAAGGTGAGACGTCGCACTCTTGGACTGTGTCTCTATTGTGGGACCAAGGGACAGCTGGCGAACATTAGTCCACAGAAGGCGGAAAACTAGTAGACCCGAGAAATTTTGGGAGAGTCTTTTCAGGTCTCTGTTCAATCTCCCCAAATAATTTGTTGATGTTACCTGTTAGGATAATAACCCCTTCTGGTCCTAATGAGGTTACTGCTTTTGTTGATTCCGGGGCTGCCGGAAATTTTATGGACTTAGAATTTGTTCTTGCCAGAGGAATTCCTATGGAATCTCTTTGCTCTCCAATTTCCATTTGTGGATTGGATGGTAGTCCTCTCCAAAACAGTCGGGTCAGTACCCGGACTCCAGTCCTCCAGTTTTTTGCCGGAATGTTCCATTGTGAAGAGTTATCTTTTTTTCTGGTACATTGTCCCCTAACACCAATTGTTCTGGGCCTGCCTTGGCTTAATATTCATAATCCAGTATTCAACTGGAGTACTGGAGATCTGGTTTCTTGGGGCACGGAATGTGCTATCAAATGCCTGACCATGTCGGTTCGCTCAGCACTTCCTGTCCCTGAAGGGTTGCCAACCCAGTACATATCTTTTACAGATGTTTTCTCCAAACAACAAGCTGAATCTCTGCCTCCTCATCGTCCTTATGATTGTGCAATCAATCTCATACCTGAAGCTAGACTCCCCAGGGGCCGCCTTTGCCCGAGACAAAAGCTATGGAGGAATATATCTGGGAGAGTTTAGAATAAGGCTTCATCAGGCCTTCTAAATCACTGGTAGGAGCCATTTTTTTCTTCGTCAGTAAAAAGGACGGCTCTTTACGGCCATGTATTGACTACAGGGTACTGAATAAGATTACAGTCAAAAATTCATACCCATTACCCCTGATCACTGTCTTATTTGATCAGCACAGAAGTGCTACAATATTTTCCAAGATTGATTTTTGAGGGGCATATAATCTCATTCGGATCCTGCAGGGAGAATGGAAGACCGCATTCAATACTCACTCGGGTCACTATGAGTACTTGGTTATGCCTTTTGGACTCTCCAACACTCCTGCCATCTTCCAGGATCTCATAAATGATGTTCTTCAGGATTTCCTTGGAAAATTTGTGGTTGTCTATCTCGATGATATTCTGATCTACTCTGCCTCACTGAACATCGAGCTCATGTAAAAGCGGTCCTCAGCAAACTAAGGGAGAATCATCTGTATGCAAAATTGGAAAAATGTGAATTTGAAGTTGAGAAGGTGGCCTTCCTAGGATACATAATTACCTCCAAGGGGTTTTCCATGGATCCTAAGAAACTTCAGGCAATTGTGGAATGGGTCCGTCCTTTCAATGTAAAAGCTATTCATCGTATCCTTGGTTTTGCAAACTATTACAGAAGATTAATTGATTCTTTTTCCTCAATTGTTGCTCCAATTGTGAGCCTGACCAAGAAAGGTGCAGATCCTGCTCATTGGCCACCACAGGCAGTAAAGGCTTTTGAGGACCTCAAAAAAAGTGTTTATCTCTGCTCCTGTTCTTCAGCATCCCGATCCAAATCTCTCTTTCATTGTAGAAGTGGATACCTCCGAAGTAGGCGTTGGAGCTATCATTTCGCAAGAGGATCCACTCAGTCATAAGCTCCATCCCTGTGCCTTTTTCCTCTCAAAAATTTTCTCCTGCTGAAGTCAACTATGACGCAGGGAATTGAGAGCTTCTAGCAGTCAAATGTGCTTTGGAAGAATGGAGACACTGGCTGGAGAGAGCAAGGCATACAATAACCATTTTCACAGACCACAAAAATGTAGTGTACCTTGAATCTGCTAAAAGATTAAATTCTCGACAAGCCAGATGGACACTGTTTTTTGCCAGGTTCAATTTCATTATTACCTATAGGCCCGGCTCTAAAAACATCAAAGCTGACACTTTATCCCGAAGTTTTCTATCTTGTCATAAAGTCTCCAAGCATCCAGAGCCGATTCTTTCACCAGGGTGTATCCTTGCAGCCTATCCATGAATCTTGTCTCTCAAGTCCAGTCAGCACAGATGCAGGCCCCACCTGAGATTCCTTCAGGACTCTTTTTTTGTTCCAGAGAAACTCAGATAAGCTGTGTTATCTGAGTTCCATGACAACAAGACTTCAGGACATCCAGGGTTTAACAAGACTTTACATCTCCTCTCACGCTCTGTATGGTGGCCAACTATTAAGGCAGACATTCAAGAGTTTGTTAGGGCCTGTCATGTCTGTGCCAAAGACAAGTCTAGCTCTTCTTTCTCTCCCGTGTTCTGCCTTAGGAGGATTTGGAGGAAAGTACATAAAGCCTTGGAGGATGCGGCAGTCCGGTCTAAGAGATTTGCTGACAGATTTCGGAAACCTTGTTCATTTAAAGTAGGAGACATGGTATGGTTTTCTGCCCGAAATGTCAAGCTCCACCAAAAATCTAAAAAATTGGGTCCCCGTTACATTGGACCATTTCAAATCATCTAGAAAATCAATCCTGTTGCGTTTCGTCTGCAATTACCCAGGTCTTTGAGAATCAATTTTATTTAAATTGGCATTTGTTTCTAAGAGATTTAAAATAAGAGGTTTCAGGAGACCTTCTCCAGTCTTGATTCAAGGACATCAAAAGAATTTGTTGTTGAGAAAATTCTGGACTCCAAGTTTGTACAGGGTCAAGTACATTTTTTAGTTCATTGGAAAGGCTACGGTCTTGAAGAGAGAACTTGGGTGCCTGGGAAGTTCCTTCATGCTCCTGAATTAAAGAAAGGATTTTTCAAGAAATATCCCCAGAAGCCTGAATTTTAGGGTTTCTTAACCCCTCTTCAAGGGAGAGGTACTGTTAGCGCCGGGAGGAGCGTGTCTCTGCCGTTACCATGGAGGCGGGATGCCACACCTCCCGCTGACCCCCACCCGGAGCTTAGCAACAGGTGGATGCTAGGTGCACGGTTTTCTGGTCCCCGTCCGGCACCTAGCAACAGGCAGACGCTGGGCGCAAAGTCTCTTGGTCCCTGCCCGGCGCCTAGCAACAGGCAGACGTCGGGCGCTGTGAGCCGCCAGATCCCTAGCAATGGGGACACCGGAGGCAGATGGCGTTCCCCATTGTTGGGTAACTAAGTACCCAGCTGTGTATAAGGACGTGCAGCAGGACAGCTGCACGATATTTGCAATTAAGGAGTTTCTTCTGTGATTGGTGCAGCACCATTTATATTCTCTTCCTGGTCACTCCAAAGATGCTGGTGATAGTTCTTACTTCTGTGTGTACCTGTCAGCTCATTGGAGATCCTGCCTGTGTTGTGCTGTGACCCGGAGACTTTGATCGATTCTTGACCAGATCTTGCCAGCCGGTGTTCAGGTTTTCGTGGAGTATCCATGCTAACAGTTCTTTGTTTATATTTATATCTTTAACATCCCTGAGCATTGTTGCTCTCACTGTTTATTTGCTTATAACATCTAAGACCATTGCTGTTCTCATTACCACTTGTGCATTGGTATTGCGGGGTTAGTTAGGTTCCCCCTTATTCACTCAGAGTCTCGGGTGGTGCCTTGTCACTTAATAAGATCAGGGGCACCGGAGTTTGGGTGGACCTAATTCGCCCATTCAAACGCGGCTGCCATGGGCAGAAGAACACTAGCACCGCAGGCACCATCTGACCACTGAGAGGGGTAATGGAGTTAGGGGTAGAGCACAAGTTGCTGCAGACATCAATTCTAGCTGCAGCTTTACCTGTGAGTACGCAAACTTCCCAGTTGTTGCATGCTCCCCTGAGTTCCAGGTACTCATCCATAACACCATAGAGGGAGCAGAGTTCTTGGAATAACTGGGTTTCGAATGTGGGGCCTTGGTCAGTGAGAACTTTGTCAGGGTAACCGTAGGGGTGAACGAAATGCTTGAGGAACAGCTTTAGCTGTTGTTTTTGCTGTCAAGTCACGTGCTGGTACCACCACCAAGAATTTGCTGTAGTGATCGATGGTCAGGGCATACTGGAACCCAGCGGAGCTATGCTCAAGTTTCACATGGTGTAAAGCAACAAGTTCAAGTGGACGAGAGCTCAATATCGGATGTAGATGATCTATCTGGGACCCGTCAGCTGGTCTTTTCAAATTACATATCCTGCAATCACGACACCACTTGTCGATATCAGATCTTATCCCGACCCAAAAGAATCTCTGTCGGAGTACCACCTACATTTTCTGGGTCTTGAAGTGACCCGATTGGCTGTGATAGGCGTTAAGCAACATGTCAGCTTGCTGTCTGGGTACTACAATTTGAGAGATGGGCTGGCGGGTACCGGGATCAAGGCTGGTGCAGACGACAAGGCCCTGTCGTAGGCTGATTCGGTCTCGGTGGCGTCACAGTTTGATCAGTTCCAGGTCAGCAGCAGCTCTCTGGGACTTAGTTAGACGACTTTTGCTGTAGATGAGGCCCATTAGGTCTTGTAACACAGGACTCGCTTCCTGTACTTGTTGCCAGTTGAACCCAAGACTATTTGGCAAAGCATTTTTGGAGGTGAAGTCGGTAGTGGAGGTCACAGCATTGGAGGTAACTA